>NW_012121154.1:261228-376071 GCF_000951035.1 Colobus angolensis palliatus | reverse complement strand
GGCGTGGTGGTGGGCGCCTGTAGTACCAGCCACTCGGGAGGCTGAGGCAGGAGAATGGTGTGAACTCGAGAGGTGGAGCTTGCAGTGAGCAGAGATCACGCCACTGCACTCCAGCCTGGGCAACAGAGCAAGACTCCATCTCAAAAAAAATAAAATAAATAAAATCAAAGACAAAACCGAACCTCATTCTCATTTCTCTTAGAAGTTTGAGGGAAAAAAAATGACAAAGCATTTAATGGATTATATAAAAGGTATTAAATACTGATCCATGGTATATTTATTTTAAACTATCTGGTTTCACTTAACAAGTGACATTTTTATTTGGCCATGAAAGTTAGGTCATTTTTCAGGTTCTGCTCTTTTCCTGAGGAAAATTGCTAATGCCAAGACAGTACTCATTGTTTGACAAGCAACACAATGACTGGTGTTCTATAGATTGAAGGAGAAATAACTGTTATCTTCACTTCCTCACACATTATGTTGCTCACAGTCTACTTTCATGTTAATTCTTTTCACAGCACTTCTGTTGGGTAATGAAGGAAGATCAAGGGTTCCCTTTCATGACTACAAAGTTAATTACTGCAATCAGAGAGCATTTGCAATAGTGGTTTGTACCAATGCTTATCAAGCCCTTAAAAGTAGTCATTTGCTTGATTCCTGGACAAATCACATAAAATAAAGAAGTCCATAAATGTACTTCAATTACCTTCCTGATTTATTTATCCCTTTCTTTCTCAACTGAAGTTCATTGAACTGTAGGCAAGAAAAGACAATGAACTTGTGGTAGATTAAAAATAGAGAAGTTGTCATGGAAAATGATCTATTTCTTTTCTCCTATAAATAGATTTAAGATTTTAGAAAGGTGTTCATTATGAAAAGAATATCTGATTTGATAGCTTTTTGAGCAGATTCTGCTTCAATTCTGAGAATTAAAGTTATGTAAGACCTAGAATTAAAATCTTTCCATAATGTTCAGTTTCAAATATATATATTTCTTATATCTGATATAGTAACACCAATATAAGGAATAGGACAAAGAGGCCTAGAACCTAGTCCTGCTGTTACTTAATTAGCAACTTAATCTGTAACAAGTAAACGAGTCATTCACTCTAAGGCCAAACATTAAAGGAAGGGAAAGCTGAGCTTTGGCATCAGATACCACATGGCTTCAAATCATGAACTCCCATTTACTTGCTATGAAACTGCAAGTAAGTTATTTAAGGCTTCTAAACTTTAGTTTCCTCAACAAAAAAGTAAGAGTAACAATGTCTACCTCAAATAGCTATAAAGAATATTAAAGGAGATAACATCAATAATTTTCTAACACTTACTAGGCGTTTTTAAAAGGTGACTCGCTTCCCCTAGAACTCACAATATCTGGATCTAAGGAAGATATCATTTAGACAATGATGGTGCCTTTTTAAGTTGTAGAAAAGTAAAAATGAAACTCCTAAGAGAAACAGTGATATCACTCATGATGAATAAAACTTTTCATATGAAAATATATTGTCTAGAAAAGTACAGTTTGCCTTAGCTTTTACTGATAAATAACAAACCAGTTGGAGTAGGAGTTTACTTTGTTTCCTGTCAAAGCTGGCTAACCAATTCTTTCTGTAAACACTTGCTGTTCTTCTGCAAGTTAATTCCTGACCTTCTATTGCTTTCTAAACATGCCTGTTTCCTTTGCACCAAAGAGCTCAGTCTGTCTGTGGAAGGCTGAATAATGCCCCTGTAAAAGACGTTCACCTCCTAATCCCCATAATCTGCAATTGTTACCTTCTCTGGCAAAAGAGACTTAGATATGATTAAATTAAGAAAGAGTGATGGGAGATTATCCTGCATTATCCAGGTGGGCTCATAGCAATTACAAGTTTCCTTATAAGAGAGACACAGGAAGGTCAGAGGGTGGGGAAAACAATGTGACAATAGTAAAGATTGGGGGAATGAGGCCATAAACTAAGGAATCCCTAAAACCTCTAGAAGCTGGAAGAAAAATGAAACAAATTTTCCCCTAGAGCCTCCAGAAAAAGAGGATAGCCCCGCTGACACTGGTTTTAGCCCTGGACTTATTTCAGACTTATGACCTCTAGAACTGTAAGAGAATAGCTTCATATAATAGCTTCTTACACCACTAAATTTGTGGTAATCTGTTAAAGCAGCAATAGCATACTAATATACCATCAGTACATTCTATGCTGTTGATAGCTCATCTGTTTTATAAAGCTGAAGAGTATTTTTTGCTTTTGGTTCTTCTGTAGTAATGGTAGTAGTAGTAATAGTGGTAGTGGTGGTGGTGGTGGTGGTAGCAGCTCCTGCCTATGTGTCAAACACTAGGTTAGATGTTTTACCCACATTGTCTCTTGTACTTACCCAACTCTATGCTATGAGGGAACCTCTCTTAAACCCATTGTACAGATGAGACAACTAAGACCAAGATTCCAACCCAAAACTATCTGTTGTCAAAGCCCATTGTCTTAACCACTCTGCTATTCTGACTCTCCTGACCCTATCCTATCTTTTCTCTCTTGTTCTCAGATTCCTATCCTGTTGGGAATATGGGTGGTAAAAGATGCCTATTTCTTATAGTTTCTTACAAAGCAGGCTCTTCTAAAGAGAGAATGCTTTGACTTATAGGTATGTGTTAAAAATAAATAAATAAAGCTATTAAGAAACTGCCTACATAGAGAAGGAGAAGGGAAGTAGGAAAAAGAGGAACAAATAGGGAGGGAATTGGAGAGAAGAATCTTTGAAACCACATACCCAAATTCGTTGTCTCCTCACATACAGGGGCTTTGAAAGTTGAGAACATCTTGAATAGAGGAAGAGAAGAAAGAACAATTATAGTATATAATTAAACATAGGCAAAAAAAAAATATACTAATAAAAAAAGATAAAATATACATGGTTTGTATACAGAATCAGTGAAAAGACCAGCCTGACCCAAGGATCAAATCTGAATTAGGAAAGGATGAAAAATATTTACAATAATAAAGCAAGGTCAGTTTTTGGAGATGCTTGACTGTCAGGGGGTGTTCAGACTTGATTTGTCAGAGGATGGAAAAGGCTTTGTTCCTTAAGAGAGAATTATGAAAAACAGAAGACTTTTTTCTGAAATTTTTGCTTTTTTCCCCCCACATTATCAATTTTCCTAAAAGTGTAAGTTTAGAATTAATTTCAAAATGAAGGTAATTTTCAGAAATGTTGACATAATTCAATAACCATTCTAAATTTTTAGGTTTGTAACCTAGAGGTAATAAATATTACTAATTTTGAAATCATTTCCCTAAAAAAATTGAAATCCCTTGGCAAACTTACTTTCACAGACTATTTACAGTGTATTACATATTTATGCAGCTCTAAGAGGCAATAATTCCCTCCCTGGTGTTCCGCAGCTCTTCTAAAATAGATACCAAAATCCATCTGTGGTGTAGGAAAATGTTTGAAGATGGACAAGCAAGGAACTGACCTGCTGACTTGAACTCTTTTAGCTACATCATCTCTGTCTTCTCATTAATCCTGAAAATGCTATGGGGTAATATTTTTAATCTCCATTTTATAGATGAAAACTCTAAGACTCATAAGACTTCAATAAGTTGACTGTTCTTACAGATATTAAATAGAAAAACAGTCTGAGCTACAATGTTGTCTATTCATTGGCAAGGAATTAAACTGAAACAGACATTTTAACAATAATATCCTTTAATCCATCCATTTTCTATAGCAGCAAACATTTCAATTACATGGAAAAAGCAATTGAACTGGGGGATTTATCAAGGTTTCAATGGCCTCACCTCTTTGAACCAAGGATACCTTGACATTCTTATGACAAAGAACAACTGTGCCTGCATCACAATCTACTGTTAATACTCTGAGAGGAAAGGATGCCTCAAAGCACCCTTTCAGAGAAAGCTTATTAAAAAGTCCCCTCCTGAAAAGGTAACTTAACTCCTTGTTTGGGGCTCAGTCCTTTAGAAGTTAATCTGACTGGCCCGGTGCACCTAAATAATAAATATCTTCCTCAACTTCCCCTCCCCACCACAAATAAAAATGTCCCCTCTCTTTCTACAGTCCTTTTACCTGGTAAAAGAGTCCCATGTCTAAGAAGTCTTGAGATAGATAGATGTATAATACACACACACACACACACACACACACACACACACACACACACAGGAAAGGATGGAAAATATTTACAATAACAAAGCAAGGTGAGTTTTTGGAGACGGTTGACTGTCAGGGGGTGTTCAGACCTGGTTTATCAGAGGATGGAAAAGGCTTTTTTCCTTCAGAGAGAATTATGAAAAACATACACATACATACACACACACACACACACACACACAATAAATGCTTGGAAACCCAATGCACAAATGCACAACTTTCAAGTTCAATTTTCTATTTAAAAACTAGAAAAGTGGTGAATGTCTGCTGATGTGTTAATATCTAATACAGAGAACAAAACGGGTTACCCATGTGAATCTGAAAAGCCCTTAAGAACACTTTCCCAGAAAAGGGCCATGGTAGCAGTAGTTGCCTCATCTGAGTGTCGTAAGCCAGTTCCATTTCACATTCTGCCCTGTCTTCCTCATTAAACCATGTGTCTTAGACAATTTGAGGTTTAAAAAAACATGGCCCCACTAGCAGTATGTAGAAAGCTGTTCAGTTTTGCACACGTGTTGAGGCTATACTCCAGAGAGGGGTAACTAATTAATTTTCCACAAGCCTCTGAAGATCTTAAATCACCTGTACAAAATCAGAGATTTTAAAGTAAAAAATTATAGTTTAACCATAAAAAAAGAAATATAGGGAGAGAAGCCATTAGATTGTTTCAGGAGCAAGACCCTTGGGCTTATTAATTAGGAAAGAATGAAATCCAGAAAGAGAAAATTCACTGAAATCAGATCAGCTACCTTAATAAAATAAATTCCCTCAATTTATTTTGAATAATAGAAGTTAACACCTACCAGCTTATATAGGAAATTAGAAACAATACCTATTAGCCTGAAATTTTTTCTATCCACCCCTTGTGAATTATAAGTCAATCCAGACACAGAATCTGGATGGTTCCTGCACTGTTTATTGTGGTAGTTAAATAACTTGGCAATTATTATTCTTAATGGCTATTCCTAAAACATCACCTTCTTTTCTAACTTTACTGTATTTCCCACTGATGGACAAAACATATTGATAAGAGCAATTAAACCTAACACTAGTCATAAGAAGCAAGCAATATTTCAAAAAAGCACAGAATACCTACAGGTCATGGTATTATAGAGAACTTGTATTTTCTTAAAATATTCTTTGGTTTTCCACATTTTGAACATGGCTTATTTATTCAATCACAAAAAGTTTTACCATGAATATAACTTATACCTTCTATCACACACTGAAATAGAAAGCCAACAGATCTTGGTACAGATTTAGTTCATCCAGAAATTAACAAAATGGTTTTGAAATAACTTGGTCAAGAGGAAATTTGTCGCAGAGAAAAAGTTATGCATCATGAAATGAGGAGAACTAGCTTTTCCCAGGAGATAAAGGGGAAATAAAAGGTCACACTTGTTATTACCATTATCCTTGCTCTGGGATAAGAAAAATTAGACCTGCATCCATGTAAATTTGAAAATTTTGAGAGACCTTAATGAATGTCTATTCTACAAAGATCTCTGTTTAATGAATCATTAAGAGGTAACACACACTAGGCTTCACAGCATGCTCTTCTTAAACTTTGTGAATTTTCCACACTCCAGAGGCTGGTAATATTCCTCAGATATTTCCAGCACACTGAGAACAGAACCATCTGTCAGTGAGATTGTCATTAACCAAGCTCATGAAACTGATATATAAAAGTCTGAATTCCATTTTATTGATTTGCAATAAGAAATATTATCTTGGAGACAGGAATACCTAAATCTGCATAACTAGTCAACTATTTATTTTAGACGGATCTAAACAGGAAGCCAATTCATAATCAAAAAATAATTTGAAAAGCATAAAATTAGAACTGAGAGCTAAAATTAAGGGAATTCATTAAAAAGGCAGTTGTCCAACACTCTCCGAAAGCCCTTTGGTTTCTGTTAAAGCATTCAATATGGGAGACTTTATTTCTGATTTTTAATTGTGAGGTGAAATGAGAGCCTACAATCTTACTTTCAAATTCTCGGAAGAAGCCTCACATCAGTCCCCAACCACTAACCATGACTTTCATTTTTCACTGTAATTTGCACCGTATTTTAATTAACAACACTGCACCTGTCTTGGAAAGTGTTTTCTACCTTCTTTAGCATGAGAAAAATTGCCCTACACTAGTATTACCGAAGTCAGACAGTTATCTTAGTTATGTCCCAATATCTTGACACAGAACACAATTAAGGAAGCCAGAAAGGGAAATACTGTGCCATATCAGGATACTATTCCTGATGTTTTACAGAGAATACAAGTCATTTATATAAAAATGCAATGTGAATGGGGTCAGTCACTTAAACTGTTTCTGCTGTCATGTGTTCTACTTGGTGGCTGGAAAAGATAAATACTAAAGTTCTGAGATACACTCATAAGCGTTCAACTTATGTTAATAGCATCAATACCATTAACTTACCTTCTACTAATTTGAAACGTATCATTTCAAACAGATTAATTGAAGTTCATTGTAATTTTAATGAAAGTCTAAATGTAAATATTTTATACTTTTAAATTTTCATAATCCGAAACATAATCCAAATTAGCAAGGCTCTACTACTATTTAAACCACAATTGCATTCTGTTATCCAGAATTAAACTGGAAAACAGATTTTCATTAGTACTTCCTTTTTATAACAATAACCTGTAGCCTAATAAGAAGCTAAATACAACCTGAAAAAGATAAACAATGTCCAACTGTAGAACATTTTATTACATTTTTATATATTGAATATCATGCATGGTAACTATTAACTAGAATATTATAATAACCAGAATAAACACCTACTAGTCTATTAAGTAAAAGAAACTTTACTGTACTTGAGAAGTTATTCAAAATAATAAATTTAGGGGTCTCAACACAGAGTCCTAATATTAAAGGTAAAAATCTAAGTTAATTTGAGAAAGTATGACAAATTCCTGCTGGCAGAGATATCAATAATGAAAAAGTTGAGAAATCTCTTCTGGTAGTTTTAAAAATTAAGGCAGTTTAAGTTTTGTTTTATTATACAATATTGCTAAAACTGTTTCTCCTTTATTTTCAACATGTATTTCCTTTGTTTTAAACTAAATTGAAGTAATTCATTGTGAATCATCCATAATTTGCCCACCTATGTTATACTCTTGCTCTCTTTCTTAAATCTAATTTATTCAAAGGGTACAAGATATCCAACTATAACTACTCAAACTTATTTATTGACCTTCAAGTTTCAGACCCAAAAGGAATACTCTTGTGGGAAATAAAAATTCATACATCTATAAATATTTCATAATTTCTAAGAGTGGCTTTTCTGAGGGTATTTAGGCGAAAGCTGAGGCAAGGCTGGGCTTCCCTGAATTTGAAAGTATCATTCATTTTATGTAAAACTGATACAATCTCGTATTTCAGAATTCTCTATACATATGATTGTCACATCAGACCTTTACAACAATACTCTAAGGTAAGCATATCAGAGTCAACCCCTACTTCATTACACTAAGGAAGACACTGACAAGCAGAGATTCAGTGCTTTGTCCTAAGACCACACACCAGGAAATATTTGAGAGCCAAGACTAGACCTAGATCATCTTAAGAAGCCCTTCTTAAAATTCTCATTCTATTAAACAGAAGATACTAAGCTTAGCTGAGTATAAATAAGTGTGAGGCCATACAACAACAGAAAATGAACAGGAGACAAATTCCTTCCTAGATTATCTGGGGATTATCTCAATCCTTCACTTTATGCCTTGTCTGGAACATCATAGCCCTGTGGATCATCAGGGTTGATCAGCCTGGTTGGTTAGGCCTGAAATCTCTTCATCCCTCGCTGCTGCTTCTATGGACACAGTGAGCGATGTTCTTAAGTCAGGCTTTCACATGTAGCTGCATATCCCCGCTAGATGCCCACAACAACCAGGTCTATTTAAAATCACAGAATATACAGAGCTATCACATTTTCAAGAATCTAAGATTCTAAAATAGTGCTTAAAAGAGTATATGGCTTATATTCCAATGAGGCTTTGATAAAGATCAGAAGCATGAGCTTAAGTTCATCTCTAGAATCCCTAAAAGATCCAATTATGATTCCATCATTCTCTTTTTGTCCTTATTCTTTATAACATTTTACCTTCTTTACACTGCAAATGAAAGACTAGGCAAGAGTAAACAAAATGATCTCTATCTTCAGTTTAACTCATTTTTCTTTTTGTTGTTTTTAACATAGAATTTTGACCCTGGCAAACATTTGAGTACCTAGCAGTTCTAACACCTGAACACAGTTCTTGATTTGGACCAGGAGAAAGAACACAATGCCAGGTTCAACAGTGAGCCTGTGTGTCAAGAGGTAGCTGATCTTTGAGACGTTAGAGTCACTCTTAACGAGAAAAAATAGGCAAAACAAACATAAAAGAAAACAAATCACCCATGTTGAGTCCTAGGAGATGATTTCCCACAAGCTGTATAAACTTTTTTCAGTTAAACAAATAATCCTAGAAATGAAGTTTTGTTTTCATACTTTGAGGACACATAGTAATGATTACCTGTGGTTTTTCTCACTGGAAACCCTGACAGTGAGACAAAATAATTTTTTTTTTCATTTTTCCCAGATAAATGTCTTAAGACATTTCTAGAATATGAACATTTCTTAAGTCAATGCTTTTCATTTAAATTTAAATTTTATAATCATCATATCTAACTTTATTCAAAGCACAAATCCTAGAGACAGGCAAAGTTTTTGTTTATTAAGGACCATTTCACAATATCCCAACTCACTAAGATCTCTTGCTTACTACCTCAAAGAGGTGGGGGAACCTTCCCAGTATGAAATCTAGTGTGAAAGGTTCATGGAATTTCTATATATTCTGAGGACTTTTTTTTGGAAAGAACACCTTTGAAATTCAATCTTAGTTAAAAGAGCAGAGAAATTGAGTAGACAGGAGAGAAGTGTACTAGAAGAAGTAGCTTGCATTCAAAGGTCGTTGAAACACATCAGAAGAGTGTGTTAGTGTCTAAGTTAAGACCTTGGGCCTAAATCCATATGGATGTGTAAATGAGGATTATGTAATACTCATATCCTGTATTACAATTGCCAAAAGTATATGAGAAGGGATATTTTCACTTTGTTCTCTAGGAACGTGTATTCATTCATTCATCCCCATCTGACTTTGACTAAACCAGAGCTCAGCCGAGTGGAATGATTCATCAAAAAAGAAATGGAAAGTTGATGGCACAGTCAGAACATCAGAGTTCCATTGAGTGTGTTCCACTGAAACACACAACCTGAGTCCCTTTTAATTAAAACAAATGAAACAGTAAAATGGGTTTATAACTTTTTAAGGTCCTTTCTAATAAACCTGTCCTAGACACCAGACATATGTTCGATGACCTTTAAAATTAAAATAAGCTTTGAGACATCTATGAAATGTTGCCTCCCGTTCCCCAAAAAGTTTCAGATATGCCTCTATTAATAAAGTTGCTTAATCCCGTTACTTTATCTCTTTCTGTTGGTCTTAAATTATCTCTCTACTCACCTCAGGCAATGATTGAAGTTTTTTATGTATTCCCTTAGTCTATTAATCCTGACCCTGCTAATATTTCACATGGCAGCCTCATTTAAATAGTAAAAGCAAGTATTTTCATATTATGTATTAATAAAAAGTACTAGCATTTTTCTCATTTCTTCATTGGCATTCAAACATTTTTAAACTAAGCCTCTTCTTTATCAGTACAGATAAGAAAAGTAGAATGAATTATTCTTAAGTTTTGATTACATGCTTTTTGGGTTAACTAGTTATCATAATTTATTCATAGGAATACATTAATAATCAATGATAGCAACACTAATATTGTTCCATTATCACCTGAATAATTCTTTAAAGATTCAGAACCTAACATTGGACCACAAAAGGAAATTATCCTTTCCAATGCATTTTTTCTATGAACCAAAACATACTTAATATCTTCCTTTGTAAGTCCACTTCATATGGCAGTCTTTAAATACTGTTCATAAAGACAACATCAAACATTTGGAAGTTTGCAATACACCAAAGGAAAGAATGATGATTTATTCAACTTTAATCGGCTCAATATTAATTTCATGAATTTTATACCTAGAGGATTCTGATTGCTATAGTTCTTACCATGAATAAATTTTGCTCTTGAAAACTGGTAATTAATTCTTATACCTTGAAAGACTGAAAAACCTAGGCCTCTGAATACATTTACATGGAAATTAACATTCTTTTCTACTGTTTCTTTGAAATTTCTTTAGAGATTACCTTTTCTTGTTCAGTTCAGACTGTATCAAACATCCATTAATATAGTTCCTTTTCCTTTAGATTCTCAAAGGCTTGGGGTTTAGAGAAACTTCAAGTGTGCAAAAATCTAGAAACTAAGGACAAGTCAACCAATGTTAACTATGAACTAATTTCTTTAATCTTTAGAATGGTGTTGAATGCTGTATCGTCAGGCAATACTGACATAGGCATCTAATTCACATATAGGTCTTCCCTCTATGATGCAGCATTTTTCTGAACGTCCAAAGGCAGTTTTAATAAGAGAACTTATATATAATATAGGTTATATTTTTATATGAAAATAGAATCTGGTAGGTAATGGTAAAACATAAATGAATATTCTAAAACTATTCCAATGAGACATTCCCAACAGCTCTCCATTTTTTCCTTCCTTCTTTCTTTTAAATTACCTGCCTTTTTCTTTCAATGTCATTTATTTTTCAATCTTTGGACCACTTATTTTCCCATTAAAGTGAACCACAAAGAATGGCTTTCATTACAACTCAGAGAGGTGAAGTGCCAGTCGATTGGCACCAATATATAGGTTCCCTTACTGGAGAACTGAGAGAGTTATCTCTGTTTCTCAATTTTGAGACAGACTCTTCACAATGAATAAGTAATTTGAAAATCAAAAGGACATTTTGTTGAAAAAGGAAGCTGAGGCTAAACTACCTGCATGGTTTAAGTCATCTACATGCTGAGTTGTGAACAAGTAGACAAAGCTCTAGAAGCTTTTTTAAAAATTTTGTGAACATACTAACCCATGTATGCATACACTATAAAATCTGGCATTAAAAAGAACACAAAGGTCTTTTCCTTTGTTTTGCATACATAATTTTGAAAAGTACTTTTTTGGATCAAATGCTGCAAACAAAAATAAAAATAAATAGAAATAGTTTAGTCAAGTTCTAATTTTTATTCTTGGGCTCTCTAATAATAATTTTATATCACCATGCTTATAGGATGTAAATGTTGCCAGAGCAGTCTCATCTCTCCCCTTTGGAGAAACTCGTCTTTGAACCACTAATTTTTATGTTATGTTGAAAGATCACAAAGCAAGATTATGCTGATGAAGTTTATTAAAAAATTTGGAAGACAATTTCATAATAGCAAGTAAACACGAAAGTGTCAAAGCACCAGAAATGCTGCACCAGATTTTAGCCCATCTGCAGATAATCTGTCTAGGATGATAAAACTTGTGCTTTGTTTATACAAATCCATAGACTATTTGAATAGAAATTTTATAATATATACTACATTTCTAATTATAAGGACAAATGAAAATTACTAACAGACATAATTTATAATGAATTCATTGAAATATTAGACCATTTTCAATTCTGACTTTTCTATAGTTTGGAATATTCCCTTAGCCCTGAAGGTCAAGGCACAGTGTAGGGCTAAAAATATCCATTAGGGTTTTAAAGTAGGGTGACTAGAGCCCCTCCTCTTTTACAACTTATTGTTATCTCCATAAACAAAGCTATATTGAGCATTTCCTCTGTTCCATAACAAAGCTATATTGAAAATTTGTATAGTATGATACAAGATGCTGAATTCAGCAGAGACCAGGATCTCAGCTTTACAGTCTAAAAGGACAGAGAGGATAGACACACAATAGGCCATATATGTCAAATGGCAACAACAGATAATAAGCATTCAGAATAGGGGAGGTCACTTCCAGTTGGTGTTAGTCAAAACAGGCTTTATGAAAGGCTTTGTGGTGGGCAGTATGCTGATGTGCAAGTGGTAAAACAGAGGACACTACAAATCAAGGAGATGACACTAATGGAAATATAGAGTCAAAGGAGTGCAAGGCTCACATGGAAGCATATGGATCTGGGAGCTAAGAGCCAAGTGCACAGTTGAATGAGGGAGAGAGGAGAGGTTACTCTAGTATGCCAGGCACATGATCTTGAACGAGGAACACTGACCATAGATTGATATTGACAAAATGGGCTGATTTTTTAAAGTTTACTTTAAATAGCAAAAAATAGCAATATTAAAATAAACATTTTATAATTCACAATTTCATCATATTAACAAAGCAAGTTATTTTTATTACTTTGTATTTCCTTCCAGGGATTTGTCCATATGGCTGCATATTTTTACCTAGAAGTTGTCATACAATTTTGCACTTAGATATTTTTCAGTGAACATTATAACATCGAACATATCTCTACTGCTTTTTAAAGTGTTCTTTGAGGAAATATACTTCCCTAGAAGACTGAATTAGACCGATAGCAAGAGTAGCTAAAAACAGAAGTAATTTCTTGATGAGTTTTTATAAACACACTTGTTTGGAAGGTCCTTAAGCATATCTACACTTTCTACATCTTGAATTTTCCAGACCAATCCTGATAACAGTTTGGTCTATAGTCCTCCCCTCTCCACGACTGGTACACTCAGACATCAGATTTTTGTGATATATATTAATTTTATTCTGTAATTTTAGCAAACTGGTTTGGATCACAGATATCCTTCACTTGCAGTGTGAACTTAGGCAACTTGCTAAGTTCTCTAAATCTTAGTGTTGTCCTCTATAAAACGAGGCAAATAATGATTCCTCCTCCTAAGATTGCTGTGATGAATTAAGGAGGGCTTCCATGACAGACAGTATGGATTGTGGTTAAGAACAGAGACTCTGGGACAATTTTGGCTAAATAAATTTAGTTCTACTCCTGGCTCTGGGACCTTGGGCAAGTTATCTAACATCAACTTGCTTTATGAGAACAATGGGGATGATGATAATAATAGACAAATATGTACTCCTGTCAGGGTTGATGTGGGGAACAAAAGAGTAAAGTGGATAAAGTGGCTTGTAATTGTGCCTGGCAGATGCATGTGCTATGAACGGGTTCGTTATTATTACATAAAATGGTTGGCATAGTATTTAGATCATGGTAAGCAGCCAGTAAGTGGTAATTATAGATATTACTTTTTACTCAAGCAGAACGCTTTTATCATCTCTCTTAATCAATGTTTGTTTTCATTCCACTAAACCTGGGAGACATAAACCTAGTTTATTTAACAAACAATTATATAATATTTACCAAATGCCAGGCACTGATGCAAGCACTTTACAAATAGTTCATTTAATTTTCATTAAGAACCCTATGAAAAAGGTACTGTCGTGATTCCCACTTTAAAAAATGAGCAGCGTGAATTACAAAAAGGTTATATAATTAGCCCAACGTCACTGAGAGACTATATGTCAATTAATCGACTCTGGTACTAACAACAGATAGAACTGGGATTCTAAGCCAGGCTCTCTGGCTCTAGAGCCTACACTCTTAACTATGGCACTGTGTGGTTTCCAAGAAAGAAAAACTTTCAACCCGTAGGCCCTTTACTCATTTACCTTCTGGGCCATATGCCAAGCACCATAAACCCCCTTCTTGACACTTGAAGATCTATGGGAACAAGGCCTATAAACATTCAGGCTCCATGCCCAGTGGTCCCTACAGTTTGTATCACCAGTTCTCCAATCCCCCGCCTCCCCAACACACACCCTACAGTGGCCATACATAGAAGCCTAACAGTTCAGGAGATGTCTGGGAAATTCCAAAAACAGAAGGCAGATGAGAGGCAGCAGGGAGTTTTATCCATGAATGTCTTCACACAAGAATCTAAATGCTGATTGAGGGCATGTTGCCCTCCATTGAGGAGAGACCAGCCCCTGCTGGCAGGAAACTCAGCGTTGACAACAACCACTGAAAAGAAGGCGGAGAGCTTTGCCAGCTGGGGATAGACATCTGGCAAAGGATCAGAGGGATGCCACGTCAGCTAATCCACCCCAGAGCTGGATTTAAACACATTTCCCCTTGGTGCTATGCAAGAGCTTACTGAGTCCACTACTGGAAGAATAGAGCTAAAGAAATTCACCCAGAAGCAAATCAGTTTCAAAGTAATGAGGGCATAACTCCTAATTATGCATCATTAGAGAAGCCTCCTGACCAGAACACAACTGAGGCTGGCCAGAGTCTAGTCTGAGCATACCTTTAAAGTTTAAAATATTGAGCAACTAGGTTTTATTTAAGATTCATGTCTCTATATAAGCAAGGTGTAGAAGAGTTCCTTCACAATTAGCTAAGTAGCTCAAATCTCTGTCATACACATACACACACACACACACACAGTTAAAAAATCTTAATTTTTAATCTCAGAAAAAAGTTATAGAGGCTATTTCACTTTGACACCTAAATTACAACCTACATACTCAAGGTCTCTTTCTTTCACTTATAGTCAAGTAATTACAAGCTTTGATTTCCAATGTGCCCCTGTTTGAGTGCATTTCAGTAGCAATGAGGGCTGAGTTTGGCCCTGAACTCGAAATTTCAGACCTTGAGTTTTTAATCTCAATTGTATTTTGCATTCCTAAGTTTTTCAGTTATTTCAATTCTCTGCCTTCCTTAAGGTCTCTGTAACCACAATGAGTTCCCCTAATTCACCCAACTCTACCACATTGCTCCATGGCTCTCCCCAGACAACGTTACTCCCTACCCATCCTACCCCACTGCTTCATAACTCCCCCTCAGCCAGCTAATCACTGATCTTATAGGAGGCTGTAAATTTTATTCCCTTACATATGTACCTAACCCAAGTAAATTTTATTCCCTTACATATGTACCTAACCAGGCTTCCCTTTGTGAGTTTTGTATGACCCCTTTATTTCAACATTCTCTCAACCTCAGGTAAGAAACACCCCTTCCATCAGACCCATCCTTGTGGTACCTTCAGGGGAGTGGGGGTGGCAAATGGAACCACTCTCCTCTCATCCCCAAAGATGGACACCTGAGATTCTCTGCTATCAGCTCATACCTGTCGGTGACCCAAGATTTCTTCTTTCCTGAGGGGTTACTTTAGACCTTGAAATGATATCTCTTAGTATATACCAAAGTTCTATAAATTGTAGAGATCTAGGAATGCTAAAATTTATAAAATTAGGATACTTATCTGATTCTTACCATAAATGTCTGTAACTAAAAAAAATCAATGTATATAATAAGACTTGGTAGATGTAGGGAGACAAAAATGGAAGAGAGGCATGCAAGAAGTATGAATTATCTTTGGATGACTTTAAGGAAACATTTGTTCTTGTAGGGACAGTTGCAAAGTTAAGCAATGGGAATAACCTATTTGAGGAACTAATATGATGGCATATCTTGCTATTAAAAAATGGAGCTAGCATTTCACATTATGCTCAAATTAAACCGAGCATTTTCTTCTATCTCAAAGCCAATTTTGAGTATAACTTTGTACCCATAGCCACACAATAATCAAGAGAATATTTGTTCATAATAAGGAGAATAGGCTGTAAATGCAACTTCCATTGTCTTATCTTTTCATTTTTTCATAATGCAAATATAACCAATTAAAAATATAAGTAATATAGTCCACTTATTTCTTTCCTATGAACTCTCTAATTTTGAATTTAGTTAAATTTAAAATGTGTAAATTCTTTTCATTTCAACTCTAGAATTCTTACGCTCTCTTCTGCCATTCTAAGTGGTTATTCCTTTTCATGTTTTTCCTAAGTCTTCAAATACAAATGGACTGTTGTGCTGAAATTTCACATTTGAATAAATTACATTTATGTTTTATATTTACTGGGAAAGCAGATAGCCCAGGAAAAGTTAAAAAAATTATATAAAATAACTATAGAAGATCGAAGTATTTGATGTGCTTTTCTGAATCTCTATGTCCAAAAGTAAACTGCTAGTACATGGGTGTGTGTGTGTGTGTGTGTGTGTGTGTGTGTGTGTGTGTGAGAGAGAGAGAGAGCGAGAGAGAGAGATTTCAATAACTTGGGGAAAATAGTTTTAAAAACATACTAAATTTATAGTGGAATGAAGAAAGTCAAGTTTCTTTCTCTGTAATTCTGAACTCTAGTAAACAGTGTATTTTCTCAGTCTGTAGAAGACAATATGGCCCAGTGGCTAAAGTTTGGACCTTACAACTAGATAATAACATGTCTTTAAAGTGTTACCATGTGCCAGTCAAATATAACAATAAACCACAAGGTAGATTATTATTATTATTATCTGCATTTTACAGATGAGAAAACTCAGGCACAGAAAGGGTCAGTAATACACTAAAGTCACAGAGTTAGAAAAGTGTTAAAGGCCCTGTTCCTCCTATCCAGGTTGTCTGGCTCTATTATTCATGCTGTAAACCAGTCTTCATGTCACCTTACTTAACTTGTAATCCTGGCTCTACCATTTAGTAGTTGTGTGGCCTTAGACAAGTACTCTCTCTGAGCCCCACTTTCCTCATCTATAAAGTAGGGACCATAATAAAATATATTTCTTATAGTAGGGGCTCAATAAATATGATTTGTCTTCTCAAAATTTAAAATGATAGAACAGTTGCCTGTAAAACACATATATCACAGCTTTTGTGAACATTTAATAATGGACAACTTTGCAGAGCAAATCATAATATGGTACAACAGATAACTGCATGCATATATGTACATAAATGTATATGTATATATTAGGCCATATTTTCCTGAGTTATTTTTGCAAAGTATTTCCACAATATTATTTGGTGGCATGTTAAATATACTAAGCACTTTTCTACCATTTTATATACTTTTCCAAAATACATTCCTTCATCATTTCCTTTTTACTTTCTCTTGTAGTCTCTGTTCCACTCCCATCATTGCACAACAACTACCCTATTCGTGATCATTGATATCCTTTAGCTGCCAAATATACTGGTCTCTATTGGTCTTCATCTGGCTTAGCTTTTCAGAGACTGGCAGACGATGCATAATGGGTGCTCAATAACTATTCACCATCATCACAACTTATAGTTAATTAATTACACATACACTGTCCTAAGCCAGGCACTCTCTAAAGCTCTTTTTGGTTTTCTGGATTCCTCTTTTTCCACCTACCTCCATTACACATATAATTCCCCAAGGTTCTGTCCTCAGTCCTCTTTTCATTTCACTGTTTTATTTACACTTAGGGAGCCTAGATCCATCTCTTCTATTAGAGTACATATACCTTAAACCTGATGTAATCCTGAATTCTAGACACTCAATTCCAAACCTCTGGACATTCTACATGAATGTTGAGAAAATACGTGTAATTCAACATGTCAAAGTGGAATTCACCTCCTACAAAACCTGTTTCTACTTTCGTATGCTCTTTCTGTTAGTGGCATCCTAATATTCAGATCTTCCAGGGAAAAACCTCAGAGGTAGTCTTAAGTTGTCTCTCTCCTCAAAGTCTAGTCCTCAAATTCTGCTTACTTTACTTTGACTTGCCCCTTAACCTCCTCTTCACTCCTGCTCTTCTCTAGAATTGGTTCTAATTACTTTTCATCTGAACCACTGTAGCTGTATTTGTAAGTCATTCTTCCTTCCTCCTGGCATCATTTTCAGTATATTCTGTTTGCTGCCATAGTGTTCTCTTCCTAAAACTCCTTTAGCGTTATGTCACTTCATCACTTCTCTATTTAAAAACCTTTAATAGTTGCATTTAAAATAAAGTATATTTGGGGGGAGATACATGAGATAATTTAATTCTTTCCAATAATGTACAAAGATCAAATCAGGGTAACTGGCATATACATCACCTTGAATATTTGACTTTATGCCAGAAACATTTAAATTATTCCCTTCTAGGTATTTTGAAATGTACAATAGATTATTGTAAACTATAGTTACCCTACATATCTATAGAACCCTAGCTCCTATTTCTTTTTAAAACTGTACGTTTGTATCCATCATCAACCTCTCTTGCCCCTCTACTCTTCCCAGCCTCTGGGAACCAATCTATTCTCTATCTTCAGGAGATCCACTTTCCAGCTCCCACATATGAGCGAGAACATGTGATATTTGTCTTTGTCTTATTTTACTTAACATGATCTCCAGTTCTATCCATGTTGCTGCAAATAACAGAATTTCATTATTTTACATGCCTGAATAACATCTCATTGTTTATATAACATTTTCTTTATCAATTCACTCATTGATGGGCACTTAGTTTATTTTATATTTTGGCTATTGTGAATAGTGCTGCAATAAACAAACAAATGCAGATATTTTTGATACACTGATTTCCTTCCTTTTGAATATATATCCAAGAGTGGAATTGTTGAATCAAATGGTAATTCTATATTTAGCTTTTTGAGGAAACTCTATACTATCTCCATAGCATCTGTAATAATTTACATTTCCACCAGTAGTGTACAAGGGTTTTGCTTTTTATATATCCTCATCAGCATCTATTAGTTATTCCGTGACTTTTTGATAAGAGCTGTTTTAACTGGAGTGAGATGACATCTCATTTTGGTTTCAATTTGCATTTCTTTGATGATTAGTGATGCATATTTTTTCATATACCTGTTAGCCTTTTGTATGTCTTCTTTTGAGAAATATATATTCAGATATTTTGCTGATTTTAAAGTCAGATTATGTTTTTTGCTACTGAGTTATTTGAGCCCCTTGTAGTCTCATATTCAAAGTGCTCCACAGCTTAACTCCTCTTTGTTAATTGTGTTCAACTTTCAACCCATGTCTCATATAACTATCACCTTCTTCCACATATCCAGATATTCTGTGCTAACAGTTTCCCCATGAAAGCCCCATATTTTCTCCCTTCATACCTTTGCTCACGTGATTGTCTCAGTCTGACACAACCTCCAGAACCCCCGTCAAACCTCACCTATCCTTCAAAGCAAAACGCAATTTAGAGCTTGTTTCCCTGTTCTTGTAGGATGCCTTTCTCTGTACATAATTTGGTACAAAATATAGTCTATTGTTTGAGTTATATGGCTAGGACAGAAGAAATATGTCTTAACTATCTTTATGTTTCTTACAACTTCTAGCAAAGTAGTTCTATGTATATAGAAAATGTCCAGATATTGAATAAATTAGTATATGTGACAACAATAAAAAATGGGGCTCACAGACTTCCAAATATAAAGAACATAATTGACCAAGAGCCAAGAGCCCCTACTACTAGGTTCTGAGCTCTATGCTGCATTTGTGCTGGGTCATGCCTCTTAGAACTCCTTCCAGCCCATAATGGGATGTGACAGGGACACTAAGGAAGGTCCATTCCTAGGAGACAAGGGGACTTATCTGACAGACAACTCTGACACACAGCTATGCTCTGACACCTCCTTACATCACACAAGCGTCAAGGGCACATCCACACATCAGTCTCTCCTCTTCCTTCCTGCTGCTCTTCCTATCAATGTCTGGCATCATTCTCATGCTCTCCTAGCATTCTCCAAGTATCTCTCCATTTTTCTCACACAGATACTTCCCCTAATACTTACAAATTTAATCCCATTTTGGCTCTGCCTCTAAGGAGACCAGGACTGACCCAATTTGACACAACCATACACTTTTCTCTGAATTTTTTAAAAACATTGTGATATGGAAACCTTGCTTTAGTCACTACTTTAACAACAAGCTCAAATAATAGTAATATTAATAGCAACAAGAATTAACCTTTTACTGTATGTGTACTTTCTCATTTGTCCACAATAAGAAAAATGTGACTATTATTCCCACCATACAAAATGAAAAAAGTTATAGAGAAGGTAACTTGCCCAAGTCACCCAGTTAATAAAACAATGGAGCCAGGACTTAAACCCATAAAACCTAAGTTCAGAATATAATACATCTTTTTAAACACTACACTATGCTGCTAAGTAATTGGCCTGCTAAATCAAATATGTTGATACAAGTTTGAAATCTTTGCATCCATTTCAAAAGTAATAAAGTTTCAATTTATTATCTGCACAGCTAATCCCAAAGTGTCCCCAAACTCCCAAACAGTATAGGATAAGCATGGACATTATCCGTAACTATGATTCAGGAAAATATTTTTGCTGCTACAGACATTCATTCATTTGTGAGTAACGACCTTGTGCCAGGCAATGGGTTATGATAATAAAGGGCACTATTCTCTCTTTAAAGAGGTGAAAATTATAAAAAGAAGAGTTTGATTTAAGCCAAGATCCAACTTCAAAATGATTCTAAACATCTGACTACCATTTACCATGTGATTGTCACAAAAGAACTCTGAATAAAAATTTCACCTTTCTACTCATTCCTGTACATTTTTCTTGATTTAAAAGCATTGCTTTTAATACGTGTCCCTCTGTCAGGACCCTTATGATTGTATTGGTCAGAAATGGCTAATTAGAACAGAAGGTCTCAAGCGTATCTCCACCTTCTGGCAGGTGTCATTCTATGTTTGTCAAACACCCACATTAGGAAATGGAGTGGGTCATAATAAAGGTCAAATATAAATGGGAAATGGCTGTTGTTAAAATCTCAAACACCAATTACCATTTCTTCGTTACCTTGGTTGCACTCATGCACATATCAAAATATTCTATTAACTCATGAAGTAGCAGAGAATAGTGCAAAGATGGACTTTAACATAAGACATATTTGGGTTTACATCCTATGCTACCACTTACTGACTCAAACGATAGGCATATTTCTTAACCTCCTTGAGCCTCTGTTTCCTTATTTGATATTTATTGTGAGAACTAAATGAGGCATTTTAAAGGAAGTTGCCTTGCATTGTAAGTAGATGCTCAGTAAACGCCTTTTACTATCATTACAAGCCTATCTCCCTTGCCAGGCTGGCAGCTCCTTCCAGACCCATCTTAAGGTCATATATCCTCAGAACCTGACAGAGTACCTAACACAAATAGATGTTTAATAATTATTAATATAATGAATTAATGAATTATTTATGCTCTAGATAGTGGACTCTAAAGATACAAATTCACATGGGTAACTTTCTGGACCAAAACTACCTTAAGCTATATTCATAAAAGCAATTCTAATAACTCTTGAACCTAATTGCAAAATGCCGGCTTACTCTAAAAGTTCAATATACACAAGTTTAGAATACAAAGAGAAAATTTCTATCTGTCCTCTTGCAATGGCATTTAAACATGAAAGGCCTGGAAAGTAAGGTTGGGGTAAAGTATGACAACGGGAAAGCTAGGGAAATTATAAGAGACAAAACATGTGAAAGCAATGGTGATTTCATCTTTAGGAAATGACTCACCTGACGCACAGATTAATAAATGATAGTGGCAACCAGCTACATGGTACTCTTCATCTTCAAAGCTCTGGATCAACAATTAACATACCTTCTTTGCATGTAAATGAAGTACACAGACGTCATTTGACAGGTGGATGGTGGATAAGTAGAGATTGAGACCCTTAAATGTATTCCCAATGTCATCCAGAAAACTCCTAAGAAAGTCAAGGTCGGGCTTAGGGTTTATGGTCATCACACTTGACCTCTTTAATCATAAGATGATATGAAGAAAAAATTAATTCTGTGAGAGAATACGACAAAAAGATGGGAGAGAGGAGAAAGATGAAGGAGAGATAAAAAGGAGTGAAAGAGAAGTAAACATTTACTGAGTTCTTATGTTACTAAGTATAGTATATGTATTATTCTACTTAATCCTCAAATCAATCCTTGGTTTGGATTTATCATAAGAAAACTAAGGATGAAAAATGCTAAGAAGTTTGTCCAAATCAGTCATCTGGTAAGTGAAAAACTTGGAATTCACGCCCAGGTTTTCCTGACTCTAGAGCTTAAGATATCCCAATATCCTTATCCACAAGATATCCACAAGGTAATGAAAGGAATCAGATGCCAGGAGGGCGTGAGCACATATGCAGGCATCTGCACACGTGAGTCAAACAAGATCATGGAAGGAAACACCAAGTGCAGTAACCCAGTTGGCCACTATTCCAGTTTTTGTATGCAAAGAAAAAAATAGTTTCTGCTTGTTCTTTATTAATTACAGAATTATAAGCCCAATTTGAGACTTATAATTTATATAAGATTATAAGAAAAACAATTTCCCTTGTTGGGATAGTTTGAACTATCGCAGGCAGGAAAAGTAAACATTTTGTTTCACCTTCATATCCTCAGCACTGTTAAAGGGATCAATGACTATTTCAGATTTATAGATTAAAGACTGATTTTTCCAGTGCAAGTAGACACCAGAACATAGTACTCTGGAGTTGGACTCCCTGGCTTCAAACTCTGACTCCTCTACTTATTAACTATGTGTCCTTGAGCTAATCATTTGATACTTCCTGCCTCAGTTCCCTCATCTGTAAAATGGAGTATAATAGTAATATGTGTGTCAGGAGATAATAATGAAGATTGAGTGAGTCTAAAAATGTTCAAATATACAGCAAGTACAAAATAAATGTTAGCTATTTGTCTCGTTACAAAATGCATCACTCAGTTTTTAAGTCTGGTTCTCTTATCACTGGACTGTGCTAACTGCCCATGCAGTCTTGTTACCCTCCACAGAACAAATAGGACTCATTTTAGTTTTGATCAAAAAGAGATGTCATTGCCAAAGAAATGAACTCGATTGCTTTTAAATGTCATGTCCTCACAGTGAGATATACCAAATTGCTCCCTCTTACTTCCATTCAAGTATGTGTGAGCAATGACTTTTATTTAAATTCATAATGGCATTTACTACCTGCAATGTGATAGATATAGACAGAGCAGAATGATAATCAGCAAGTGGGTATCATTTGATCCTGTTTTATTCTTCTGTTCACTTTTCTTCATCCATCTCTCTTTACAAACAAGAATCTTTGCCTCTGTCACTGATAAAAATTTATGAGACTATTACAAAGGTATTTTGAAGCTTTTATTGTATCTTTAAAATAATAAACAACAAAAAAGTATCAAATTCCCTAGAAATTATGCAAATTGTAGTATGTGGTTAGTCATTTTAAATGCCTTGCTCTAAAGGCAAACCACAGAAGTGGGAAATCCTCCGTTTTACTTGAAGACATGAAACATAAGGGTTTGTCAAGGCTTACTAAACTCTAAGTGAAAAGATGGGCATCGAGGAAAGGGCTTTTGAAGTATTAAAGAACAGGTAAATCTCTGCAGCACTATTGATTTCAAAAGCACAAAGGGAATATTCAGAACAGGAAGAAAACATGAAAAAGTCATTGTGAAACATTGCGCATACAATCTCCACTGTCAGTGACTTTCAGTAGGAAATATGGTATCAGCTTTCAAAAAACAAATGCCTCACTAAGGGTATTTTATTGATGTGTGTTCATTTGCTAGAGGTCTCTTACTTCTCATGGGTTCCTAAAACTGTCAGAAATCCTACAAATGTGAATAGTGTTGTATAAGCAAAATTAATGTCTTCATTGCTGAATGTGATATTTTAGCCCTTAAATGTGCCTTATTAGCAGGGTTTTATAAAAATGGAAATGTAAATATGTTACCATTTACATGCTTGAGCCTAGCTGACCTTAAGATATTATTTCAGTCTGGCATTTATCTTGGTACCATAAAGCAAGCACTCTCATCCATGCATGAATTCCACATCACAATTTATCTAAACTAGCCACCACCTAAGATTTGAATGTAAAGACCTAGTCAATTAAATAAACACTGGAAAACAGGACACTGTTTGCTTTCAGATTTATTATAATCTGACCCATTGAATAAGAATGATATATGTTGTATGTATATGTATGTGTATGAGAGAGAGAGAGAAAAGGAAGGATTTGAAAGAACACTTGGCTTTTTCTTGGTTAATCTCAGACATCATTTCTACTAGAAATAGTCATTTTGTTTCCAAACACTTGAAGCTAATTGCTGGTTTGCTAGGGGAGGATAGGGCTGTTATTTCCAATGACACTGATGCTGAGCACAGTTGTTCCAACATTCTCTCACAGTCACCACCTGCCTCTGTAAGGCAAGTCCGCATAGTGGGAGAGATGGTGTAGAGAAAAGAATGTCAAACCTAGAAATCAGAACACGTGGGTGACAGTAGCATTAATGTTTATTACTTAACTTGTGGCCAAAGGCAACTCAACCCCTCAAAGTCTTGGCCTCGTATATTAAATACAGAAAGTTGAAATAAACATTACTGAAAAAAACTGACAATTCTAAACTTCTCTGGTAAGACTAATGTGCTTGGCAGAAACAGTGAGGTCCACTTATATTTTGTAAATGAGATTAAAACTGAGTCACCACTGCTTTTGAGCTCTGAATGACACTGACTGTCTGGCAAGGTAGAATTGAAAACATTTCTGAATTCATTCGGAAAGAAAACTAATATCCTGGACCTTGGAACAATACCTTTAATAAACAAGGCTGTTCTACTTTGGACTGACCAAAGAAAACATTTCAATAAACTACTCATCTATATAAAGAAGGTTCTGATCCAAGCAATTCTGGAAAAAAAATGCAGTGAAAAAATACTTGCTTTCCTTATTTATAGTAATACAAATATACAGGAATAAACCGAATTCCAGAAACAGAGGATGAGTACTTCTTTATTTAGTATAAAATCAAAGTCCCTAAATATTTTCAGTATCTTGAAAATTAAGAAACCAGTAGGCTACAAACAAAAAGTTTTTCTACTCTCCTTTCTCAGGGAAATTTCTTCATATATCTATTTAGTAAAATTTTGATCATCTCAAATATTGCTGACACTGTACCAGGCATATAAAAATAAGTAACATGTGGACCTACTCCTAAAGAGCCAACAGTCCAGGAAAGCAGAACTGTGAAGAAATTATTATGCAATGTAATACATGCTTTGATAGTCATTTATACAAAACGTAATGGAACACAAAGAATGGATTAAGGTGGGCTTATTGGGTCTAGAGTTCTCTAAACATGTAACATTTTATAACTTGAGAATAAATCATAAACCAATTGTGGAAGGAAGGAGAAGGGGATGCTATTCTTTCAGTATGACATAGCACTGACTATGTGTCAAGGAGTGAGGAAGACAAATAGTGAGTAATTTAAGATTGATGAGTGAAGCAAAAGAGAAGTATGAAGTGATGAAAGAGCATCTAACAGGACAATGTAGCTAGACTGGGAAATCATAGAGGACTATTCCATGAAACTTTTTCAAGCTGCCTTAAGGAGGATGAGTAGGACTTAGCTGGTCATAAAGCTAATGACACTAGCATGACTGAGGTCATGAGGTGTGAGGAAGGATGGCTTGCTCACAAACCTCAATAAAGAATATGGTGGCTGTGGAGTAGATTACAAGGATAAAAGCAGTATGAACTATGAGAAAAGTCAGCAAGCACCAGATATGGAAAGATCTCATAGGCCACAGGAACATCCTACAGATAATACATTGGGATAGAACAACCATGTAAAGAGATCAGTTATCACAATAATCCAAAGGAGAGATGATGGTCTAGACTAAAATGGTAGAAACAAGGATAAGAAGATGTCAAATAAGTCAGAAAATAGATTAAGCCTTGGTAACTGAATGTGAGGGATAAAGAAAAAGGAGGCTATTAGGATAATTCCAGGGTTTATTCAATGAGAATCTGGCAGGACACAGAGATAGAGGCTACTGGAAGAAAACTACAGATGGAAAGGAGGTAATATCAAGTGTACTACCATGTAGGGCATGTCGTATTTGAGGTGCCAGTGACACACTAAAATGAAGGCGCCATTGAGCAGTTAATTAAAATAGCTTTAGACATCAGAAAATGAATGAAAGTTGGAATAGAGATAAGTAAAGTCATGGGAATAGATAAGAATGAACTTGAAACTGAAAGTGTAAAACACATTTACATACACTGATATAGAATACCAGAAAACTGGAGAAAGAGAGGCAATAGTCCGGATAACTTGGCCATGCCATGAGATATGTATGACAAAGCCCAGAGCCTCCTTCTGAATTCATCTACCCTATACCCTTACTACTTATCCCCTTCTCAATTTGCATCCTGCCAGAGAGCCCCACAGAGCAAAGCATCAAAGTAAATTAAATATGAACTAGCGCAGTGTATCACAGTGTAGATCACAAATATTCAATGTCTTAAATACGTCTACCCATTAGAATTTGTATGAAAGTGTTCACTCATTCATTTGTTCAACAAATATTGATTAAGCACCCAACTATGGAGCAAGCACTGTTTTAAATACTAGAGATAGAAAAGTGAGCAAACTCTGCCTCTGAGAGTTTACATTGCGATAGAGATAATCAGACAACAGTAAACAAACAAGAAACAGAGGATGAGAGTTCTCTACGTGCCATGAGAGAAATAAGCAAGGTAACAGGAGCAGACAGGAAGCTGATTTAGGTAGCTTGGTCAAGCCTTTGCTTGCCTCAGGACCCAAAGGGAAACTAATACTCTACCATATCAGCTGCCTGGGCCGCTAACACACACCTTGCTTATGCAATCTCACTCTTGCTCACTGGTGATAGAGACAGCTGTCCTCTCAAGAATCCCCATTGCTCAGAACCAAGTTGGTAACAAATTAATCTACTGAGCAGAAGAGTTCAAAAGGGGTTGCACAGGAGCATAGCATTTAACAGATGAAAGCTTTTAGCATCCCAGCCCTCACACTGGTTTGTTGATGAGTTTTTAATTTCTTTCTCATGACTTCTAGGATGAAATACCAAGTAAGAGAAAAAGCATTTGACCCCTAAAAACCTGGAAATTTTTACCCTTCCCTGACACAAATAAAAAAAAATTTCATCATATAATGCCTAAGTATTTCTATATCATATATTCTCCCATGGAAAGAATAACCTATTTCATAATAGATAATTGTATTACTATTCTGGAATTCCAATTTGGTAATTCAGATCTTAGGCCACTGGATTAATCCTAAAGTTAAACATGAAAAAATATGTAAGTACTTGGGTTGGAGTCCAAGACTGTGCTTTACAATAAGATCTGAGAGGAATCACAAACTCTCTCTATCATTGAGCCAAAGGGATTAAATGTTCACCACTAGGCCTTTGTTTTAGTGTTATCTCCATAGGGTCTCTAAGTGTACTTGTTACTTTGTCAAAGGGATGACACTGAGCACCAATGCATTTTGAGGCAAAAATGAAAGGCTGAAATAGCATTGGGAGACACTTTATAGGAAGAACAGATTCAGGTGGCAAATGCCACAGACTGTGACAAGGCAGTGTGAGGTCACTGGCACCTTGAAGAAGGAATATCACTAGGAAGCATGGAAGATACCAGGAGTAACATGGACTCCTGGAAACTAGAATTGGCAGAACCTTAAAGTTCAGAAGGTCAAGGCTCTTTCTTGAGGAAAACTGGGTCCCTGGGAGAAAAGGTATTTTAGAACACAGAAACTGAAAACTGAAAGAAACTTTTGAGATTAGGCACAATTCTCAATATTAGTCATAATAGACCCCAGAGAGGCTTCTGAAAAATACAGATTCCCAGCCCCTTCCCCTTCCCACCACCAGCAACTTTGATTCATTATATCTTGGGTTATTCTGAGAAAAATAAAAAGTGAAATACCATTTGACCCAGCAATCCCATTACTGGGTATATACCCAAAGGATTATAAATCATTCTACTATAAAGACACATGCATACATATGTTTATTGGAGCACTGTTCACAATAGCAAAGACTTGGAACCAACCCAAATGCCCATAAATGATAGACAGGATAAAGAAAATGTGGCACATATACACCATGGAATACTATGCAGCCACACAAAAGGATGAGTTAATATCCTTTGCAGGACATGGATGAAGCTGGAAACCATCATTCTCAGCAAACTAACACAAAAACAGAAAACCAAACACTGCATGTTCTCACTCATAAGTAGGAGTTGAACAATGAGAACACATGGGCATGGAGGGCAGGGGGGCATCACACACCAGGGACTGTCGAGGGGTGGGGGGCTAGGGGAGGGATAGCATTAGGAGAAATACCTAATGTGGTTGATGGGTGCAGCAAATCACCATTGCACCTGTATACGTATGTAACAAACCTGTACGTTCTGCACATGTATCCCAGAACTTAAAGTATAATTTTAAAAACCACATATAAGCAAAAAAAGAAAAATGACTTATCTAGCTAATCCAAGAACAATTCCTCTTTATGATGGAAGAACTCTGTCTATTCAGTCCTTTATTTGTCATGCAGCCTTTGGTAGTCTTTTTTTTTTTTTTAAAGAAATAAAACATATATATATTTCTAATCCCTCTGCCTAGACATAACATCATTAACATGTTGTGGTTTAACTTTCCAATACTTTTATGCATAAATATATATGTTTTTATTAAAATAGAGTTATACAGTATATACTGTTATATAACCTCTCAGTTAGCAATATGTCAGGATGTATTTCCTTGAAAATAAATGTAGAGCTACATCATCATTTTAATTGTTACATAACAGTCCAATGTATGGAAGGCCCAGAATCAAATAGTAATTTAACCAGCTTATTATTGTTGATAATTAGGCCCTTTCTAATTTCAGGCACTCATAAATAACAGTGTAGTGAACACCCATTGATTTTCCTCTTTTTGTACATTTCTGCTGGTAGTCTTAACATGCTAGTTCTAAGGTCACGAGCTCACTAATTAGAGGGCTGGAATTTCTGATCTTAATATAATGTATTTATTCCACCTTTTCACTCATTTCAAATATATCTGGAGTTGACCATTCTTAGTGCAGCCCTAATAGCCCCAAATGATATAACTATTAATATTATTCATACTATGGAATTTGATTTTGTGCCTGGTACAATTTGTTTTTTTAAATGACAATTAGAATTAATAGATAATACAGAAACTGTGTTTCCTGAATGAATCCCAAGAAGGTATTTCATTCCATTATTCTCCATATGGGCAGAACCCTAGGAAATATAACCTCTCCTCTTGAGTTCTACATCTATAAAAAAAATATATATAGCTCAGGTGATAGATATAATGATGATTAAAAGGAAGAAAAATGACACCTGTGAGAAAAGGTAACAGAAATTGGAATTACCTGCTCTAGAGAAGGCTGGGAAATGATATTCTTCTAGTACATAGAGAAATATTATACATAATGGTGACTGGCTGAGCCCGATTTTAACTGCCAGAAAAATTTTTAAATGGGCCTGATACTCATTTCTTTCTCTAAACTAAACTTAAAAAGAATTAAATTGATGGTAAGACAATGTTGATAAACACATGATCTGATTAGCAAAGATGAATTGTCATCCACTAAATGATTTTTTAGCAAAGGAGTTAAAAAAAAAGAACTAAACTAAAATATATTTGCAGCTCATTGTGATGATGTAGGCTGTGAGACTATTCAGTGGCTGAGGCCACAGGGCAGTCCTTTGAGAGAGCGCGATGGTGTTGCCTGGGACACTTAATAAAGCTAATTACAAAATGTCATTTAATTAAGCAAAGAGAACTCTGAGGACTTTGAGAATTTCTCTTTCCCTAGTTGCAGTCTTCACCTTGTTCCCCAGCTGCACCCTCATACTAATGTGAATCACAGGAGGCACAGATTGTACTAAGCTGTAGTAGTTTGTTGAACCCTCCTGGCTGAAGCACAATGCAAGATTGGTGTTAAAGAACATGGTAGTAACAAATGCATTTTAAATAACATGTATTTACAATTATAAACACTGCAGGCTCATTGACTATAAATGAGGTAAATCTGAGGAGAAATGCAGTCTTCTAGACTTCCTGGAAGAGGTGTTTTGGTGACCATTTCACAGGCTTTTCAGCTATTACTTAGAAGATAAAAGTGGGATAACTAATATTTCAATTAACACTTTCCAATAACATGAGCAGTCACTACTGTGTATAAATCAACTGTATCTAAGATGATGTGTAGATAAATAGGTTAAATAGAAAGTTCTTATCATTCTTGAAAATAAAATAGGATGGTTGTTGATTCCCTTTACAAACATGACATCTATAAAACTACTTTCTTCCTGAAGACTCCTCAATAGGAGTACCTGGGAAAGGGCTAGGAAATAACTTTCCAGGCAAGGCACTAATAGTAGAATTGAACTTTCATTAGTGCAGAGTGTAACCACAAGACTTCAGCTCATGTTGTCTAACGTTACAACTTCCAAAAGGCCTGAATTAAAGAATCAATTTCCATATTGTAGTCATTTTCCTAGGAGCTCTTTACATTACTTTTTTTTTTTTACAGTAATACACTGGGGAACTCAGTAGCAAGTAGACCAACTGTCCCATGGTTGGAAAGTTATCCTAAATGAGTACCAAAATCAGCTGAATCAGTGTTCCTCACATTCTAATGAACATCTGAAACACCCGGTAATATTGTTTCAACTATACATTCTGATTCAATAGGCCTGGGATGGAGCCTGAGCATCTGTGTTTCTAGGAAATCCTAACTGATGTCTCTGCTGCTGATTGATAAATCACACTCTTGAGTGGGGAGGGTTAGATCATTTGCAAAAGCCTATTCAGTTTAGCACTCATTTAATGATCATTTATTCTTTGCCAAACACTTTGGATGTGGTCTTCCAAAGTTGCCTCACTGAAAGACTACAATATTATTTATAGAATATACTTCAGTTTGTGTGGTAGAGTTTAACAGTATTACTAAACTTCTCCATAAAACAACAACAACAAAAGAAAGATCTCCTGAGGTTTATTTAGGGTGATTTTGTGGAATTAAGGTGGATCCTGGATATTAGCATTACCAGATAATTCTTATCATTAGCCTGGAAACACTTCTTAGTATTAACAGGGGTTATATACATTGGAGTTGCCAAGACCTTGATTTGAATCCTCATTCTTTAACTTCATGGCTATAACTTTAGACAAATTTCTTAAGTTCTCTCTTCTTTGATTTTCTTATCTAGAAAACTGAAGCAACAATACTAATCTTTAAGGATTGAGGATTCAGCAAAATAATGTACATAGAAGCCTAAGCACAGTGCCTGACACATAGTAGGTGTTCCAGTTACTATTGCTGCATAAAGATCACCTCAATCTGAATGGTGTTGAATAACCAATCTTATAGTACGCCATGGATTCTGAGAGCCAGGAATTTGGAAAGGGCATTATAGCCTCAAGGTAGTCAGACTTTTTATGTGGTACCTCAAGGCTTCAAGCAGGAGTATAACAATGCCAGAGGAAGGCTGCATCTTTCATAACCTAGCCTCAAAGGCCACATAGCATCACCTTCACCACATTCTATTGGTTACAGCAAGCCCTCCTATAGTCAGGAGTAGGAAAATCAGACTCCCACTATCAACAGTACAGCAGCAAAGTCTCACTGTAGAAGAACATGTAGGACAGGCCTCTTTGGAAAACAAAGTCAGCCACAGTAGGCAAACAATTTTCTCCTCCTTTTGGACTGAAAACTTTCTCTTAGTTGGCTCGGGCTGTTGTATTACTATAGACTGGGTAGCTTATACAACAGAAACTTATTTCTCATGGTTCTGAAGACTGGGGAATCCGAGAATAAGGTTCCAGTCAATTAAAGTCCTTATAAGAGTCATCCTCCTGGTTATGTCCTCACATGGCAGAAGAAGGGGGAAGAGGGAAGAAGAGGAAGGGGAGAGGGAGGGATCCTGTTCCTTTCTCTTCTTAGAAGAACACTAATCCCATTTCTAAGACACTGCCCTCATGGCCTAATTACCTCCCAAAGGCCCCACCTCCAAATACCATCACACTGGGGATTAGGCTTCAACCTGTGAGTTTTGGGGTCACAAACCTTTAGACCATAGCATCTACCAAATAGTTGTGCTAGAGTGACATTGTTCACTATCTTTGCCTGGCAAAAACTATCTTGGATCTTGGGTCCTCCAGAGGTCACTCTTTTTACTAATTGTATCTATGTCTAGCTCTTAGTCCAAGAACATCTCTAGCAGGTCTTAGTTTACAATCATGACTAAGTATATTCACCGAGGTGTTGGCCCTTACCCCAAAGTGTGGGCAGAGGTTATCTCCTTCAGTCATGGGACCTTGTGATCATTACAGAGATTTTTTAAAGCAAACAACCGCTCTTCTTCCTGAGACTGAATACAATCTAATTTCTCTGGATAAGGGGAAATGATGGCAAGCTCCCTGATGGCAAGAGACCTAACTCTGATTATCCTCATTTCTAGATTGAAATTATATTGCATCATATAGTTCAGAGTTAGTGCTCAATACTGTTTCATGAATTCAGTTCAGTCCTTTGTGTTCTCATACAACTTCCTTCCCACTCCAGATTCTTTTCTGAATCTGGTCCACCATCACTAACCATTTCCCCCATATTTCCCCCAGTTGGACCTTTAACAGCTTATTTCCATTACTCAGAGCCATATAGACCACCACCAAAGAAGTACCACCTTTCACTCTTTTTCCTCACCTCAAATAAGTTACTTTTCAAGCACAGAGTTAAAAATGAAAGCACTAGGCCATGCACGGTGGCTCACACCTGTAATCCCAGCACTTTGGGAGGCTGAGGCAGGTGGATCACGAGGTCAGGAGATCGAGACCATCCTGGCTAACTGGTAAAACCCCGTCTCTACTAAAAACTACAAGAAATTAGCCAGGCATGGTGGCGGGCACCCGTAGTCCCAGCTACTGGTGAGGCTGAGGCAGGAGAATGGCGTGAACCTGGGAGGCAGAGCTTGCAGTGAGCTGAGATTGCGCCACTGTACCTCCAGTCTGGGTGGCAGACCAAGACTCCGTCTCAAAAAACAAACAAACAAAGCGCTAAGAATTCCTTCAAAGTCCCATTAACTTTGTATTCACTGTTCACCTAATCTGAGAATCTATTGCCAATTAATGTAGTCAGTTCCTCTTGTAACACTATTCTTAACAGAACTGGTCAATCTCCATCATTCAAGAGTCGTAACTATCTGTCAGGAGAGGTCTCAGTACTGGAAATAAGGAACAAGTGTGAAATGGACAACGTTGACGTTGCAGCCAGGATAGAGGCAGGGGGAGAAAAGATCCGAGTGGGAATCAAATACAAGTAATAAGCAAGGTCCCAAGACCCAGCCAGGGATAGAAACTACAGATTAGGAGACAATTCAAGTTAGAATAAGACACAGTTCTCTTTCCTAGGGAAATTAAATAAAATGGGCAGGAGGAAGATAAATACAAGATAACTACAACACAAGGCAGAAGATGATATAGCACAAAAAGAGACAACAGATTCATAGGAAATTTGTGGAAGATCTTAATGGAAGAAATATCATTTTAACCAAATATGACCCTATCCCTCAGGAGAAAGGCAAGCTCTTTAGAAAGACATACAAAGTCCATTATGGTCTAGTCCCTAGCCGTAGCTCCTCTCCCAGTTCCCCCACCCCAGCCCCATTCGTGTATGTTCCATCTACTGTTTTCCTCTGGTTAACTCCCAAATCCCAAAAGTTCTTGAAGACGCCCTTCAGTTATCTCTTTCTCAGAAAGGGGAATTAGTGACTAAGTCTCTGTTTCTGTCAGCCTATTATAGCTGATCATAAAGCTCTTCTGGCACATAGTACAGAACATTTGTATTTATCATATATACTCATCTTCTTCACTAGCCAGCAAATTTCTTGAGGGCAGAAACCCTTTTTTATCTTTATCCTTGTATGTTTAGTAAAATGCTTGACAGATTATAGCACTGGCCAAGTAGATGTTTAATATATGAATGAGAATCTGAAGTCAAATCAGAAGTCAGATCAAGTGAGAAATATTTTAAGAAAGAAGATTCAGTGAGAACTTACTGTTTTTCAGTCCCCATATGTATGAGTGTAAATGTGTATGAACTAAACCAGGAGTCCATAAACTTTGGCTTTTGTACCAAATCTGGTCTGCCATCTGCTTTTGTACACAAACTTGTAATGGAACACAGCTACACTCCTTTGTTTGTGTGTTTCCAATGGCAGCTTTCATACTACTAGGCCAGAGTTGAGTAGTTGATATAGAAACCATATGGCCTGCAAAACTTAGAATATTTATTATTTGACTCATTACAGAAAGTTTGCCAACCCACGAGCTAAACATCAAGAGGTGGAATATTTAGAATAAAGTGTATCATCGCTAAATAGTATATTATATTCTGTAGATAATTTATATTGGCTCAAAAAAGACCATTTTTTTCCTATGAATATCCCTCCATGTACTCTCTACTTTTTATTACCACATTAATACAAGGCTCAGCTCCATGCCTGTCTCCTCCATTGCTCAGTCTCTTACAACAGATGCTGTACAATAGCATGCACAGGAGCCTAGACTCTATCCTCTAGGAACTTAGAATTAAGACAACAATGTAATTGGCAGGAGCATTAACAGTCCCACTTCATCTTGTAAACCACAGACTATCAATGACAGTATATGTGGCAGAGGGGCATATCCTATGGAATATACAGAAACACATTCATCAAAGTCAGATATATTTGAACTATTCATAGTTTTGACCCATCATTTTTAGTCTCCTAGAAAGTTTTAACAAGCTTGACTGTCTTAAGAACTTAGTAAACTATAGTCAGCTCAGCCTCATCCCTTCCTTCTCCAGGCAATGGGGCTGTTAAGTAAATCAGTGAATTAAACCAGGCAAATCAGGTATCAGATCTGAAGTCTTCCAAAGTCCTGGCATGGTGCCCTACAACTGAGTAACTGCCCTTCACGCCATCATCTTCCCTCCTCTTGACAGGCTTCTGCTTGTCCTACCACTTTGGAGTACTCAGGTGTGACTTTCCCCATATATTTACTGTCCTTCATTTGCCACACACAGAGCAGGGCATCTATGTCCGTATCTGATATGTTGGTTGGGATTTTATCATTTAGCTAGTGAGCAGGTAATGAAACTGGTAAAGTAACTGCAATGAAGTTGAAGCCTCCCACAGTGTAATGCAGTGGTAAAAAATACACAATTGTCATTACAGGGCTTGTGGTGATACACAGGGTCCAGAGAAACTTAATTCCTTTATTTCCAGGGGAGTTGTTATTGATATACCAACTTTTCCTGATAAAAAAAGCACCTTCCAAGATAAGGAGTTTACACTTGACATGGTGAATTTATCCCCAAAGAAGGTGGCACTCTTGTCTACTCTGGTTCCACCTTTATAGAATGAGTCCAGATGCAGTCACCCCAAATCACTTCTGATTAGCTTCCTGTTGTGAGATAATTTCAAGCAGATTTTTTTTTTAAGTTGAAGAATGCTGATGACCCTTAGATGTAGCAGGGTGCAATGGTTAAGAGAAGGATTCCCAAGCTGGACTATCTGTTCAAATTGCAGCTCTCCTGACTATAGCAAAGTAATCTCTTCTTATCTTTGTCATCTGTAAAGTGATGATGATAGTGTTTACTGCATGAGGATGCTGGAAGGATAAAGTGAATATATCTAATCTAACACTCTTAGAATAGTGCCTGGTGTATAACGTGTTCCATTTTTTTAAGAGAGTATTATTGTGCTACATATTATTCACCACAGAAGTGACACTGTCCTACTAATAGCAGAAAAATATTTTTGAACAAAATGTTAGTTTATGCTTCTGATTCCAAACACATTTTTTACTAACATGGAGAAAAACTAAGATTTCTAAATTGTTAAGTTCACCATTTTTCATTAGCAATAAAGGAATTATGACTTATGTATTGGTTGTGATTTAAAGAAAATTAATATGTGTATGATTATATATGTACATATACAAACTTTTCTAACAGAACCTGAGTGAATTATTTGTATGTTACTATAGGGTAACAAATAATTTACAAATCACACAGAAAAAAGTCCCATATTTCTCTCATTGCTTTGATCATAAAGGATTAATTGTATTCTTTCAATAACCCAGCATATCTACATTGCTATTCAAAATGGCATAACTCGGTCGGGTACGGTGGCTCATGCCTGTAATCCCAGCACTTTGGGAGGCCAGGCGGGCAGATCACGAGGTCAAGAGATCAAGACCATCCTGGCCAACATGGTGAAATGCTATTTCTACTAAAAATACAAAAAATTAGCCGGGTGTGGCAGGCTACTTGGGAGGCTGAGGCAGGAGAATCGCTTGAACCCAGGAGGCTGAGGTTGCAGTGAACCACGATCGCACTACTGCACTCCAGCCTAGGCAAAAAGAGCGAAACTCTGTCTCAGAAAAAAAAAAAAATGCCATAACTCAACCGGGCACAGTGGCTCACACCTGTAATCCCAGCACTTTGGGAGGCTGAGGCAGGCAGATCACTTGAGGTCAGGAGTTCGAGACTAGCCTGGCCAACATGGTGAAACCCCACCTCTACTGAAAATATAAAAATTAGCTGGACATGGTGGCACATGCCTGTAATCTCAGCTACTGAGAAGGTTGAGACAGGAGAATCACTTGAACCCAGGAGGCAGAAGTTGCAGTGAGCCAAGATTGTGCCATTGCACTCCAGCCTGGGTGTCAAGAGTGAAACTCCATGTCAAAAAAAAAAAAAAAAAAAAAAAAGGCATAACTCATAGCCATAGAGGAAAGCTATTAAGAAGTATACAGGGCTTCACTAGAAAGGGATGGCCCGGCAGTTGACTTCTTAGGAGCTCATTTTTCCAGCATTGAACCTGTTACTTCATTTATTTTGTGCACGTTCATAAGGAAAAGTAGCTTTTCAGAAACATGTTCCCAAATTAACTTCCAAAATAATAACAAGTATTGGTCAGACCAACTTTCTTCCAACAGTTTTAGTCTCCTAGATCTTAAAAACAGGCCATTTTGCATGCTAACCTACATTCCTCGTTTTAACTCTTTCACCATTTATTTTCTAAACCTTAGCATTATGTTTTCCACTGCAACTAATACACAGGGAAAAGGAAACTTCGAGGGTAACTTCTAATCTTCTACTTGCCAAATACTCACAAAATGGCATTTTCTCTTCCCTCATTTTCACTGCATCTGCTAAGACAATTTAATAGGGTCAGCTATCACTATGTCTTGACAAACCTGTTTCTATGAGTACCCTTTTTTGAATGTCCCTGCTCTGCCTCCTAGCCTGGCTGTGTTTTCTGTATGTTTCCCTCAAATCTAGGCATTCTTAAGTTTCTATCCTTGGCTGCCATTGTAAAATACCACCTTTCTCAATGAGCTTAATTAGTGCTATGATTTCAATCATTACAAGCTTGACTCCCTTCCTAACCTCTGTAGAGCTATGAACCATATCTCCAGCTACCTTTTGGATTCTTTTAATTGAATATTGGCTGCTCAAATTCTACTACTGAATTAATCATATTACCTTTCCTTTCTCAAATAAGCTCCTCCTCCTAACTTTCCACTTTCTTTAGTAGCTCTTTTAGTCACCTGGGTTTAAATCCTAGGAATCATCTTTGATTTTTCTCTCTCCCTAGTCATTACACAAAATCCATTACCAAATTATCTTGATTCTTCACATGAAGTGGCATTAAATTCTACCTCCATGATTCTTTCCATGTCCCTGTGAAACTACATAGACCTTGTTTTTATTAAACCATATGAAAATAACAATATTCAACCAGTTTTAATGAATAAAAAAGCTAATTTTACATGGTTTAACCTAATATACTGCCTGATTATTTGGTGTTACAGAGATTTGCCTTCTCATACGATCTTGGACAAATTATCCCTTTAATTCTTAATTTTATTATTTGAAAATATTGTCAAATTGGGTTCTCTATACCTCCTAGGATTTTTGAATGTGCGGAAAATACGTTTGAGAGTGTAAAGGGTAACAGCATCATGTATGCTAGAATGCAAACATCTTGATGGTTACCTGTGTCATGTTCCAGGAATAATTCTTCAGCTGCCCCATAAGGAACATAATGGTATTCAAGTAACTAGTAAATGACAATGACTGACTGAATGAGCACATCTAAGAGTCTGAACCCACATCTTAATGTTTTTTAATCTTAAATGACCAAGGTTAGTGACTGAGTCTGCTTTTTATTTTTTATCATGCAAGCCTAATACAATGGCTAGCTCATAGGAAATAATATGTATTTGTTGAGCTTAATTTAACCGTATTTTTCTAAAGTATTGAGGATTGGTCGTTTATAAATACTGAATGAACCTAGAAGTAGAAATAAAAACGTTTATTTCTAATAGCTACTTTGACTTGAAACACTGAGGGGTTAAATTTTATAGATGTGAATTCTATTCTACATGGACTATCTTTTGGTTATTCAAATATATGTATTAAGAGCCTTCCACTTTTAAGAAATATTTGGAAACACAAGAGTATAAATGACAAGGTCTCTGGCTATAAAAAGCATATGAGTTAGCAGAAGAGAAAAAACAAGTAAGTTTAACACAATGTGTACTAAGTGCTTTAAAAACAGAAATATCAAAGGCCTGTATTGTCAGGACTCAAACACATACAAGTAAGAGGCAGATCCAAGGTAGAGCAGAGGAAAAGTCTCAGACAGATTAGAATGGGGGCTGGAAAATGAACCTGGCTATAGAGGCAGTTGTTAGTGTTCAAAAACAGTATAGCAAGTTCAGACATGATTCAAGCAGAGATTTTAGTTCAGAGACTACAGTTCAACCAATACAACATAGTAATAATGGTGTTAAGAACAAAAACATAAAAGTAATATTTTTGAGCATTTACTATGTGGCAAGCAATGTTCCAAGGATTAAGTTCATCTTCACAACAGTCCTATGGACTAGATATTAACACTATGCCAATTTCCACACAAGGAACGTAAGGCTTAAAAAGATCCAGTAACTTTCCAGTGGTCATACGGGTAGCAAATGGAGGAATAAGTGATAGCTGGAGACTAGGAATTAAAGTTAAGTGGAAAATAATTCTGTACATTTACTATGTGGCAAGCAATGTTCCAAGGATTAAGTTCATCTTCACAACAGTCCTATGGACTAGATATTAACACTATGCCAATTTCCACACAAGGAACGTAAGGCTTAAAAAGATCCAATAACTTTCCAGTGGTCATACGGGTAGCAAATGGAGGAATAAGTGATAGCTGGAGACTAGGAATTAAAGTTAAGTGGAAAATAATTCTGTAAGATCATTTATTTCACAGAAGAATAGAGAGATAGCCAAAAATACATTTAGCACCGCACACAACAAGACCAGGGGACTGACATGATCGAGATCAGTTCTACAGACTCCAAACATAGTGTTGGAATACAAACCCAGCAGGAAAGTAAAAATTCTAAGCAGTAAAACTGAGGCAGAAAAGTGTTATATATAAACAGAGACACTGTGGGGGAAGAAGTGATGGGGACATAAAAAAGGCTGAGGTGGCTGGGCGCGGGGGCTCACGTCTGTAATCCCAGCATTTTGGGAGGCTGAGGAGGGCAGAGCACTAGGTCAGGAGATTGAGACCATCCTGGCTAACACGGTGAAACCCTGTCTCTACTAAGAATACAAAAAATTAGCCAGGTGTGGTGGCGGGTGCCTGTAATCCCAGCTACTAGGGAGGCTTAGGCAGGAGAATGGCGTGAAACCAGGAGGTGGAACTTGCAGTGAGTCGAGATCACACCACTGCACTCCAGCTTGGGCTACGGAGCAAGACTCCATCTCAAAAAAAAAAAGAAAGGCTGAGATGTAGAAGCTCTCCCTAGACTACTGGATTCCCACTGATGAAAGAAGGGCTGAGCTTAGACTCAGGAAATGATGGGTTTGAGGCTCTTGTCATTCTTCCTTCCTGAAAGAACCAGGAGGACTGGGCATGAAGATTGGGAATAACTGTAACTCCAAAAGGGATGAGCCAACTCCAAAATTTAAGAGAGGACAAATGTTGAAGTATAAGAGGACTTCATGGAGAAGATAAGAGTTGATTTGAGTCTTCAAGGAATAGGAAGACTTATAAGGACAGGGAAAAAGATTTTTGATGAAGCAAAGATGCTTCAGGTTCTAACTGAGATATAGGGGGAGTTAGTGGATGAGTGGCAGATAGCTGGAAAAACACTCGAATTGTAGACCGTTTCGACATGACTTTACCCTCTCTCTGGGCACGAGCGAGCCTAGGTGTGAGTAAACCCAGACAAAAGCCTGGGCACAAGCTGTATGTACAGTGTTAGCAGAGTAATTATACCGTTTACCTACAACAGTGGCTCCGAGTCAAGCAGAGCTCACATGGGTGATCGTCTAATACGCCTCAAGTGGCATGGTTACATAATGAGCGGAGCCGTGTGCCTGTACTCCAAACTCACTGAGTCAGGCTGAACTAGATGTCTGCCTTGGCCTATTCTTGACTGCAGGGCATCTATTTTCCTTACAAGGAGTATCCAGTTTTACTGAGACTGTACTTATTTAGGAAAGTAGCCAAAGAAAGTAGGGGGAAACAAAGACATCAGATTGGGGACTCCAAAGGATACTTGATATGTTATAAGGATCCATATTTAGTCCTGAGACAGTGGGAAGGTATTTTCCTCTACTTCTGTCCAAGATTGAAAAAAGAGTGGGTCGAAAATCAGTTAAGCATCAATAAATATACAATGCATATTGTTCTAAGCCCTTTTGAACCCTCCACCATCCCCACTGCTGATTTTGGCCATTCATTATTGAATTAGTTCCTTTTCTGGGAGATGTATTAGGCGACACTCAGTCCATCAGTTCTGCTACTTATTAGCAATTCTGCCACTTGAAACTATAGGTTAAAATGAAATTTGGAGATTACTTCTGGATACCATCTCTCTTCCCTATTTCTGCCCTTCAATAACATAGAATTAGTCATAAGCCACTAATCTCTTCAGACATGTTAGGGTTAGATAATCCAAATATTTACTCATAAAGAAAAATATCCTCATATTTCCATAAATGTCACACAGGAAGTCTCTCAGTACGCAGCCTTAAACCAAGCAAAGGCCTCTGACAACATAAATGTCCTTCACAAACATATGCACAGACAGATGTATTTCCATTCCCTGCTAGTTTTAGAAACCTGATGAAACTCTTATTACACTTGTCCTATTTTCCTGTATCTTTCTCTGGCCTATCATTTTTATTTTCATTTCCACTTCCGTAGTCTGCTCCTCCTCCTCCTCATTCCCCCTTCATCACATATACCAGCTTCGTCAAATGAAGTCACAATTTTTTCTTTTATACACACACCCCAATTTTTTCCACTATACTTGGTAGAGAATAATATGTAAATATTGTAAAAACTCTTTCCTCAAACTTCAAATGTGTGAAGGTTTGTCATTATTACTATTAGTAATGGTCTCACACATTTTGTTAAAATGGTTGGAGGGAAGGCAATAAATGGAGCAAGGAGAATAGTCTTTATTTGCATATGAAGCTGGATAAAAGTTTAAATGTGATAATTAAACTTAATCCACAAGAGACCATGCCTTTGAAGAGACTATCTTAAAATAACTGGAATGGGAAAGAGCTACTGGATGTGGTTAATGATGACAGGATCTTCTTTGCTGTTATCCTGCTACTTCAGCCTTCAGTCCTCACTTATCAACAGCAGATATACCTGCTGTAGATCTCCACACTCCTTAGTACAAGTAAACGCTCTATGCAACACATTTGTTCTAGACCTCACATGGAATTGGTAACATCAAGTAGAAATTTTTGAAGTCAGACAAAAAAAAAATCCCACTTGTTGGCATTATACTTTCTAAGAAGCTTTATCTAACCTCCAATTGACTGATTTCTAATTCTTCATTATTAAGTTTGTCTACTCCCTTATCTCCATTGTTAAATATTTGCTAATATGCAAACAGTTAAAAATACTGGAATGATCTGACCAGCAAGTTTTTTAAATATATTAATTAAATCTTTCAGTGCTCCATTTACAGGCACTCATTTGGTTCTCATAACAACTCTGTAACGTGGGTACTATTGTCCTAAACTTATAAATAAAAACACCATGTAAAGGAGCTACTAGTTCATACAACAAGTAGATGAAAGATCAAATAAAGCTGTCTACCAATTTGTTTTAATACACAACACTGTCTTTCACAAACAAAAAGAAGCCTTTTATAATGAGACTAAGTACCGTTTTACCATAAAGACTTCAATATTCACATTATTAGTTTATATAAAGTTATAATACACTGCAGAGCACTTTCTAATTCTTTAAAAACACTCAAATTGTATGTCTATCCTCAAAGCATTTGAGAGAAGCAGCACAGGAATTAATCACATTTTGCAGATGAGAAAACTGAGTTCAAGTGAAATGTAGACTTGCTCAAGGCTGTATGGTCATTAAGCAATGAGACCAGAACTAACCCCGGGTCTTCCCAGCTGACTTTTACCACTGTATTTGAAGCAGTCAACTTTGAAGTGCTGAACTGTGTTTCAAATTATGTCTGAAATGTGCTGACTGCTACATATAGAAAAATATTCATATGGTACCAGAGACAGCTGGTGTAGGGGAGAAAAGTTAATGGATACATGGTGATTGTTGGGGAAGGTGTGTCAATAGCCTCATGGGAAGGCAGGTAGGCAAAGGAGGAAAAGATCCAAGGTGATCTTCAGGGGCCAGATGCTGGTTCATTCTTCCTGCAGGTGGTGTGCCTTAACTCAAAGTGGGTGAAAAAGGCAAGAAGTACTTATTCAACTAAATGTCAATGTGATTAATGTAGCTGCCAAAGTTCATGAAACATTTCTCTATTGGTTTGTAACAAACAAATCCCAGAAGAAATAATGTCTCAACACAAAAGAAAGTTACATTTTGCTCAAGAAGATTCCACCTGGGATTTTGTTTTGTTTTGTTTTGTTTTTCGAGACAGAGTCTTGCTCTATTGCCCAGGCTGGAGTGCCACTTGGGTATTTTTAAGGGAAAAATAGCAATTCTTCAGGCATAATCCAAAGAGACCAGGTGCTTTCCATCTATGACTCTGCCATCTTCCACATGTAGTTTCCAAAGCCTTCCGCTTGTCAGCAGTTCAGTCAGGAAAGAAAAAGAGCAAAGAAACCTTCCAGGGGAAGGTTTACATGAGACATATTCCACTCATATCCCACTGGCAGAATCAGGCCACATCTCTTTGTAAAGAAGGCAAGGAACTATGATCTTGCTGCATGCACTGAAGAAGAGAAACCAGATTTAGTGAAGATCTATCACTCTCCCACAGCTCTGCTCATAGTGCTCTCTTTTGTAAACTAAAATTTGCTGATGTGTGTTTCCTTAAAATTTAAACCATATCTAATGAGATTCTCCAGACAGGTTCATAAAAAAAAAAATTATTTTTACCATTGTGTCAGAAGTCCTACATCACCAGTCCCAGGGGCCATAAAGGAAAGAAACCATCCAACTCCACTTCAAAAATGGTCATTGGTATGATCGCTTCATAAATGGCCAAACTCAGCTGCTAGGCAAGATTTTAATTCAGCATGAAAACAGAAATAAACAAAACCTTGAACTTGAGGGGATGGACATAGGAGATAAAGACCCAGGTCTGAATCCTCACTGTGTCTTTTGTTAGTGATAGCTAATGTTTAATAAGTGCTTTCTAAGGCCCAAAACTCAGTGCTTGCCCTTCACATGCACTATCATAGTTAACCTTCACAAATTAACTTAGAGTGAATTTTATGAGTGAGGAAATAGGTTTAACATTTGTTTCACTTTCAAGAAGACAAGAGGTTACAGAAGTAGACTCTGACGTAGGTCTGATATTCCAGTGCTATGCTGTTTCTGGCACTGACTGAATCTCTCTGAACACTGGCTAGTGTATTTGTAAAACATGAATTATACCTTTCAGATTTGTTGCAAGCAGTAAATGACAGCATGAATGAAATGTAACACAGTGCCAGGCACATAAGGAAGTACTCAATTTGTTATGGTTATTATTAAACATATTAAATACCTATTTTCTCAACACGAGCTTTAGTCTACCATAGTTTACCTCCAAAAAATACATCTGAAAAAAATAAAAATACTGTTTGCCACACATCCATTTTGGACACATATCTCCAGAAATTTACCAAAGGGCAGCATTGCTAGTGATTAATAAGGATTTATATAGCCTCTGCAGGGGCAGAATCTAATACAAAATAAATATGATCTGTAAAGCAGCAAAAAAAGGAATGAAATATAATGGCAAATTCATAATGAAAAATCCCATCTATCAATCTATAAGGTGTCAGACAAGAAGGATAAATACTCTTATTATAATGTTAGCATGCCCCAATTAGATCTATGTGAAATCTATTGTGCACATTCCCTTCACCATTTAGATGTTCCTTTGCCAGATTTAGAGGTTTCACTCTGCTGGGGACATTTTGTAGGCAGCAGTGTGGCCACACAGTTACCGGCCCTGGTTGAATGACAAGGAGAGATGGGCAGGAAGGGGCCATATATTTATTTCTTTGGGATGCTCTGTGCCCACCATAGGGATGGACTGCAAACTGATTCAGGAACTAGTGATTTAATGATTTAACATAGGCTGTGTATCCACAGTCATCTCCCTTCTTCAACTAACTCCTCTGCTCCCAGAAAGAACAGAAAATGGAGCTATACTGGAAGATGTCAGATTCACACATGGCTCAGCAAGTAAAATACACTGATGCTTTTGAGCAAAGTCAAGGAGAACAGAATGGCATATTCACAGGATTGTGAGGAATAAAGTCTGACAGAGACGGAAGTCCCTTTGGAGGATGTGAGATATAAAGCTGAATTAATTGTGAGGGCCAGATATTGACAGCACTTGGAAGTCAAATATAAAGCCATATTCTACTCTTTAATACATTATCTCACTTAACTTATTTAATCTTCACAAGTTTCCTGTGAAGCAGATGCCATTTCCTCATGTCACAAATGAGGAAACTGACACTTAGGCAAGTTAAATGACATGCCAAAGATCACACACTTTATGAACATCAAAGCTCAAATCATTTTTACCCTGAATCAATTCTCCTGATACAGTAGATATTGGGATGCAATGGAAGGTTTTTGAACTAGTACTGACTTGATGAAAAGAGATACTTGTATAATGAAAATGAAATTGAAGTTTAAACCCAAGTAATTATTTTTTAATTGATAAAAATTATTATGCACAACATATAGTTTTGAAATACGTATACACTGTGAAATGATCAGATAGAGATAATTAACATATCCATTACCTCATGTACCTGGTTTTTTGTGGTGAGAACACTTAAAGTCTACTTTGTTCTCAAGAATACAATACATTGTTATTAACCATAATCACCATGTTGTACAACAGGTCTCTTTTTGTTCTGAGATAGTCTCACTCACTCTGTCACCCAGGCTGGAGTGCAGTAGTGCCATCTTGGCTCCCTGCAACCTCTGCCTCCTGGGTTTAAGCAATTCTCCAGCCTCAGTCTCCCAAGTAGCTGGGACTACAGGCACTGCCATTATGCCTGGCTAAGTTTTGTATTTTTAGTAGAGACGGGGTTTCACCATGTTGGTCAGGTTTGTCTCAAACTCCTGACGTCAGGTGATCTGCACACCTTGGTCTCCCAAAGTGCTATGATTACAGGTATGAGCCACCGCACCCAGCCTACAACAGGTCTCTGGAAATTATTCCTTCTACCTAACTGAAATTTTGTAGCCCTTGACCAGCATCTTCAACCTTCATCCCCCTCCCTCCAGCAACCACCATTCTACTCTCTGCTTCTGTGAATTCAACTTTTTTAGATTCCACATATGGGTAAGATTATTTGTATTTCTGTGCCTGATTGAAATATATAAACTTGTTACTTTTGGATGGAATTAGCTATGTAGACAGGCCTTACCTCTACCTGAAGGGAATGAACTAAATCAGTGGTTCTCAGAATTGTTCCAGACCAGCAGCATTCACATCAGCTGGGAACTTGCTGGAAATGCAAATTTATAAAGCCCGCCCCAATCTCCTTAATTAGAAACTCTGTGGGTGGAGCCCACCAATTAAAGTAGTTGAACAAGTCTTCCAGGTGATTCTAATCCTGCTTAAGTTTGAGAGCTATTTTAATAAGACAACCTGAATGCACCTTTTGGAAACTTAATAGAAGTAAAATCAGAGCAAAATGTCCATTTGGAAGACAGGAAAGAAAGATTATCTGAGGCTCAAGAGTAAAATAATTAAGCCCTTTCTACCAATTTTGTAATCTTCAGCAACTTACTGATCCTCATTTTTTCCTTCAGTTTCCTCATCTCTAAAATGTAAATAGTATCTTCCAGCTCACTGGGATATTGCAAGGATTAAAGAAAATAGAGATTGTGTTAACAAGATGTGCGTGATACAATTGTGAGCATTCAAAAACATTAGCTACTATAAATTTAAGTTAACATCAAAGGCGAAGCAACAAAATGCCCAAAGCAATAATTGAACTTAAGAAAACTTACAAATCAGAAGAAAAACCAACCAAATATAAACTAGGAAGAACAGCGAACCAAATGTAAATGAGAACATTTACTAAATGGAAAAAAAAATTCCATTTGTGACGTAATTAACAACAGTGGTAGTTAATGAAATCGGATTATTATTCCATAGGTCCAACTTCCATTTTGAGGAGGAACAAGTAAATGTATCTAGTCCTTAGAGTAACACATTCTGGGGATAATGTGTTTTCTCTTAATCCGGAAAATCTGGAAAAGTCAAGGCTGAGGAGAAAACTGTGAGATAACAAGAAGCCCAAAGCAATACTTCCTTGATTCAAAAAATGGCAACTAAGTCAATTTAAAAGACAACTGTTTGACAAAAGAAACATTTCAAAGAGCAAGTTTGGCTACCAGTAAGAAAATGTAAAATAAGCCTAACCAGAATAAAAAGATTAACTTCTTTGCCAATTCAAAACCTAATTTCAGGAGAACGTAAACCCAAAACCAACTAAATTTTTAAAAATCCCTGAGAAATTCTCAAGAAAATATTGAAGATTTAAAAGTCTAATTATGGTAGAGACAGGCTGAGAGATAATTTCTGTGAGTCAAGACCCTCTTAAAAACTCTTGAGTCATTTCAAAAATTAATCTGATAACTTGTTGAAGACTAAAGCAGAAAGAGGCCCTTGGCAAGGACTTCCAACTCACTTACTTCATTTCAAACAAAACCTGCCTTGGTTGGTCTGTCATCTTCCTACCAGAGTAATGGAAATGATTTACACCATATCCATTTTTTCCTGTGGTGGTCTATTCTTTAGTACATTGCGGAGCACGTCCGCTGAAGATGTACAGATTAACCTGTATGCTTTATGTCAAATTCAACCTTTGCAGACAGATAAAGGAAGAACCATGTATATGTGTGGATCAACCTTGGCAGTCAGGCAAAGAGAAAACAGTCGTCTCTCTCCCACTACGTTGTCCTATATAAAATGTTTTCCTGGACCGTCTCCACCCAGACCTTATGAAAGCATGGAGACATTTTATTAACTTTAAAAAATAGAGTCCCTGTTTTGGGTTGTTGTGTTTGGCCTCTACTAACTCCAATATGGAGGGTACTAGGTTCAAGAGGCTGAAGAAGAGACCTGGAGCCAGTGAATGAAACATAGGGTTTATAGAGGGGAACTTACATACAGGGCATTCCAGTGACAGTGGACCGGACAGGAAAACCACAAGTGCTTGTAAACAGCATTCAGTTTATATAGCACTTTCATTTAGCACTCTCCCCCAGCAACCTCCATATGGCAACTTTAATTTCTTAAGTTATTGCTCTCAGGTGCGTGTTCCACACATGGGGCAGAGATAAATGGGCTATAGAGTTAGCTTGAAGAACAGGTGGTAGAAGAAGTTAATATTTATAGTCAACTATATGGAGTTATCTAAAGACACGTGTTTTAGATGATGAACTGATGTGAGCGACTGAAGAGGTGAGTTCCAGTTTCAGCTGTGCTAATTTGCTTTGCTACCCAAAACAAGTTAATTCCTGCCTCTGGGTCTTTCTCCACATCTTTAAGGTTAAAGGATTAAACTTACCAGATGTTTCCAAAATGCTCCAACATCACTCCAGAACTTTTAATCAGAATCTCAAGAAATAGGGTCTAACATATCTGTTTTCAAAAAATTCAACTCTGGAATAGTTTGTAAATTGCTGGATTAGATGATTGCTAAGGATCACTTTTGTTGCATATGTTTTTTACCTAGCATTGATATTTTATTTACATAAAGAGCAAAGAATATATGGTTTTTAGCCTTAAAAACTTTAAATATAAATGGAAAGTAGTACTTCTCAGTCATTCCAGTTGTTTATTGCTTAGTAACATACCACACCAAAATTTAATGGCTTAAAATGATAACATTAATTTTCTCATGAATCTGCTATTCAGGTAGGGTTTGGTGGAGACAACTCATCTCTAGCCCACTCATCATCACCTGGGGCAGCTCAAGACTGGAGGCTGGAATCATCTAAAGGCTTGTTCACTAGCATGTTTAGTGATTGATGCTGGATGTCTGACGGAACATCAGCTAGTGCTGCTGGCTAAAACTTTTATATGTACCTCTCTCTGTGGTTGCTTAGTTTCTTCAAGGCATTTTTGTTCCAAAGGTGAGCACTTTAGAAAGAAGCAGCAGGAACAGGAAGCCTCAACGCTTTTGACAACCGGGGGTCACTAGTTCACATTCAGCTGGCACTTCTACTTCCTTCTATTCATGAGGAAATCAAAAGTTTTGTCCACTTTCAAGGGGAAGGAAAATATACTCAATCTCTTTTTTAACTGCTTTTTTGAGGCATAGTTGACAATTTAAAATTATCTATATTTAAGATGTACAACCACTTCTCTTGAAGAGAGTGAAAAGGTCCTGAAAGGACATGTGGAATGAGAAACATTTTTGGAAAATACAATTTGCCATACCAAGAAATAAAATAGAAGATTTAAGAGGAAGGATAATGGAGATAGTAAGAAATTGGGCTGGATTGGTACAGTTTACAAGATTGTAAAAGAATTTGAAAGTCGGGCAGAAGAGTTTAGATATATTTAGGTAGGAAACTGAGCCATTGAATGGTTTTGAGTAAAGATTTTTCTTAGCAAAAATTCTTATTGAATCATATCTCAATAAGAAGTATATTGTGATTAAAGGTGACCTTTGCAAAGCACTTTAGGGAAAGTACTTCACGGGCCTATAGCACTGAGCTCTAATTCTTCTCTGTGACATTTTCACATTTTCTATAGTTATAAATTTTAAAATGAGGATAATGAAAGCACTTTGAGGTATTTACTATATGTGACCTGGGTTTTTAGTTCATTATTTTATTTAAGCATCATAAGAACAATAGGAGATTCTTATTATTATTCTCACTTTACTGATGTGGAGACTGAAGCTCAGAAGTATTACATAATTGCCTCAAAGTCAAATATCATATAATGCACAAAGCTATTATTAAAACCCAAGTCTATCTGATTACAAAGCAAGGACTCTTCTCACTATGTTATATTACATGAGCATATCACTTTGAAGATGAAAACTATATAGCATGTTTTATGCAAAAATACAAATAATGTAGTAATCACTCAATATATATAGGTTTCAATATCAGGTACGGAGAATGGAAGCAACAGTTAAGATTCAGATAATACTGTCTGATTTAAACTTGCAATAAGGACTTTTTGGGATAAATTGGAACGTTGGCAGCTGTATCCCATGATATCACAATATATCCTACCCCAGCCACAAACAGAAACATACCTAAGCAACACAATAAACATAGTCTCTGAAGAACTGAAAGAAAACCTCAGTAAAGTGGGAAAAATGTATGGAGATTTTATGGCCCTTCCTTCTTCCCTCTCTATTTTAAAACATTTATCTATAAGGGTCCATGGTTTATATTTCTTCTCCCTTGCAGCTGCATATATTGTCCTTATTCTGAGATTTAATCTGAAACCCTAACCCAACTCTATTCCTGTGACCAAGGAAAAATTGTGAGATTGACAACATAGGTTTTTATACCTCCTAGATTCTAGAGTGTCCTGTATTGATTGAAATAAAAAAGTTTCTGATATTATACTTGTCAGAGGAATTTACATTACAACAAGGGCCTCATGGATATAAAGAAGAGTAGGATTGCAAACCTAGTGAATGACTGGAGAGCAATATCCCTGTGGGCTAGAAAAGAGTGTCCAGCCCCTCCTCCAAATCTATCATGTATACACTAATGCACTAATTTCAAGTCTGACCAAACCACTTCCATATGTAATTCCTCAAGAAGAGAGCTGTGTGAGACTATGATAATAAGATATTACACTGAAAGATTTTATATCCTTTACAAAGCACATTCACAAGCATAATCTCATCTAGGTTCACAAATGACATTCTGGGGTAGGTATCATTAGCATCATCTTACAGATAAGAAAATGGAGACACAAAGAGCTGTTCAAGACCCTAAAGCAAATAGGCAATGTTACCTGTCTAATCTAGCTCTTCTTATGAATCCACTACACGAAGTATCCCCCACCCAGGTCTGGGCATTGCTCTCTTGTGCCTGACCATCAGTATAACTCACACTCCCCTCTGAGAGGATACTTATGACAGGCTAATGCAAGCACCATGTTAGAGAATGTGGAAGCTTTTCATGAAAGAGTGCACAGCAGATAGGTAGTGCCAGAAACACTTGCCCTCATGAGTGGCAGATACAATGGAGATCATGAAGAACTTTCCAAGACTAGGCCCCATCAAGAGGAAATACTGTCCACAGGAGCATGAGGTTCAAGGCAGGAGTAGCAAAGATTCCCCAACAGGCCACATGCCATGGGTCTCCCCTAGGGTGTCAGGGAAGCTTATAACCTTTTGCTGCCATATCTACAATGTGAGGTTAGTGTGGGTGAGCACCACCATCTCAGAGGTAAGAATAAACTGCTACTATATATACCAGGCAGTCTGTCAGCATTCCAATGTGTGAACAGGTGAATAAGGAGCTGAATATACAAAAATACCGTTAAGAAACTTACAGGAAGTCCAGCATGGTGTGACTAAAACCAGTGCTGAGATAGATTCTCTACTGCACAAAATATGATATGCCTGCCTTACAAAAGATGCATGAAAAGCACTCCTGGAAATATGTAGAAAGGCACCATCAGAAGCAGACATGGGCTTTCCTTTATTCCTCATACCCAGGCCCTTTGACTCCTAGCCAACTGCCCATGCTGGCTCCCCTTGCTGTGGTCAAATCCAGGTACCTTAGTTGTCTCAGCATTTCATGATTCAGTGTGCTAAATGGTTGATTTACAATGTGAAAGAAAGCTGGGATTTCATATTTACATATTTTACCTTATGGAAATTTCCCTTCCATCTCATAACTCCCAGAGCTGGCATGTGGGTCATTTTCTTCTCCAGTTGGCTTTGTTAAACAGCAGCAAAACGTCTGGGCGTTTGGCCATAGCGGAGGGGCAGGCAATGCTTGACTGAGATAAAGCCTATTTGACTTGGCACATGTGCCAGAAACCCCTGAGGGCAGTGGGAGGTATGCTTTATCTAATTATTCACAGCCGTGCTGCTGAGTGGAATGTGACATTGGCCAAAGGATAGAGATAGCAGCCTCTCTCATCTTAGCATAGCCCACCTTGGAAAAGGAAGGCTCGGGTTTAGAATGTCACCCTCCAAATCTAGAAACATGGTCATCAAAAAAATCTTACTTAAACAATATAAGTAGAAATCTTCTCTGGTCACCTTCAGATAGCTTGGATTCAGGGCTCAACGCCACCTCACTCTCTGACCTTGGAGAAGTCACATAGTCTCGCTAAGCCTCTGATTACAACATAATGTGAATGACTTCCTGCAGAGCTGCTCACCAAGAGCTTAGGAGACTAAGAAATTGGGCTTTGGGCTTTTGGAGTGGAAAAATTTTAGGTGGATTATGCTATATTATCATTATAGTAAAATGTATGCATGCCTAATTTTTCTGTCATTCATGGCTAGGACAAATTTTTAAAAGAAGGGCCACATCACCAGAGTTTCTAAAAGAAATCTAAAGCTTTACAAAACCATGGGAATTTCTTTCATCTGAAGTTGAAGATAAAGTATCTACCTGATTAAACAAGCTCACTGAGGACAAAGACTACATCTGTCTCATTCACCTCTGTATCTTGAGTGTCTGGCATGTAAGTGTGCAGATTAATATTTGTTTTAATGAGGTGATGATGGAGAGAACAGAATTAAAACTAAACAGATGTGTCTAGTCCCATGCCTAGAACAAAATTGGTTCTTGATAAGTACTTTGTTTCCCCTTTTCTCCTCCCTTCCTTTTTATCCAACTTTGCCAAAGATACAAAGCTTCTTTCAGATAAGCATCAAGCATTAAATATCTTTCAATAGTATTAACTTCCTAAGCAGATTTTTCTAATGTTTTCCTCATCTGGTTCTATAATCTTTATTTTGCGAGTACTTTGTTGATGTTCTATTCTTATGTGGAGGCAGTGAGTGGAAAAGTCAGAAAGAATGGCAGGATAGGTCAAATATGTCCCTACCACTGAGAAACAAAACTCAATAAATGACTAATAGAGGGTCAGTCATGTTATGAAATATATATGTGTGTATATACATATACATATATATACATGTATATATGTGTGTGTGTATATATATAATCACCTCAATAGAATTCTATGCTGCATTTAAGAGGAGACAGGAGTATTTTGAACTTACATGGATAGACTGCTAGAATTCCAGAAATATTTGTCAATAACTGAAATTAGAATGTAAAAAAAAAAACATGTACAAGTTAGCGAATGCCTTAGAGATCATTCAGCTCAATGCCTTTACTCTACAAATCAAAAACTAAAGCTCGGGGACACTCAAAGGCCACATAGCTCAGCAGAATCCAGCCATGGCCTTCATCACCTCTGTCTCACCTTTTAAAATTCCATAAATTCCTAGTCCGATGCATTACTAATGCCAAAATTCAAGAAAGCTGATTTCACAGGGCTTGTATATCACTTCACTCAGAAGAAATATTGGACAGAGATGCAGTGGTATTTTTAGTGACTCTTGGGTACAGCAGCCCATTTGGAATCAGCTTTTTTGAATAATAGAGTTGGCAAATACCACCATGGCCTGATAAAAAGTAGAAGCCAAGGGCCTCATACTGGCTTCAGATTTGAAAGTCAACTCTGATTTTGCAGATCATGTGTAGCAAAGATGATTGACACCTTTCAGTATGGACAACATGTTCAAAGAGGATTTGGGAATCATCAACTTAGCTCTAGTCCTGTCTCTTTTCCTGGTAATCAAGTGACTTAAAGATGTAGACAAGGCTATTCACTGCTCTAAGCACTCGTAGGAATTGGAAGAGACATTTTATAAGTTCCCTTCCACATATAAGTGTCCATGATCCCATTATACATTTAATTAGCCTGAGAGAAATTTAAGCAGAGGCGCCTTGAGCCATGCAGCGAAAAGTTAGCTGACACATCAGCTTTACTATTTCAGTACACTCAACAAAGTAATGTTTTATCTGTAAAATGTGCTCTTCATTGCGGTTTCTAAACCCTCACTAACATGTATCAAAACAGAAGTGATAATAGACTTTCTAATATCTTCAGGGTAAAAGGGATTTCAAAGTCATTATTTTAGGAGAAAATTGATGAGATTTATCTTTTACATTTTAAGCCATATTTTCTATAAGCTCATTTTATTTTATAAAAAGGCTATTACATGGGCAATGGAGATATTTAATATCCTTAATCTTCTACATAAATCAAAGCCTTTGTTCTCCTTATAGGTTTTGTATTTTCTCTAAGCTTCTGCCTAAAATACATTCAACAGATTCCAGTTATAATCTTCAGCAGAAGTACACAAACAGATCAATAAAGACCTTAGGAAGACTCAATTGGGATACCTTGGCACCATCAGTTCTGGTTGCCTGTTTGACTGAACCCATTTCCTGCTTCTGCATCCTTACACTGGTAAACATCCAAAATGGTTAAGATCTAAAATACCAACAGAGTAAATGTAACTATAATCAGCTGTTTTTATTAATGATTTCTTCAAGAACACATCACAGTCCAATAAACATGGAGTTGTTCAATGTGGTTGTTCTAAAAGCGGCTAATAGCAGGATGTAATTTGAAGCAGCTTCGGCTCACTTACAGAACCCTTGCTCTGTTAATTGTGATTTCACACCCCACTAAACAGCACAGCCTGGAGCTAACATTTGTGCAGGGAACAGTTAGTATTCTGTAGTTCAGTTCCCTCCACTGTTGTTTTTTCTGTCTCCCTGTGGTTAACTTCTTCTTTTTTCAAAACCTCAGTGGACTAAAGTTGTTACCTTTCACAAGAAAACACTCTTTTTTTTCTCTTTACCTGGCAGGAGATAGCTTGTGGATATACCTATTATTTTGCTTTTCGCTTTTGTTTTAATCTTTCACTTTTTCACCATTGTTCTCAGAGGAGCAGCATGCAGCTGATATATACTTTATGTTTCCTACAGCTGACCGTCAATCCCTGTTATTAAACAATGGAATATATATATTTTTCGTTTTGGCTCATCCACACCAGTACCCTTGACTCTTTATTTAACTAACTGTCCCTCTCAGGAAGTAAGAATATTGTCTAATGAAAGGAAAATGGCTGTAGGAATTCGAAGTCATTTGGAGGCAAGTAACAAGTCTCTGACTAGAAGAAAAATATATATTGAAAGAACCAAGCACAATATGTTACATCCACAGATGTTCCCAAATAGGCACCACATACAGACTAGATTTCATCCAGGGCAAGAGCTTTTAAATAAATTTTAAGCAAGACCCTAAAATAGAAATACTGAATAATCTCCTTCCCCAGGGACTCCAATATTTCATAAGAAAATTAAGAAGATCAGGGGTCAGCCTGAATGATACCAGAGGCTTTCTTACTGACCATTTTATAATCTATAAATACTCATATTTTAAACACAAAAATTTAGTCACAATGAAGGGGAGAGTGGCTATTTAGAGAGCAGAGCAGTGGAACTATCACATGGAAAGGTATACTGTGAAATTTTTCATAGAAGAGGGCTGCTGTCCTGTTGTTCACTAATGGTCATTAAATTAACTCAAAGTCCTCAAAAGAATACTTATCTTCTCCTTTTGGCTCACCCGTGTCGACGATAGTGTTATTGTTCTTGACATTCCATGTGCTAAGCCTCCACAGTTAATAATAGTGAATTCCAAGACAGAGGTCCAGGGTAAGTGCTGAATAAGAATTTGTTTAAATCAATACCCAAAGATCATTCAAAACACACCCAGATGCTAACATCCTAGTAAGATATTTTATGCAAAGTTGAGGCAATATTAGAAATATTTAAAGAAATTTTTGTGCTTATTCTTTGTACAGTTTAAAATAAAATATAAGGTGATATTTCACATGTAAAAATTAGGGCTTATTTTCTAATTCTTACTACTGGCATAGATTTTCTAGCTAATAAAAATAGCTTTTAAACAAAATCTGCTTTTCCGCTGATCTTCTGCTTTTCTCGGGGTGTCCTGTGAAACACCATCCTTTGGGTGACATCTTGTGTGCCCCACCACAGGTCCTATAAAGTGGCAGCCCTCCCATGGTGAAATGGGTTTCTGGTAGGCTGTGAGAAGGATGCTTGGGTAGTTCAGCATCTACACTACTGAGATAATTTTGGCTACGTTTCACAGGAATTGCAGTTCAGGGCTTTTGAAATTCCCCAAGGTTATTACCCCATATGTATGCTAAACAGCAAAGTGTAAATGTCTTGTGCTAAGTCACAAGTAAAAGAAACATCTGGATAGTGGATAGAATCAGCACCAAACATAGCCTTGATGAGAAGGCTAATGGATGCCAGATGTGGAAACAAATTCATGTTCAAAGGTCCCCTCTCTAGGCAGGATCATTTCCAAGTGTCATGACCTAGAAGAAAAGTTCTCCTGAAACTAAAATGGAGCATGTATACACTTCAGAAAAAAATATTTTTGAGGCAATAATAATGTAGGAATTTAAATTAAGCCAACACAAATATGTTTGAGGAAAGAGAAGCACCAGATAGACAAACAAGCCGCTGGAGGTGCCTAGATTGTCACATCTTCTCTGAGACATTAGGACACAATTCTCAACAGATGGGAATTATCAAAGGAGTTATCCCCAGTAAAAAACTGGGAATCAGATAATTCTATTCTACTACCCAGTGACTGAGGAGTCCTGAGCAAGTAGTGCTTAAGTTTGCCCCTAAGCTAGTCTTACTCATCTATTTATAACAGAAATCTTGGAAAGAGTAAATGAGCATATGTAAAGCAACTTGCATACAAGTTCAAAAAAATACTGCTTACTTTTCCCATTCAACAATGAAGAAACTAGTGAAAAAGAAAGCTGAGATTTATTGTAAAGTGATAAAAGGAGAAAATATGTATTCATTAATTTAGTCAACAAATATTTATTGCACACTTAACATATGCCTGGCAATGCATTATATGTCAAAAAGAAAGATCATGCTAATCTACACAGAATTGCTGCAGCTCACAAGTTTAACTATGCTGACTAATTTACACAAAGCTTGTCAGGTAACTTGCACTACAGTTTACTTTGTGACCAATAGCATGCTTGTGTAATACAGACTATGACCAAATATGTAACACCAGTTTTCTCTAGAATAATGCAACTTGGACAAATCAAATGATGTAGGCTTTACTAGTTCTATGGGCTAACGAACTGAATTAGCTTGCCCAGACTTGGAAACATATGCTGTGTTAGGAATGAAAAGAAAAAGCATGAGGAGTTATCTTAGTGTTTCCTAGCCACTAAAGAAATTGGGCCATAAAAGAGAAAAGAAGTGAATGGATAAAATCATTGAAGCTGGTGCTGCTAAGATGAAATTTAGAGTAACAAGAGATATTTGCATCTGTTCAAGTGACCACAGGTGAAGAATACAAGTTTAGAGCAATATCTTAAATAGACTAAAGTAGATTTAAAAAAAAAAAGTGTGTGAAATCTGAATGGAAGAAGGTTGCAGCAATCAGAAACAAAGATTGATAAAAGATTGGTGTTATCTAAAAAATAGCAACAGAGAAAAGAAAGTCAAATTTGGAGCTAATGTGAGCAAAAGAGCAACTAGGACTTGGTGAAAGCTGGAGTACAGAGAAAAGAATGTATACTTAAAAGGTCGGGATAGAGAGGATAATTTACACCAACTTTCAATACAATATTTGCGAACATTTTAAATATGAGAGTCCACTGTAACTAGAAATATAGGGCATAAGGAAAATAATAGAAGTAGATATATGAAATATATTCTCATGGCTGCCACCTACTGATATTTTCATCTTAGAGTTGATCTCTGCTGTCATCAATTTCCCTGTTGTCTGAAATGGCATCAAGTATCACAGTGGGCAAGAGCCACACTCAAAGGTTAACTGCATCTGGAAAGAGCAGTAGTAATCCGAAGCTCTTAAGCGCTGCCATGCAATTTGCCCATCCAATTGGAAATGTAATCTATCCCACCCTTCAGGCTAGAAGCAACCAATTACGGCAATGAAGGAGGAGTCTTTGGCCCTCTTCAGATGTGTCACACTGGAGTGTGCTGCCAAAATAAATCTGAGTTATGTTTTGTTTAGCTGTTAATTGTTATCAGAGTCCCAACAAACCTCATTTACTGTATTTTGCAGAGATGCTGTCCTACTGCTCCTTGTATCTTTAGAACTTACCACAGGACCTGGCACATAATAGACATAATAAGCAATTTTGTTTAAATCATTGAACAGATTTTTTTGAACACTGGAACATAATAAAACCACAGGATAATTTCGTTCACTTTTCAGAACTCAAACTGTGAAAGTAACAGTTGCCTGACTTAGAATCTTCTGATTGGAACTCACTCTTCACCTTTCTCTTCCCATGCAGCCTAAACTGTAAAGTTGCAAGTTCCAAATGTCAGTCAGTGTGTCACTGGTGGTATTTGTCATTTACACCCAGACTCATGGCTTCTGCTTGTGTACAGAAAGGATAACAAAGTGGCTGACTTGCTATTATAATGAGAAAGAGGCCTCTGTATGCCCATCACTCACTTGCGATGAGATACGGGATCTCAACTTCCACTAGGACTTCTCACCAGGCATTGCAGGATTCTCTCATCAGAGTTAGTGTTGTTAGTAAGCCCACAGTTGCAAATTCATGTCAATACCCCTGTGACTAATTTGCTATATACTGTCATTTTTTAAAAATGCATAGCCACACTAGCCATTCTTTTTCACTTCAGTCCCGTTTTTTTTTTTTTCATTTTAAATTTTCATTAAAGTGTAATATACATACAGAAAAATGCATTGTCTTAATTGTGAAGCTTTATGACTTTTCACAAACTGAACACACCTCATGAAACAAAAATCTGGATCAAGAAACACAAATTTACCAGCACTCAAGAAACCCTCTCAGGCTTCCTACAAGTCAGTAACCTCTCACATTCACAAGAGTAAAATCTCTCTGACCTTATAATACCATAGATAACTTTGATATGGTTTAGGCTTTTATATAAATGGATTCATGTAATATGCACTCTTTCGTGCCTAGCTCTGCCTTTATTACTCGGGGAAATGGGCCCTTGTGTAACATACACATGCCATAATTTTATGACCATAATTTGCGTATAACACTAAGAAAGGAAAGCAAACCTAGAAGCTGTGTTATATGAGGGCTTTGTGCTATTCTTTTTAAAGCACAGGTAAAATCAGAACCAGTTTAAAAGTTGAAAGTTATACAAGAGATACTTTAGTCTTATTAATTGAAAATCTGTCTCAAGTTAACAGCTATGCGTTGGGAGCTTCCTACATTAGAATGTGTACAACAAGATAGTAGGGGTTAATATTCCCTGAAACTCATGAAGGACATGGACAAGAGGGCAGAAGGCAGCCCAGACTTACTGTCACAGGCACAGTAGTTGCCATGGAATTTAAAGACTAACCATTGTTATAGAGGACCCAAACCCTCTGTAACTAAGGCCTCTAATATGATGAGATAGTGAAAATTAAAGTCAGAAACAACTTGGACACCAGAATTTTAGGAAATATTCTTCTTTTGACATTAGGGGCCAGTTAATGCCCTAGTCCAGACTGATTCAGGATAAGAGGTGCTCAGCCCCCTTCTAACAAAACTCAGTACAACAGGAGAAGATCAAGGGAGTAAGGATGCTAACATTTTCTGGAGAAACAGAATATATCAACTGGGTGTGAGCACACGTGTCTTTTTGCAGAGAAGGAGATGATCACTTTCCATCTTCTCCTGGCATATTATGGTATTTAGCACCCATAAACACTGAACAATCCAGAATTTACTAGACACCTTGGAACTTTGATTCCCTCCTTGCATCATCCACACAGCCAACAGTTCCCCGATATCACACATCACCTTACACCTCAATGAGAAGAAAGGCAGAATGCTAGCTGATGGGGATCATGTGGAGAGTACAGAACACCTCCAATTTCATTGGAGTCATTGATAAATTATCCTCACTCCAACAATTTTAATAACAGCTGACAGTTATGGAGCTAATGTTGTATTTTGTTTCATTTAATCCTAAAAAACCATGAAATAGGTATTATTCTTGTCTTCATTTTACACGTATATAAAATGAGACACAAAGAGTTGGCCATGTGCTGACGTCATGAAGTAGATTCAAACATTTCACTAAAGAGGCCACACCCTAACACAGTGGCTTTCAAAATGTTTTTTTAACGTGTCCCAGTGATAAATTATTTTACATTGTAACCCAGAATAAATAGTCACATACACATGCATACACACCAAAATGTTTTAGAAAATAATATTCACCCTTTCTACATAAATGCCTTATATTCATATTTTGATATTTTTATCATATTTTAAACTCTTCTATTTCCTTTTAAAATGCTCATTGTGATTTGCTAATATGGATCATGACACTTGAATAGGTTCTGAAATTTTGATCCGCAGTTAGAAAAACTCTGATCTAAGGCATTATACCATATTGCTTTCCCAGGCTATTTCTATTTGATTTTCTAGGAATGGATTTTATAAGAGCATTGTTAAATTTGCCACCAGTGGTGTGCTGGTAAATATTTAACAATTAAACCTTGGGAACTTATGGAGGGACTGATTTTTAGTATTTGCTGATTTCTGTGATGTAAACGCTCTCACCATGGCCAATTTTAAGCTGCCAGCATGGTGACACTGAACACAGACTTGGGAAGAGATATGTGTAATTGGGTTTTGAGAGATCGTACCAGCCAACTACAGCATACTAATGATTGTCCACAAAATGTTCCAGCTAGGCAGAACTGAAAACATATGTTCTAAGGTCACTTAAATGATAGGAGAGTTCCATTATGCCAGGTTTAACTTATCAGTGGCATTTAATTGTCTATCTGATGTGATCAGGATTATTCTAAGCCTGAAATCTCATAGTATCTGATATATACAAGTTGACTTCTATTTGAGTATGGGGTTCATACGTGCTATAACTTGAAGAACATCAATTAGGCCTTGATACTTTACTATCTGTACACAAAGGTATCTAAAATTCCATCCATGATAGTATCTGATATATACAAGTTGACTTCTATTTGAGTATGGGGTTCATACGTGCTATAACTTGAAGAACATCAATTAGGCCTTGATACTTTACTATCTGTACACAAAGGTATCTAAAATTCCATGATTAAAAATGTTTCTCTCTTTATTGTTTTAACCCTGTGTTTTAGGCCATTCAAAAATTTGATCATCCCTAAGTGGATAACAAATTAACTTGCATTAATGTGCCAAAACTGATGGTTTAATATATCAGGTGACTTGATTGTGGTAAGAGAATTGAGAAGATGGGACTGCTGATAATAGCATAAAGAAAAGATGGCTCTGGAGTCATTGCATTTCTGGAAAGACCTGTCATTAATACAGTAGCACAGTGGGAGCCATCATGAAGCCTGTGGCCATCTGAGATGGCATCTGTGTAAGGGTATAAATGGGATAAAAGTTACGGGATTAAATAAAATAATCTATGTAGAACATTAACCATAGTTTTAGTGCATTGTAGGTGCCCAATAAATTTTATTATCTTTAATGTGAAGGGTATTGGAAAGACAGAGAGAGGTTATTTAGGAATCTTTTAATGGCAAGTTATATAAAACCAATTTCAAACTGACTTTAGCAAAACAAAAAGGGAATTTATTGTCTCATATTACTGGGAAATTTTAGCTGGATTAAGCAGCGTGGGTCTCACTATATTCACATTCCTTGACTGTGCAATTCTGTGTGTTTATTCTCAGACAGGCATTTGTCTCATGGTGGTAAGATGGCCACTAGCAGCTCCCATACTTACAAGAGCTTACATGCATTCTTTCAAGCCACTCTACCAGAGAGAGGATGTTCTTCTCCTGGTAGTTCTGAAAAATGTTCTTAAATCATCCTTCTTGGCAATGATTTGACAGGCTCATTCCTTAACCAACTGCAATAGCCAGGGACACTTGACTCTGTTTATCAGGTGTGTCACCAAGCCACCCATCAAGCCAGGAATGAATTCACCTCACTTTAGAAACATATGTGTTGGTTCCCAAAGGATAACTGTGGTGTAGTTTCCAGGAACAAAAAAAAAAAAAAAGGAAACGGATGCTTATCTGTCAGACCAAAAGGGAAAATTCAACTCTGTTTTAGCTGATTGGGATTTTGCTTAAAAGTGAAACTTCTCCCAAATGTTGAACATCTTATTCAGCAAGTCAATCCAGGGATGATATTCAAAAAGCTTAACAACTACTATCAAGTTATCGAAATGGGCAGTAATCATAACCGTGGAAGTGGAACCTAAAGACCCTACTGTGCCAGAATCTAACACTTTAGTTGCTGGATCATGAGGAAATTTGGTGGCTAAGGATGGGAGAGGGTAGGTAGAGATATGCCAGAGAGGGGACCAGAATAGCAGGGAATGCTCAAAGGACTTGGTAGGACTGGCTATTCACCAACTGGAAGGAAATATTTAAATATTTTAACAATTGGTATGGCTGTACCAGTGTGTGCCAGCTGGGTTTCAGCTTTGACTAAATCTATTAGCAGCAATAAAGTTAAAGAAAAATATTCTCTCAAATGCTACTTTCAGAAACATGGCTGTTGAATTATGGGGATGGCTCTTTTAGTAGAAGTTTCTAGAAGGCCCAAGGGGGTTTCCAGCAAACAGGATGTAGGATGAAGGCAAACATATATACATAGAGAGAAGTGAAATCAAACCATAAAATAAACAAAATGGTAGTGGAAGTTTTCTTACTTTTAAAAAAAAATTGTGACAAATATAGCTTTTATGAAATTAAGCTAACAATATCTAATGTCTAGACTTACAGATTTTCTTCTATATTAACCCACATATGGACCATTTTGGTACTGTTCATTCCTTCTCATAGGTTTGATTTTCCATCTGGTGTTGTTTCCTCCTACTTTGAAGTAATTCCTGTAGCATTTCTTTTGTTTCTTTGTTTGTTTTTGTTTTTTGAGATGGAGTTTCACTTCTGTGGCCCTGGACTGGAGTCCAACGGCGCGATCTTGGCTCACTGCAACCTCCACCTCCTGTGTTCAAGTGATTCTCCTGCCTCGGCCTCCTAAGTAGCCCGCCACCAAGCCCAGCTAATTTTTGTATTTTTTAGTAAAGACGGGGTTTCACCATGTTGGCCAAGCTGGTCTCGAACTCCTGACCTCAAGTGATCTACCCACCTTGGCCTCCCAAAGTGCTGGGATTACAGACATGAGCCACTGCGCCCAGCCCTCCTCTAGCATTTCTGATTGTGTAAGTCTACTAATTATGAAATGTCTGTTCTAATTGCCTTTAAAAAGTCTTTATTTCACCTTCTTAAAGTATAGCTTAACTGGATAGAGAATTCTGTGATGCTTGACCAATTTTTCCCCAGAACTTCAAAGATGCCATTTCATTAACTTATGGCTGTTATTTTTTCTGATAATAAGTCAGCTATCATTAATATTGTTGTCACATTACACATATGTGCTGCTTTATTCTGATTGTTTTCAAGGATTTTCCTTTATCTTTAGTTTTATCAATTTGGGTATGATTTAACTACATACGGTTTTATTTATATTTATTCTGCTTAAGAATTGCTGAGCTCCGCCGGGCGCGGTGGCTCAAGCCTGTAATCCCAGCACTTTGGGAGGCCGAGGCGGGCAGATCACAAGGTCAGGAGATCGAGACCACGGTGAAACCCCGTCTCTACTAAAAATACAAAAAATTAGCGGGGCACGGTGGCGGGCGCCTGTAGTCCCAGCTACTCGGGAGGCTGAGGCAGGAGAATGGCCTGAACCCGGGAGGCAGAGCTTGCAGTGAGCTGAGATCCGGCCACTGCACTCCAGCCTGGGCGACAGAGCAAGACAAGACTCCGTCTCAAAAAAAAAAAAAAAAAAAAAAGAATTGCTGAGCTCCTTGGTTTTGTAATCTTATGTTTATCACCAAATTTGGGGGATTTTCTGGCCATTACTTCAAATATTTTCTTTCATTCTTTCTTCTCTCCTTCTGAAACATTAAATTTACATGTGTTAGACTGCTAAATATTGTCCAACTGTACACTGAAGATTTGTTGAATTTCTTTTCCATCTCTTTTTCTCTCTGATTGGATTGGATAATTTCTTTTGGTCCATTTTTAAGTTTATTGTTTTGCCTCTCCAATCTGCTGCCTCCTAAGTCTTTATTTTAATATTGTACTTCTGAGTTCTAGAATCTCCATATAGTATTTTTATAGTTTCCCTTCTCTGCTGAGATTCCCCATCTATTCATTCATTTTGTTATGTTTTCAAACTTATTTATAATAGTCCAAGTTCTTGTCTGTTAATTCCAAAATGTGCACCATTTCAGGTCTTATTTCAAATAATGCTTTCTCTGTTGACTCTGGGTGCTGTTTTTCTGTTTTCTTATATGTCAAGCAATTTATACGTATATGCTGGTTATTATAGAATGTGTATTTGTAGGCAGTCTGAATTATGTTATCTTTGTTTAAGAGTTTGAGTTTTGGCCGGGCGCGGTGGCTCACGCCTGTAATCCCAGCACTTTGGGAGGCCGAGGCGGGCAGATCACAAGGTCAGGAGATCGAGACCACGGTGAAACCCCGTCTCTACTAAAAATACAAAAAATTAGCGGGGCACGGTGGCGGGCGCCTGTAGTCCCAGCTACTCGGGAGGCTGAGGCAGGAGAATGGCCTGAACCCGGGAGGCGGAGCTTACAGTGAGCCGAGATCACGCCACTGCACTCCAGCCTGGGTGACAAAGCGAGACTCCGTCTCAAAAAAAAAAAAAAAAGAAGAGTTTGAGTTTTGTCCTAAGTGGCACATAAATAAATACTGGTGGATCATTTTACTTTTGTTAGACTTAATTTCATTCTTTATAAGGGCAGGTCTGTTTTATACTTAGTCCTGTGACATGCCCCTAATTCCAGAGCTTGGCCTTTACTAATAGAATAGAGCCAGTCTTCCTAACGTTTTAATAAAAAAGCACAAAGTGCCTAGTTTGATCTCTACACTCTGGCTGGCCTGGAACTCTAATATCTTTCAGATATATCTGCCAGGCCTCACTGAGTCTCACCCTGTGGATAACCACTCAGATCTGCCCACCAACTCCATGCAGCTCACTGCCCCACAAATAGCGACAACTTTAGCAGCTTAGAATTCTATTAAATAATCCCTGCCTCCTCAAGTCAGAAAGACTGCCACTGCTCCATGGCAGGAAAGTACCCTGTGCAGAATACTGGGGAATCTATGGGGTAACCATGGGGTTTCCCTCATGTGTTTTTTTGCTCTCAAAGATCATAGTTTGCTTCATATTTTTTCTCCAATTTTCTAGTTATTTTCAGCAGGAGGGTAAATTCAGTAACAGTCTATTATCTGTACCTGACTTCTCCTAGTGACCATGTCATAGGAATAGTCACCAGGAATATGTGAATGATAAAAGTGATATTTTGGTAAAGACGTGTGTGACATGTGTTCTGTTTTGTAGACTTGTTTGAGCAATAATGGTAAAGTCTTCCTAAATCCTAATTCTATATTTATTACTACCAACTACCATCTTGAGCAATTTGCTTTACTCTTTCTCTCTCTCTCAGTCCCTCTCTCACTCTCTACTTAGCAATAGATGATATAGTTCTTTCTCACCAGGAAATAGAAGAATTAATTCACTATGCAGAATACTCTGAAATTATACAAAAAGGCACTGCATACATCTAGGAAATTATTAACAATAGCCACTTGATGGGTCATATTGCCAGTCAGTAAAAATATCCTCCTAAAAATGGTATTCCTCCATTTTTACCCCTTCACCATTTTGTCCAGAGCTAGAGAGAAAGCTTTTGACAAACCCAGTTTCTACATTCTGTTTATGTGACAAACCCAAAACTTATATTAGATTTTGCAGCTTTGAAGAGGTAAAGGACAAAGCTGGATCACAGGGAATTTGGGGAGGCTCTAATTCAGAGGCTTTGTAATGAGGGTAAGGAACTTGAGGATGCTAAAGCAGCTGAAACGGCAACACACACATATGCACATGCACACACAGACACACACATACCATGAAAATCCTGTGCACTTGGATGCTTAGGAAAATAAAGATTGACTTTGAAGGGAAACAAATATATCTTCAATATATTCTATATTGAGTCACTCAACCAAGTGAATACTATTGATGGGAAGTAAATTACCAGCAATCACCAAAGTTTAACATAATCTGTTTGCCTACCTCATAAAAATCATTTTCCTCTAAATTCAGAAGATAAAGAAAATAGGAGATGAATAGGAGATGTGATTTTTATTTTTTAATTTACCCTACTTAGTTTTTTTGGCCCAAGGTCAAATAGTGAAGTGGGCCTTTCTCCTTTTGGCCTCATCACCATCCGTTTCTCAGCTCCAACATGCCAACTGGCAATGTCCCTCTCTTCAACATGGTTACTCGGGGCTCTTGGGCGTTTTCATTTTATCTATTAATAAAATAGGTTTATATAAGAGGGTCTTATCAATTAATTCCCACTATTTGACCTAAAGTTCTGGTTGTTTAAAATTTCACACACATTGTGGGATTTCAAAAAGCCTTAAACTCAGAAAATTTGAAGGAAAGCAGAACTCTTCTCCTTAACTTTAAATCTTAGTGCATAAGTCTGGCCTCCTCTATTCTGCCCTGTCCTTCATGCTTTGAAGGAACTTAACCTGTCATTTGATGTGTTGTTTTCCATTCCTCCTAATCCCTCTCAGACCCATAACGTATTCTAATTATTTTTTCTCTAAATGCTCTCAAATTTTCCAGTTTTAATTTATGTTTTTCTTCCTGTAAAAAATCAACCAACAATTCAGCATCACAAAGTCAGATCAGAGATATTTGGGTCAAATTTATTTAGGGCTGAAGTTGAATTTTGACCTAGTATAATATCATTTTGAAAATGACAGATCTTTTTGGTGATCTTTGTTCTCCGAATGAAATTTCCAAATTATGTTTTCAATCTCCTGATCAATCTTTCTAAAGCTTGCATGCTACTTAGAATTTATTATTTAACCAACTTTTGACAACTGTGTCTGAGGCACTGTGGAACATACAACAATATCTAGAATATGGTCCTTGATATATAGTAGTTTACAAACTAATAGGAAAGTAAGAATAACTTTCAATTTAAAAACTTTACAAGTAAAACACAAAACAAAATATGATCCTCACAATAAACATAGCACAAAGTATATGGGAATTTAGCAAATGAAGGAACCTCTTACAGTGGAGTAACATGGAAAGCTACAAGGAAAATAAATTTTAAGGTAGATCCACTAAAAATGATTGAGTTTGAAATTATGAGCTACTCATAATAGCTTCCTAAGAATTGTGGAGGAAAATACCCTTTTTCTCTAGTAAAATAATTACAGTCATGCAATGGCATATCTCCTACCAAAAATGCCAATATAGCTACAGCTTCTGTTTGTTTACCCAACTGAAAATGGCAGTCTAAGAGCAAGGGTTATGCCTTTTGTTGCCTATAATACTGACAGCTGAAAAATTACAGAATCATAATCAAATTGCACACACTAGGACTAACCCTAACTTTGCTCCAGATTGATTGAGTGTGCAGGACTTGAGCACTCTCCGAAACCCTTCAGTAACTTAAGGATTTATTTCTGGGAAAGAGTATGTATGGTTTCTGGCATTTTATCTCCCAGATAGACCCTTTCCTTTCCCTAGGTAAACTACTTTTACATTGACTGAAAGTGCATTTCATTTCCGACACCAAGTCCCTGAGCAAAGAGTGGACGAAAATACATATTAGCGTATGCAGAGTACAGAAATGCTTTGAGTTCATATATTCTGGGGATTATATTCACAGCAAACCTCTGAGTTATAATGCATCGATTAATAAAACATTGGTGAGCAGGTTGCCTATGGAGAGGGTTACACATGCTTGTTTATAGTTGACACATCACTCATCATCCCTGAATGGAGAACTTTGACTGTAGAGATGCAATTCTCTAGCTGCATATGAATGTGGCTGCAGTAGGGAGCCTGTTTATCTGAGGAATGTGCTGCTGATTTATAGTGAAAAGAACCTGAAAAGAGGTGGTTGGTGCCCTTTCACACAATCCGATAAACTGTTACAAAGAGATAACAGTGGCATTGAATTAAACACAATTTTTCAATGTTACTTTTTTTTTCTACTTTCTTAGGGCTTCATTTTAAATAATGCTAATTGTCTCTGAATCATGCGTAGTGCTACAGTATTAATCATTGTAAGTTCTGCTATAAAGAAAAAGTAAATAACAATACAAAGATAGTGTATTTAAACATTAATTGATTTTTGATTTGTAATTCTCTAGGAAGACATTAAATGTTACTTAGATATGCCCTGTCAGAGAGCTATAAGGAAAAAATATTTTACATGACATTATCATCAGCCAACTTATTTTTATGGTCTGCATATCTAATTTTTAAATTTATATAACACAAGCAGTATGAATAAATCAGTTTTTGAGTAAAGCACTTAACAAGTATGTTGAAGGAAACCAATGGTCTACAAACTTTCAATATTTTCACTAATGATGAAAATAGTTGGTAAAAACAAAGATCCTTACTTTTCTATCACTCTTTATATAAAAATGTGTAAGCATTGAGAATGTTATTTGATGGCAGGGATGGTGTTCATTTGTTTACAACTAAAGTATATATCCTGGGTATCCAACTCATAGCCTAGTGCACACATAGTAGGTGTTCAATAAATATTTCATAAGTGAATGCATCTCTGAGGCTTTGAGATAGAAGAATGTGCATGTTCCTTATTTAGTATTCTCCTGACCAAAAACTTAAGCAGTAAATGCAAGTCAGTTCAGGTCTACATCTCTCCTGGCTCCCTAGATGCCAATCTCAGTTGCAATATTCAAGTACAAAGGCAATATTTTTTCTTGAGTAATACAAAGTCATTACTATATTTATACCTGTTGGTGATCCTACCATCAATGAGTGCAATAGGAGAAAAGCATCTGATGTGACCAGGTAGGTAATGAAGCAAACATAATGCATTTTCTTATTTAATTCCCATTTCCCATGCCATAAATAAAATAGTAAAGAGTCATGTGCAAACATAGATAACATGTCTATATTCCTTCAAGAAACATTCATTGAATTATTCTGCTATGCCAGAACATAGACAAACAAAGAGAAATAAAACAGTTTTTACCTGTGAAACAGGTAGACTGATAGACACTGTTGCTTTCTTTATGATTTTTGTTCATACAATTTTTATCTCTTTATGAATTCGGTGACAGGCTCTATTAATCTGTTCCTTTCCTATTTGAAGGACAGGCCAAAGATCCCGTTTGGACATGAAAGACTGTTACTTTCAGTGTAATGCAGTGTTTCATTTGAAGTCTTTTCTGGCTAAGAGCCCTTTCCCAATAGAGAATTAAGCTTTCTATAGACTAAAAGGTAATCTTTACTCTTTGAGTAGCCAAACTTTCTTTACATTCAAAAGATGTCTACACTTTTTGCAAAGATACATGGTAAGCCTGTGTTGATGGCCTTCTTTTAATTAGCTATTCTCTTTTACTAAGCACATAAAACAATTATTTTATAGAGAAATTTCGGCATCTTTATCATTAGCAATAATGATCACAGTGTCTTTTGCCTTCCATGGCAGTTTTGCTTCAAAGGGAATTGCGCATAAAGATCAAAGAGACCAGAAATTGATATGAAACAAAAAAATTCTACTACAGTATCAACTTTTTAAAAAAATTATTAATATTAGACTTTCTGTTGCCCTGTGGCAGATCTCCCAGGGAGGCTCTGAGTTAATACTGAGCATTCCAATGGCTGCTGCCATCAGTGCTGAGATTCACACCTAAACAAACAGACAAAACATACCCCAGCTGACAGTGTGGCTCAGGAAAACAGCCCATCATTTGCTGCATGGGAAAGGAACAGAAAGCAAGTGGAAATCTGGGTTTTAAAGGGCACTGCTAATATGAAAAGGGAGAAATGTCAAAAATGTTGAAGTATACTGGACTAGCTCCTGTCTTACTTGTTTCACTGAGTTTTTTTCTTCCTTGGCACCTGAAAAATTCTAAATGCTGTGCCATTTCATTAATTCCCAATGAGCACACAAGAAAACAAATATAAATCAAAATAGCCATAGAAAACATTTCTTGAACAAACTACAACAGGAATATAAAGCCAGAAGTCAACAATTTGACTGGGGAAGGGAGATAAGACAGAATACTTGGTCTTTCGTGGCAGTAACTGTTGAGTCTTGAATGATAAGTGGCTGTTTGCTGGGGAAATTGATATAGAAGGACATTCTAGGCAAAAGGGAACAGCATGAGCAAAAGCAAGAGGTTATCAACATCCTAAACACCGAGTGCACATAGTTCAATATATCTGCAGCTTAAGATTTGAAGGCAAAGGTAGGCCTACACAGATGAGCATGGTGAGCAGTAGGGCTTTAGAGCTAGCCAGGGACAAGATCATAAAGCACTGAGAAGAGATTTATAATGAGTTAATTCTTAAACCTATGGGCAAGGGAAAGTCAGTATACATTGACAGAAGATGGGCTACTCTGAATAGTGATTGAGATTGTGCCTTAGAGGGTCTTCCCCAATGAGACATCATTCAAATTGCTAACATTTGCTAATTTATCTGACAGCACATGGATGATGTGGCTTTCAGGCATCTTTATTGAGTCTTGGACTAGCTAGGAGAGCCCTTCCTTCATAAAACCCTTCCAACACACAATCATGTGTGAAAGGTGAAGAGAAGACAGGCATGCTCAACTGCACACACAAGGGCACGTGGCTGCAACCTGTCAGAAGAATGCTCCAGGAGCCCGATGTGGTCATATCTCTCACTTGACTCTGAAAATAATAAGTTCATCTTATCTAGGGAGATAGAAGTAAGCAAGCAGGGTGAATGTGCTGACCAAGTGTTTGTTCTAGTACTAGAAAGCTGAGTGTCAGAGAATTCAACAGCAGGTACAGGGGTTCATGTGTGCATGCAACTAGACTGTTCCACACCAGAGTTTGGGAAAGCTCTCTAGAAAGATCCCAGACTACTGTCAAAAACATGATCCTCACAGCAAGGCTTTGCCTGATTCTCAATAGATCATGTGTTCTAGCCTAGAATGTAAAAAGATGCTCAATTCACAGTAGCTAGAGTCTACTGTGTACACCCCAGCACTAGCATTCATTGCACTACCTGAGATGTGAGGACAAAATGAGGAGTTGCCTCACTCTGGATAGGGGAGGCAACCACCAACAATCACACTTGCCCCATCATCTATAGTTGTATAGGTTATACAATAATAAGTTGAGAAATTGTGTACTTTTAAAGGGATATCCTTTTTTTATTTTATTTTATATTTTTTTATTATTATACTATAAGTTCTAGGGTACATGTTCATAACGTGCAGGTTTGTTACATATGTATAGTTGTGCCATGTTGGTGTGCTGCACCCATCGACTCGTCAGCACCCATCAATTCATCATTTATATCAGGTATAACTCCCAATGCCATCCCTCCTCCCTCCCCCCTCCCCATGATAGGCCCCGGTGTGTGATGTTCCCCTTCCCGAGTCCAAGTGATCTCATTGTTCAGTTCCCACCTATGAGTGAGAACATGCGGTGTTTGGTTTTCTGTTCTTGTGATAGTTTGCTAAGAATGATGGTTTCATGCAGAGGGATATCCTTTTCTAATGTTCAAAACGGTGCTTTGTGAGATGGTAGCAGCTCTCTAGGAATTTATTGCTAGGGTCCTGCTACAAATTACAAGAGCTCAGCATAGCGGGGATAAGGAGGAAGTGGTTGCTTTGGGAGATGCTACGTGGTTAGATTCTGCAGGGCATAGTGGCTAATTGAAAGACGGTAGCAGCGGGTGAAGTGGAGAAAACTCTTGGGTACAGACTTCTGGCTTGAGAGCCTGGAAACAGAGAAGATACATTCATAGCCACATAGATTTTGAGGAGTCCAAGGGATCTATGGGAAAAGCTGTTTAGCAGGCAGTTGACCTAAGAAGTATGGAGCTCATTTAAGTGGTAGCTGAAACTAGGAAAATAGATGAGTTGGCCCAGGAAGAGGTAGAGGGAGGATGAGGGAAGGCAGGTGTTAAACAATGGAATTTGAGATGTTGTCAAGATGAAGCATGAGAACAGAAACTAGGAAGTTGTAATAGGTAGGAATAGTCAAGATTTCAATTAAGGTCAAGTAAAGTGAAGACTACAGTGAGTTTATAGTTTATTCAATTTAGAAACTAGTAGCAGCTTTTTCCACAACCCTTTTGTTAGAGCAGTTGAGGCAGAATCTTAACCTCAATGGGCTAGGAGAGTTCATCTGTTAAGGGCGGGACAGAGATGCTGTGGTAGAAATGTGAAATTGTAACAGAGTTCATTGTGTTTTGTTGTGTTTAAAATGGAAAGGGGAAGAATCCATAAAAAAAGGTAAGTTTACAAATGCAGCTTAAAGAGAAGGGATATAAACTCATATCCACATTGCTGACCTACCAAAAACAAAGTAAATGACTCAGTAGAGAGAGTACTGGATTTGGCTTTAAAAAGAAAAAAAAAAAAAGATTGGAGTCCAAACCCAACCTGCAATAAGTACACTTTGTAAGGTCACTTCCTTGACCCTCTGTGCCCGTTTCTGTGAGATGGGACCACTAGGAGCTACATCATAGAGAGTGTAAGGATGGAGTGAGAATACCTGTGGGAGAGTGCCTGGTGCTGTGGTGTACTGTGTGTTTGGTAAATGGTTTTCTGAGTCATCCCATTAAAGGTCTGATTGGGCATGATTGATGTAATCACTGCTGCTTTCTTTACCATTTTTATTCATATAATTTTTATCTCTTTAGGAATTTGATGACAGGCTCTGTTAGTCTGTTCCTCCCTTATTTGAAGGACAGGCCAAAGATCCAGTTTGGAAATGAGAGAGGACTAGTATGATACATTGGCTCCACCGTTGATATCTCCCAGAGGTACAGAAACAGGATTCATGAAGATGTTGACAAGACTCCAAGTTCTTACCTTAGCTTTGTTTTCAAAGGGATTTTTACTCTCTTTAGGGGACCATAACTTTCTAAGGAGAGAGATTAAAATAGAAGGTGACCTTGTTTTAGGGGGCCTATTTCCTATTAATGAAAAAGGCACTGGAACTGAAGAATGTGGGCGAATCAATGAAGACCGAGGGATTCAACGCCTGGAAGCCATGTTGTTTGCTATCGATGAAATCAACAAAGATGATTACTTGCTACCAGGAGTGAAGCTGGGTGTTCACATTTTGGATACGTGTTCAAGGGATACCTATGCATTAGAGCAATCACTGGAGTTTGTCAGGGCATCTTTGACAAAAGTGGATGAAGCTGAGTATATGTGTCCTGATGGATCCTATGCCATTCAAGAAAACATCCCACTTCTCATTGCAGGGGTCATTGGTGGCTCTTACAGCAGTGTTTCCATACAGGTAAGATTAGCTAATGCTATTGCTAAAAGGCTGTGTCTCTTTGCTTTTATGTTTTTGGGGAACAAAAGGGAAATATCATAATAACTTCATCAATGGATTATATCAACAATGCAATTATCATTTTTTCTGGTTATAATTTGATAATATAGGTTTGCAGGCAGAAAATTTTTCTACCAATGAAAATTGTTTAGAAGCATATCAGGTTGCTATTGCAACATTAAATGGAGGCTGGGTTTCACTGGGGGCAGCTATGGTTATCTCTTATCCTCCTCCTGGAATCGATCATCTATAGAGCCCAGGAATGTTCTCTGAGTGATGGCAGAGGTGCAAGAGAATGCAAACTCAGCTGTACGAAATTCCTTCAAGTTTCTGCTTGCTTCACACCTGCTAACATCCCATTAGCCAAAGCAACTCACGGGGCTCAACCCAGAGTGAAGAAGCTGGTAAGTATGCCCTGCCCACAGGAAAAATGCTGCAGTTACATAACAGATTGTCAAGGTAAAATGAAATAATAATTTGAAGCCACTGATACAATCAAACACAAGAAGGCATAATGTCATGGAACTCCATTATTCCCACTAATTTTTACTAAAGCATTTTTTTGTTCAGAGATAAAATATAAATAATTCATCAGGATATAAACCTAAAAATGTATGCAGAGAAGCCAGAGGATGCTACCATCAAAAAAAAAAGAAACATTTAACACATAACTTAAACTAGATATAAAGCTAATAATTGGCTGTCATAATTTTGTTGGAAAGAAGAAATATACAAACTCTTGCAATCCTTACTTCCAAGGTTATACATTTTATAGAAGGAAATAAGTGAGAAATCATCTAGCTCAACTTTGTCATTTTCCCAATCCCCAGAAAGATTGGTTTCATGAAAACTCCCACTGGTAGAAAGCACAAGAACTAGAACTCAGATAGATCTTTTGTACTTCTGTGCTCTTTTAACTACCCCACGTGATATTTATATGTTATATAATTTTAGTATTTTTTTCTGATGAGAGCACTAATGTCATAGTAATAAAAGTCCATGATTCTAAGAGTCATACATTTTGCCTCCCACCAAATTACTATAATCAAACCCCAAGCACTAAAAGAAACTATACTACACTCATGTTATCTTTTTATGTCACGAACCACTTAAACTGGCTATATTTGCACTGGAATAACCTTCTTTCTCTATCTCACATTTGTGGCATCTAAAATTCTAGGTATAGGCTGGGTGCTATGGCTCATGCCTGTAATCCCAGCACTTTGGGAGGCTGAGGCAGGCAGATCACCTGAGGTCAGGAGTTTGGGACGAGCCTGGCCAACATGGTGAAACCCGGCCTCTGCCAAAATGCAAAACGTTAGCAGGGCATAGTGGGACATACCTGTGTTCCCAGCTACTCGGGAGGCTGAGGCAGGAGAATCACTTGAACCCGGGGGTGGAGGTTTCAGTGAGCCGAGATCAGGCCGCTGCCCTCTAGCCTGGAGCAACTGAGCAAGACTTTATCTCAAAAAAAAAAAAAAATGTAAATAATAATAAATACATAGATACATACATAAAATAAAATTCTAGGTATAATTCTGTGTGGTTCTCTATGAGTTATGTGAAATTTATTTCCTTCTTCAGATTACACCATCATATTATGAGTAATTAGGATAAGTGGTTTTAAATAAGCATCCTTACATTTCACTAGATGGCCAGAAAATATTGCACATATGAAAGCACATCATATAAATTTTGCCACTCTTTCTATACTTGGATCAAGAGAGATGAAAAATGTTATTTTATTTGAGAAAAGAGAATATATATATATATATGAAGTATGACAGATTTTATATATGTTTATATATAGTCTGTTATACTTCAATCATAATTTCCCAGTGAATGCCAGTCATTTCACAAATTTATATTATACTCAATATTACCACTAGTAAGGGTATATATATATATATATGCTTTTTCTCACCTTAGTGTCTCCTAGTGCAATAAATGGTACTCTACAGCAGATGTGTAACTATCCCACTTATTCAAAGTAATTGAGAAACTGTGCCCTGCAAATGGCCTTTTTACAATCTAATTTTACTCTTTTACTACCTATGTATTCCCTGAAAGAAGACAGACTAGTTTAGAGGAAAAAATGTGGGCTACTAAAACTCTGTACTAGTTAGTTCCCAAGGGCAGAAGCCACTTCATACTCATTGAAAGACCTATCTCATTATTTCATTTATCTGGTCAATATCACCATAAAGTCACAAATGTTGATAAGGTTCTTATCTTCACAGCATAAATAAAAAACCCCTAACTATCATGCTATAATGGAAAGAGTATAGATTTTGGCACCAGAAAGACCTGCATTTGATTTCCAGCTCCACCGTTTACTGGTAAATCTGTAAAATGAAGAAAATATTGTCTACCTCAAAAAGTTGGAGAGAGGATAAATTAAGAAAATCTATGGAAATGCCTCACCAAAAACTGACAGATTCAATAAATGGTAACTTTATGTCCCTAAAATTATAGGACAGGTCAGTGGAAAGCCATATCTAAAGCCAATTATGTGGACTTCTCTGTTGCCCAAGCAGTCCCATGAAGTTATTGTTGATTTCCCACATGGTAAATCAGCAAGTCAGTCTCTGTTAAGCTCCTATTGTGTGTACTGCACTGTGATAGGAGTTAGAGCAAACACTAAAGTCATATAGAACACAGCCCTGATCTCAAGAAACTTAAAATCTGGCTATGGGTACAACGTGCTCTGAAATAACAGTGACTATAATTCAGAATATGTTCATGTAGCTCACAAAGTAAGAAATGACCTTTAGAAAGGTTTTGAAGATGAGTAAGAATGAAAGTTGCATTGGAGAAAGGCTAACAGGGTGACAGTGTAAATGAGATGCTGGATCTGAAGAAGCCAATCAGAAAATTGTGGGAGACGTCCTTGTACAAGGGGATAAAGGCCTTGACATAGTAAGAAGGGACAGGAGAGAGGGCTCCATTCCCTCCTCCACAGCTCCCATGTTTCCTGACTACTCAGACTCTGATTAGGCTACAAATTCATCCAGGCCGAGTCAAGCAAAGAGTTGGAGCAATTAGTCTATACACTGACCCCCAGGCACCCTTCCAAGGAACCCTTCCATACAGGGTCCTGTGTTCAGCTAGGCATCACGAATAATAAGAGGTGTTAGGTGGCTGTTATGTAGCTAATAATTAAAGTGTATTATTCCTTTGAAACATATATGTCCTTTAATAAGAATTCTAAAAAATATAGCCAATGGTAATCCAAAGCCATAAATTCCTAATGGTGAATTTAAGGCCCTCTTGTACACTAATGAGGGAAACATTTTTGGACAGAGGATTTTTCTGGGTACCTCTCATACTCACATGCTCCTGCTCCTGTGACTGATTCTGGTCATACACCTGGTGTGTGGTAACCGTGGTGACAGTGTGCAGCCTGTAGCATTGCCATCCATTTTTAACTACTTTTGACTTCCTACATATGTACTGGAAATTGTCTTTGCTTGAACTGAGCCGGGGGAAAAAAGATGGTGGAAGAAATAAATGAGTATGAACCTGTCACATAATTTTAAAAATTCCTGCTGTCTAATTATAACATCTAGTCCCAAACCAGAGCTCAGGGTTTTCCATGACAAATTGCCTGTTGAGAGAGAACTTTAGAGAATGACAGCATTTTGTACATCTTCCCTTTTGTGGTTGGGTCAGTTTAGACATCGCAATCTCCCCATTTGGGCCTGGATTTCTCTGCTGAATTGCCTCAGGAGGTGCTTTCTCTCCAGCTTCCTCTTCTTTTCCTATCTTCCCACTAAAGGAGAGAAATTTTTCCGGAAGGCAGAACAGGACATATCACCTGCTGTGTTAGTTCATACAATAAGCAGTGTTTGCTGATAAGAAAACTGCATGGAGTGGAATTCTTAATGACTTGCTGGGTTAAGCTGTATCACCATTGATGAAGAAACTGGATACTTATTTTCCCAATGCTCTTATTAAGTACAACAAGCGAGTCTGTGGTGGTCCCTTTTATAAAACAACAGTATTGATTTCTTAATTCAGTAATCAATGAAAGCTAACATCAAAATCCTTCTATATTAGCAAATATATGTGGGAGTCTATTCACCCTCCCTGGTGAATAAGTTTCTTTCAAAGCATTTTTAAGACTGTATCCTGCTCTTCTCCATAAGCCTGCAATCCACCCACTTCAGGGAAAACAGTATTTATTCAAGAAAAGAATCAAGTTGGTTGCTGTTAGGCAATTGTCTACATGGTACTTGTTTTGAAACAATGATAATGCTTGCGATTTAAAATAGACTGTAGTTAACTGTTAAGTTGTTCAATCAAAAATGTTCCTTGAAATGACCCTCCCTCTTTCCAGAGAACACATCATTTCTTCAGTCTTTCTTGCCTAGATGGAGCAATTTTAATTAGAACATAGCAGATACAAGTTGACCCAGTTATTGTTTTGTCCCTAAGTGTTAAAGTGACTTCAGGAACAAATGAAGATTTGGCTTAGATGGCATGTAAAAGTTAAGCTCATAGAAAGTGCGGAAGAGAGCCTTGAAAGGACTTTCCTATCTCTTTCCCATCCCTGGTATAGAAATTTTCCAGAATTTCTAGCACTATTCACATCCCAGGAACACTCTAACTCAGGAGATGGTTATTATCACATAGTGTATCACGACATGACACGCATTGTTCACATTATATCCCTGAGAAGACTAACTCCTGAAATTAAATCCCTTGCAGTAAATTTCATAGGTTTTAGCTATATGGGGAAGAGGGAAGAGCATATAAAGACATCACTCTGTTATACCCCCTCCACTCAACTCCACAGTGCTCAAGGGGACCACTGCTGGTCAATTTGTATTAAGCATTGATTTCTTTCAATGATTCATTCCTCCTTTAAATTCAAATGTTTTGGGGAAAAGTCACACATTAATTGCCAGTTTTCTTATAGGAGCATAGGAAAAAATAGTTGCAGAACTTGGGAGTGTAGTAGCCTTCATATAGTTAGCTGTCTCCAAGTATCTGATAGACTGCTGAATGGAAACAGGTACACTCTCTCTGTGGACAAATTGGTTGACTCTAGAGCAGAGCTTCTCAAACTTGGCACTATTGCTGTTTGGGGCTGGATATAGGGCTGTCTTGTACACGGTAAGATGTTTGGTAAGCATCACCAGCCTCTACCCATGAGATGCCACCAGCACCCCAAGCTTTGACATCTAAAAATGTTTCCATACATTGGCAAGTTACAAAATCATTCCCTTTCCTCACTGAGAATCAGTGATCTAGAGCAAGGTATATTTAGAGTCAACATAAGGAAGAGTTCTTAAAAAGGAAATAGCCTGGAAGGAGAGGGGTTGAAGGAAGTGAGTCCTCTGTTTCTGTAGTTATTCAAGCAAAAGTTGGCCTGTTACTGAGGAGACTGAAGCCACATATTAGTATTTGAACTACATGGCATTTGAAGGTATTTCTTAATGTTATAATTCTATGTTACCTTATGAAAATACTCTACTATTAGGGTTGAAGTCATTGCAAAGGAAGTATTTAAAATATGGAGCAGAAAGTTTACATAATGGGCTCTTTTATATCAGGATCACTTTGAAGCAGAAGTCCAGTAGATTGTTATTTTACTTGATTATATTAGTATTTTTGCAAATTTCATGAATTAAGCATCTTATTTACCTATATATTATAACTAGGGTTCTCATATAAAATCATTTTTATCAGAAAATAAGCATTTTTTAAGCATGTATATATTAAGCACAGCAAGGACATTATTTTACAGAACATTATCATGTAGTCTTGACATGGAGTAGAGAGAACATAAAATAAAATTTTAAAATAGTAGACATCTTACAAGCTTCTGAGGGATGTAGAAGCAAATTGAAATATCAAGACCATACATAAAACAGGTCCAAGTGTAGAATCTGAGTATCAATTGACGACATAAGTAGAGGGAGATCAGAAAGAGAACAGAATGAGCAGAACGGAATGGGATTGAACAGGAGAAAGACCTAGATATACATAAACAGAAAACCTGCCTTTGAAGCCTTCCTGGAAAATTGCTTTCTCATAGTCTACAGGATGATATCTGCACAGTCTTTCATATTGAGGGAACATAGTGTTTCATCCACCTAGAATGCAATGTTCTTCAGGTGTCTGTATGCCTTGCAAATCCCACTTTCCTTCAGTCCTCCCCCCAAATCCTATCCTTGTGAGAACCCTTTCCCAAGTACTCACCTCATATACATGCACCTCCATTACTAAGTACATATAACTGTTCATTTGCATATTTATTCTTCCATGAACTATAAACCACTTGAGTTTAAGAACGACGTCTTTTTTTCTTCGTATTACTGATAGTTAGAATAATGTCTCAACCAGGTAGACAGTAAGTCCTTGTTGAATGAATTGAAAGAATTGATTACCTATGTACAATTGATAAGAACTGAAGGATGTTAACCTGCTATACTTCCAGAAGGCTGAAAATCTTTACGGGAATATTGAATGAAGGGTCACAACCATCACTCACCTATTCTAGATCAGTCTGGATGCTCATAAATGAGAAATAAGCACTTTCCTGCAATGGAAGATTGATTTAGATATAAAAGACAGACGATGTTGCAAGGCGAGCATACGGGACCAAATTGCCCCCATCGTCCTCACCCCCATTCTTTACACATGTGCCACAGATGCCTTGATCTGAGAGAAGTTCTAGGGGTTCCATTACAATTGTTCTTAGACCAACTATTCCAGAGAAGACTATCCAAGGCTCAACACAACTAGACAGTCAGTGCCATTTCGAATGTTAGAGCCTGTCTAGCTGTCTGCAGTCTCTCCACAGGAAGAATATGCAGGGAAACATTTTATGCCAGATGCTGTGCTTGTAGCTAATGCAAAGGCAAAGAGAACATCATCCTATCCTCAAGAAAAGCAGAGTGACAGTATTAGAAATCCATTCACTACTGTATCACCGGTGTCTCTATCACTAGAATAGTAAAAATGATAGTTGCATTTAGGGAGTTTCATACAATGATTATAACATGGATATGTTACAATTGTACATTTTTAGTGTGCCTTTCTTGAAAAATTGCAACACAGTGATTAAAACTGTGCAGACTGATAGGATTCACTTAACCCCTCATTGTCTCTTTACTCATGTCTAACACTGAGTTTTTTTTATGATTTCAACTTTTATTTTCGATTCAAGGGCCACATATGTAGGTTTATTACTTAGGAATATTATGTGTTGCTGAGGTTTGGGGTACAAATGATCCTGGCACCCAAATAATGAACATAGTATCCAGTGGGTAGCTTTTCAGCCCTTGAACCCCTCCCTAACTTCTCCCCCTATTAGTTCTCAGTGTCTACTGTTGCCATCTTTATGTACATGTGTACCCAGTAACATGGGGATATTCGTAGTACCTCTCTCATTGGGTTATTGCGGGAATTAAATAAGAAAATACATGAAAAATGAGAAAATGGTGCCTTGTATAGTTAGCAGTCAACATTTTAGTAGATATTGTTATCTATTACCTTTTATTATTTATTTATTTATTTATTTATTTATTTATTTTACTTTCAACATCTCCAGCCCAAAAGGAACAGTTTAAAGAGGAATTAAGACTCAGAGGTCAAGTTCCGAGTTCAAGTTTCTATCACTTTAAAAGTAACAGAATCAACATGAGAATCCAGATAGCTTGCCTCCTACACCAACCACCACCTCACATAGTCTAAGCTGCAGAAAAACCTGACTCAAAAGTTATCTCAGACAGAATCTTTTCATTTATTTCTTTCCCAGATGTTTCATTCTAAAGCAATCTCACAATGCTGATTGTTTTGAAACCTCCCTCCATTCCTCCTACTTCACCTCCTCCAAGAAAGGGCAGTGCTATTCAAGGACTTTATCACAGGGAGGGAGGCACCAGCAATAACAATTAAAAATGCTTTTGTTAGCATTGCTTCATTGTAGACATGTCTCATCTGAAGTAATTATCTGATATGCTATTTTTTTCCTTCGCATTGGGGTTAATTTGTTTCTTAATTAATTCCCCTTCTTTCATGTGTTTATTTGGAAACTACTCTAGTGAAAGATAAGAACTTACCATCAGGACCACTGTTCACAAGGCAATAGATGGTCCATGCTCTGAATCAGGCTTACACTGCAGGTCAGGTGTCTATGATGGAGGTCATGCAATGAAAAGCAAAGAATACAGACATTCAGACATTCCTAAGATAGCAGCGATGTTTTATGCTATGATTATAGATTAATAGGTAAACTAATTGAAATAGGACTCCTGACACTTCTGATTAAACCTATGATATTTTGCCTTAATGACGCAAAGTTCTCTTTCCAAATTACCGTTAAATATATGCCTTTTTTGTGGATTGATACGTACAATTTCAGTATTTCAATATGGAAAGAGCAACTGTTAGCAGTTTATAATAATGAAGGTCCATGGATCTCATGTAGTATAAGTACTTCTACTGATCTATGGAAAATGCAGTTGAAAATTCACAGATTACCTTTCTAATTAGCGGACTTTGAGAATTTAAGAATAGTGTTCTAGAAACACCTGCAGTTAAACTCCAAACAAACGATACTCCAGGAGGTTTATCAGTGGGACTTTGAACACTAAAACTGTAGTGTGACTATTTTTGACAACACCACCTGGTATATTGTGGAAATCTCTTTGTTACTAGTAACCAAGTTTTGATTCTTGCCAACACTTTGGCTTCACATTCCAATAAAGTGAACTGCAATACAGTGGAGAATTCAATAGAAGCAACACCTTCAAAAATTATATTTTAAACATAGACCACATTTCCTTGCCAAGTGGTCAGAATGGCAAAGCATCTTGACAGATTTGCCATCACTTAATAGGGTTGAATTGTCACGGTGTTTACTCAAGGGACTAGCAGTTTTTTCCCAGGCACGGGGCCTCCAATTTGGGTAGATACCATAAGGTTCACAAATGAGGCCTCATAGAATGCAAACCAGGCAATTAAGCTTTTCTAATATGGAGAACAGATGTGGTTGAACAAATGAACTGAAATTTGTTCTAGATTTCTCATTAAAAAGTAAATTCCATCTAAATAAAAATATACATGTGCATTAAGTCTACATTACCTACATTTACAAAGTAGTTTTAAGAAAGATTATTTATACAAGATTTAAAGGAATGTAGCATCACACAATATACCCACATAACAAATATGAACATGTATCTCCTTGCCCTAAAATTAAATTAAATTAAAAAGTAAAGGAAAGTAACAATAAATGCAGGTTGGTACCATCCAGAAAATTTCAACTGTTACCAGTGGCTATTTAACCGACTCTCAGCTCTTATTTCTACATTAAATAATTTTTTTTGTATTATCTTTTCTAAGACACTTCTAGGAATTTAAAAGTTCTTCATCTTTCCTAGAGACCTTTCTCCAACAACCATTATTATTTATGACCTGCTTTTTTCCAGGAAGGATTCAAGGTGACCTGTAATGACACAAAGAGGAGAACGAATAAAAACATGAGTACTTGGGTAATTACTACCAATGAAATAAAATGGTTTTAAGTAGGCTCCACTTGTTTTAAAGCTCCAATCTTTATATTTATATTATCAACTTACTCAGTATTATTGAGATGACATCGTTCCTAGTTTTCAAGAACCCATAGCCTAAGTCAGAATGACTAGTTTGTTCATCTGATTGCCCTTCTCTGACTCATTCCTTTCAAGTTGGATATCATCCACTGTGTCTTTTTAAAACATAACTTTGGTCATGTCGTTTCCTTAATAAAAAATTTAAAAGCTTTTTATCTCTTAAAGAACAAAGTTCAAAATACTTATAATGCATATAAAATTTTTAGTGGTTTAACTACCATCTCTCTATCCTTCTTTACCTTCTACTAATCCCTGTGAGGCGCTGGGTACCCTGAACATAGGGAACCACCTGATACTATTAAAGCAAATATGTACTTTCTCATCTCTGTCTTTGTGTTCTCTCTTCTATGTAAAAACCTCCTTTCCTCTTCCTCTGCCTGGAAAAATTCCACTTATTCTTCAACATCAAGCCTATATGTTACCTCTACATGGAGGTCTGTGATGACTCATCTGAGTGTAATTAGTTGCTCTTCACCTGTGTTTTTGTGTAAGTTTGTATACATACATATCTTAAAATTTTATCCTTGGCTATGTTTCTTTGTCTCCCATCAAATTACGCCTTCCTGGAGGACTGTAGGGGTACATTGCTCATCCAGAAAAAGAAAACTAGATTTTAGAATAGTGCCTTGTATAATCGACATCAAAGTTTGCTGAATGAGTGATGATGAATTAGCTATTATCACGCTCTCTATTACTTATTGAGCATTTACTATGTGCCCATCGGTGACTTAAGTGCTTCATATGTTTTCATGTAATCTTTACATAACTTCCTAAACCACAGATTACTATCCTTTCCTTTTGACAGATAAAGAAATTGCAGCGTAAGGAGTTAAAATAGCTAGCTGAAGGTCACACAGCTACTGAAAGGAGGAGCTGAGATTCCAATGCTGGCCTGTCTGATTCAAACCCTGTGCACTGTTTGCTTTTTTTGCTTCAATACCATTTATTTCTTTACTGACAGCTCTATTGAAGTAAAGAGTAATTAATAAGAAAACAATGGATAACACAATTCTGTTTGCTACAATATGGTGAATATAACTTTGCCCTAAATTATTGCCCCAAGACCTCAAAAGTAAATGATAATCATTTAAGGAAATATTAGGCTATAGCCCTCAGCTATTCCCAAGCATACCCAACAGCTTTTGTCCTTTGGTTAACAACTGACAAAGATTGGCATGCTTTTTGTTATTGATAAGGCCATATTTCTTGTATTATTCTTATACAAGTGACTTCAGGGACCACAGAAAAATATAGATTAGTTCAACTTGTGGCTCTGTTAAAACTTCAAGAGACATTGTCAAAAATCAATACCTGAGGCACTAAAGAATGTGTTTCTAACAAGTCTTTTGATGTCAAGTCACCCTGGAAGTCAGGTTTTTGCAGGTGTTGCTGGCAAACACAAACACACTTGACACCCAATATGACATAGACTTTTTGATCCTGTTGTTAGGAACTGGAACACGAACCACTTCACTTCTGTGATTTCTCCTGAAAACTAATGCATGGGGGAAAAGGGCAGCAAAGAGCAGATGCAGACTAATTCAGTGGGCAAAATACCTTCTCGCTTGTCTTCTAAGTATCTGCTAAATCTGGATGGAAAGAAAGTTACTCCCGAGATGGTTCCTTGTTAGCGAGGGAACAAGCTAGGTATTTGAATATGGAATGGCATTGTGATGGTGAGAAATGACATGTCTTATAATACCAGTCTCCTGAAATGATAGGATTCGAGGAATCCTTTGTGGTCTGCATATCATTTCAGCCTAAATGATGAGTCATGAAAATGCCAAAATGAATAACCTTACTATTTAAGAAGTCCTTCAGTTTCAAATGAAGAAAATAAAAGTGGGTGACAATCTTGGTTACAAACCACAAGAGTTGAGTGCAATGATTTCCAGAGAGACTTGGGATGGAAAGCAGAGTGACTTTGAGCCATTTTTGAAGGTTTCCGCTATGATTAGGGAGTCCTCTGTTTGGAATGTCCACGTGAAATCATTGGTACTGAGCCATGCTGTTGAATGGTGATAACCAATATGGATCTTTGACTCAAGTGTTTTGGGGGCCATGGCACATAGGAGTTGTTGACTTCTTCAGATTATACTGCGTACACTGGTATTTGCTATTCTTCATTATACGATTTCTTAAATCAACATTAATTCCTGGTCTTGGGACGGGCATCAATTGTTTTCATGCATAATATTCCCAGATGTGCTACAGGTAATGTGGTCAAAACAAAACAAAACAAAAAAGGTTACTAATCCTTTTAGCAATAACAATATGATTGGCCTCCTTTATGGGCAGATAACTCAGATGATGTGAACAGCTTGAATTTCTCAGGTAGTTTTGTCAACTATATACCACCCCCAGTTCCAGTTTAAAATACAAGCCAATCTGGGATTTTGTACAGCTAATAATGCAACTTGAACAAGCTGAATAGGAGGGACACTGAGGTCTCTAAACATCACAACTTCTAGAACTTGTTTTTATGTAATAACTTGTGCTGTGAGGTAACAGATGGTTCAAAGTGCAGCAACTCAGTGATTCTCTTCCAGGCACATATATAAGCATTTAATTAAAATAACTAAACAAAACATTCAGTACTGCGTGTGTGACAAAGCAATTAAAGGTGTAGACTTATTCTTAGAAAACAGCCCCAAAGAGATAGGTGAACAGCAGAGAATAAACATGAAGGTTATTATCAAGTCTCCTGATTACAGGACAGTAGCAATGGTTTATTTTTTAAATGTATATAGTTCAGCTCTGTAAATAGCATTCTTCTTGGAAGTGGGCATTTGATGCCTCTTTGCCATCTGGAATTTTTGTAGCTAAGTATAGATTCTCATAAAAACTATTTATTATTGTTCCTTTTAATGTATTAGCACAAACTCAGAAGCCAATAACTGTAAAACTTCTGAAAATAATTCTCATGGCACAAAAACCACTTTAGTGGGAAACCTATTTCTACCAGATTCTACATGTCTACAGTCCTTTTGTCTTCTGTTGAAAAAAAATATTTGGCATTGTGTCAGCAAGGAAGGCACAAAGCTCTGTTTGAAATTGATACATCATGAAATTGATACACCTGAGTAGAAATAGTAAACGAGGAACTGATGTGGGGACTCACAAGTGACTGATATTTTCCAGTTCACATTCTCTTTTTTCAGAACACAAAAAGAATAGAGTAAACTGCCTGAGATCTTTCTCATAGCTTATATTCTTTTGCTCCCATGATCACAGCATATTTCATGATAAGGAATTCACAACATGTGATAAATCAACACACAGAAATAGAAGAACACTATGTCAACGTAATAAAAAGCTGTATATTAAAAATTCACAGCTAATGTCACACTCAGTGGTAAAAGACTGAAAGTTTATATTCAACATAATATGGGAAGTTCCAACCCCTAGTACCTTAGAATGTGACTTGATTAAAAAATGGTGTCATTGCTTATGTACTTAGGTTAAGATGAGGTCATACTGAAGTAGAGTAGGTTCCTAATTCAATATGACTGGTATTCTTACACAAAAGCAAAATTTGGATACACACACACACACACACACAAACATACACACACACACTCATCATTGAAATAAAGCATGGCACCTGGGATCCTAAAAAGAAGGCTCCATGGCTTGTTAGAAAAGATCAGGAGAAAATAAAACTTCCAAATAAATTAATATTGAACTAAAAATTCCCATCAGTGAATGAGTATGGCTTGGATGCCTACAGTAGCATCATTCCACAACTGGCTATTGATTGTGGAAAAAAAATAAAGTTTTAAACATTCGCAAAGCAAGAAAAAGTGAACAAGTGGTGTTAGTTGATTCCTGAGGGTCTAAATCAATTCCTTGTCTTATGTGTCATCTCATTTTAATTAAAAAAGAATACGATTAGTTAAGGATCCACACTGCACAATAAAATTGTTTCTCAGTCATATTTTAGAGTAGCTTCATATTGCCTGCTGGTGGTCAGCTTTCCACCGTGCACACACACACATAAACCCATCATTATAATTAGAAAACGTTACATGGTAGAGCAGCAAAATATCAATTCACTCATCAATCCATTTAACAAATATTATGGAGCACCTCTATACTCTGTGAGGCATTGAGAATTCAGAGATTAACAAGAGTTCTCACTTCAGTGGAGAACTTAGTGAATAGTCTAGAAATCACCATATATTTTCATTAGTACCATGAGAGAAACACATGAGGGAATGAAAGAGGTTCAGAGAATGGGCACACAAGTCATTCTGAAGTCAGGCATTAAGAACGGTTCCTTAGAGAAGAAGCCCTTGAATGGATTAGCTGAGCAGACAAGTATTAAAGGTCATTCTAGACAGAAGGAACATCATAGTATGTTAGAGATTCTCCATAAAGTTGAGTTTATTTGGAAGAAAAAAAAATTGGGAAAATGGTGGCAGATATCTAATAACATTTAACAATGGTTTGTTGGACAACTACTGCAAGTAAGGCCCATTCTAAATTACACCAGCTTATAACTACAACAATGGGAAAAAGACAAAAATACTAATTTTATAACATTGCACCTGCTGGCAAACATAATTGTATCTGGCCAAGTCCAGCATTTCTTCTTGAGCAAAATTAGTCACATCTGTGACTTGATAGTCTGCAATGAAAACATTGCAACACCTAAGTCCTGGATAAATTCAAACCACCAAGAAAATGGGTACCTCATAGTATTTGAACATTGAAAATCAAATGACAGTACATGCTACACATGGAAAGAGCTTCTGCTAAACATCACTTACTTGCATGCAGCCTCTCAGGCCCAATGGGTTCTGCTATAAGGTCATTGTGTTTCTCACATAAATCATAAAGCCAAATCTGACACTGATATTTATAGCTTGAAGCTTTCATTCCCCACAGGGAAATTTCCCAGTAGATTCTTAGACTATCATTGTTATCTCTGTTGATGGCCAGTCAGAAAACAAATGTTTATGGAGTCACCACAAAGCATAGACTGACAAATGAAAAGCATACTTTTGATAGCAAGGGATGATTGGTCATGGTCCTCAAATAAAGGAGTTTATGGCTTCAGAACAAAAAACAGACAAACGTTATAACCTGAAATATATCATTGCATCATTATAGTGAGAGGAATCCATTACGAGCTTATATTGCAGAATGGACTGAAGAAATAGGACAAAAGTGAGTATAGTGAGTGGTCCCAGAATACCTACCACTCACGGGTTCCTTAATAAGATCTCTATGCACCCTTTACCTTCGTTTCTCAAGCTATAAAATGGGATAACGGTAGTATCTATATCATAAGAATGCCATGAGGATTAAATAAGAAAATACATCTGCAACAATTAGAACAGTAGCTGGCACAAAAATATTAGGACTATTGAAAATACTAGGGATCTTTAAAAGGCTTCCCCAAAAAAGCCTTGCCCAAAAAAAGTAGTCTGAAAACAGTAACTCAGAGAATAGGAAAACTGAAATAGCTCTTCTTTGTTCACTTTTGAGGAATTCTGAATTGGAATCTAAACAGGATAAACCACTTAATAATAATTCTTTGACTCTAGCCACCCTTAGATTTCTGGCACTTGCTGAACTGCAATATTGAATTTTGCATTTATAATTTCATTTTTTCTAGTTTTTTCTTCTTTCTTCACCTGTGTAATTTTAACTTAAACTCAGCAATTTACATCTCTTCCTATATAATATCACCTTGTTTCCAGAGAGGGAGCCTAGTCCTCTGAGAAAATCAAGAGACGAAGCTCTAATCTTAGCCTTTCTGCCTATTGGTTGTCTAAATTTCTTTTTAATTTAAACAGATTTATTTATTCACTTAATAATCAAGAAATCCATTCCATATTGTCCTTATGAAAAATAGCTACATTGCCCAACCCTAAACATAAAACTTGAAAAAAGTAATGTGTTTTACATTTTTGCAAATCTCTCTAATCTGTAAATACTGATGCTCTGGCATCAGTATTTTTTAAGCTGTTTTGGTGATTTCAGCATGCATCCAAGTTTAAGCACCAGTGATATAAGTCTGCTGTCTTTCACATTCCTATGGTGTATTAAATGAAAGAGGTATGACATCTGACTTGAAAGAATACATTTGGATTCTCACATTGATTTCTACATTCAATTTCTTTGGATATTTTGCTTTATTTGAAGGACATGAAGAAAAACTTTTACAGATATGTAACTGGAAAATGGAGAAGTATTTAAATAGTCTTTTCAGAGAACTGTGAATAGTCTTCTTTGATACTACACCAAATTTCAACGTGTTGGTTCCTTACCGGTTAATTGCTGTGGAATCTAGAAACATATCATTGTGCTTATCATACTCTGTTACATTAAAATCTATTGGTTTATCTTGCACATTGAGTGAAACTTTAACCCATGCATAATCTTCTATCATGTATCAATCATTTAGAAAATGTTGATTCATTGTTTTGAATATTAACATATCATTATCTACTATCAAAAAAACACTTTTTAAATATTTCCATTGATCCTTTCAGAAATGTTTTTAAGTATGAGGAAGCAGCCAAGCTCACAGTGGCAGATGCAAGTTTTAATTTTCACTTATAAGATGAAATTTTGTTATTGGCAACAAACAAAGGAAAATTGTCAGTTGTTTTCCCTAAAGGGAGAGTCTTACTTTGTTCATTTTTGAGGAAATATCTGCCAAATACCTAAGTTTAAACAACCATAATTTTTCTGGCCGTCACACTTCCAAGTAAAAAATACTGTTCCACAAAAAAAAAAAAAAAAAGAGAGAGAGAGAGAGAAAAAAAGTCTATGCTGGTTTAGCTCACAACGCAAACAATTGCATAAGTGCTTTTCCCCAAGACAAGAATTGTACTTCAATGTGCAGCAGAGTACTTTACACATACTTCTTATGTCATCACCCAGAATATGTAAATGATACATACTCAAGGTTCAAAGTTTAATAAAATTAATATCTCTTACTGCTTCACTGAGGGAATTTTTCAACAAAACTGATTTTTTTATTGTGTGTGGCAGTGAAAAATACAATGTTCCTGTAAAAATTGGTGTTGCAGCCTTGCTTCATGCTAAGGCACCAGCGCTTTTATCCACCATTGATTTTGTGCTATCGGTACAAATGTTAACACAGTCAAACAGAAATCTAGTGCTTCCATGTTATTATGAACATTTTTATTTTCATATTATTATGAAAATAAATTATGGACTCCCTGAAAGGACTTTCTTGAAGTCTGTAGAACACACTTTGAGAACTATTGATCTAAGTCATTGGTTCTCAAACTTGACTGCCTATTAGAGTCACCTGAGAAGATGTTTTAAATATTGAAGCTCAGGCCACATCTTTGACTAATGAAATCAAAATCTCTGGATATAGGGCCCTGGCATCAATATTTTTTAAGCTGTTTTGGTGATTTCAGCATGCATCCAAGTTTAAGCACCAGTGATATAAGTCTGCTGTCCTTCGCGTTCCTATGGTGTATTACATGAAAGAGGTATGACAGCTCTGAGATCCCAGGAAGCAACAGCAGGTTCAGTTCAGAATACTGTAAGTATAGGGCAGCATCTATGCAGAATCCCAAAGGATAATTTTCATGCCTGGATTCCCAGTCTTTGGCCCATTTGTCATCACTGTTGCTAAATACAGTAGCATGTGTTATAGAAGAATGCATAAAGCACTGGCCAAGGATTCAAGCCGAGTACTCTACAGCTAACTCTAATATTTATTAGCTTTGTGGTTTGGCCAAAATACTTAGCTTCTTTGCTTCCTTACCCTAAAAATGGTGATGATAATAACAACATCTGTTCTCAGTGGGTGGTTAGGAGGATTAAATGAGCAAATATATGGAAACTCTTAGAACAGTTCTTGGCACACTGGAAGCACTAAATGTTAGCCATTAATACTATCCACTGAAATGTAACTTTCAGTGATACATCAAAAGTGCCTATCAGACAATAAACACTTCTCGAATAAACGAATGTAGAAACATCACAATTAGAGCAAAGGAATTATGTCATGAAGCCTGGCTTTATCACTTACTGTGTTCGCTTGATAAGTTATGTAAACTTTCTGAGTTTCAGCCTTATCCATACTTCACCCTGTGAGCTTCTGTTTCCTCACATATAAAACAGAAGGTTTAGATCATCTTCACGGTTTCTTTCATCTCTACAACGTAATGATCTTATTGCTTGTTTATACTTTTTTCAATGGCATTCATACAAATTTAATTGTATTTGGCCACTATGAATATAGAAATATAAGACTTTATATAAGACTTATATAAAGACTTGGAAGAAATATAAGACTTTCTTCCAAGCTGCTGTCTTTGAGTATGTTTAACTGTATTATCCAACTCCTATCACTTTCTCTTTTCCACAAAAGTCCAAGTAATGTCACCAATAACTTATTGAAGTCATGGTCCTCCAGGCTGCAACTCTTCCTTATATAGTGTTGAAAAGATGGCCCCCTCGTAAAATTCACTCTTATTAAACCCATGCTGATTCCTAGTACTTTCCTCATTCAGTTCTAAGTGTTTCCATGCTCTCTGTTAGCAAACTTTGTTCTAGAAGATTACCAAAGCACATCATGCTTATTTATTTATATCTCTTCATGATTTATATATCCCAAATTTGTCCTTCCTCCTCCCCTTTCACCCTCTGGGAGTCCTCCCATTATGTGTTTTTCAAGGATTATTGATAGTGATTTCAAAACATAATCTGCAATTTCTTCCAGAATTCATTACTGTGGACAAACTCCATCCATCTGATTATGGGTTTGTTTTTTGTTTTGTTTTTTTTTGTATTCTCTCCTACTTTTGAGTGTGGTAACCTTTTCATATTATCTGTGCTACCATTTCCATGTTAGAAACCATTCCCAATGGAGAGAATGAGAAAGCAAGAGGGATAGAGCAGCATCTTTCTTTTATTCATATAGAACCAACTTTCCCATCTGATGATTCTATATCTTCCTGCCACATCTTCTCCTGAAACATAATTTCAAATCAAAACAATAGCAATGACAAAAATCACGTTGATGCATTTTCACATTCTGTGCTTTAGTGTATCTTATTTTTACAGGCTGATGTCAATCTTTTAAGTTGTATATGGGGACGGCCCCAACCTACATACAGACAGCACCCTTTCTGTGTTGCTAGTTCTAACACCAAAATCCCCACAAATGTAGCCTAGTACCCAGGGGATTCTTTAGAGTTTTCATCTTCTCTTTCTTGTTGAGACTATTCTGTATTGTATGAATTATTTTTTAAGTCCTCCTGTATTCCATTTTAGAGTCTTAATTTATGTGAAGCATATCTCTTTTAAAGTATTTTTTTCCAAAGCATATATAACTACATCCTGTTTTTCCTTCCTCCACTCTATCTAATAATAACATAATTGGGTAACTTTCTTCCAAAATTTTACATTACTTCTCCATTCTAAAACATTTTTTCTTTTATCATTCAAAATGATGTCCAATGTAGGAGTTCCTTTATTTCTTTATGCTTTCTCAGAGAAACCATATGGCCAGTAAAGTAAGTCAAGCATATACCAGAACCAAGCTTTAGACAAATGAGACAGGAACCCAGTTAACAACTACCTGGATATTCCCCAACCCTAGTTTTAAATTTGTGTTAAAAAAAAAGTTCCTGCTAACAGCAACTAGGTAGTCTATGGTGTATACCATAATATTGCTTCTGTTCCTCTTATTCTTTCTACCTGGATGCCTTTCTGTGTTTGAAGGTTCAGGTTTATAGTCACACAGTAGAAGGTAGAGAGGAAGCTGTCAGGGAATAGCCATAGTACTTGAAGTCAAAACACCTGGTTTTACACCTTGATTTCACCCACACATTCTAACCATATGACTATGAACAAGTTTCTTCACCTAGCAGAACTGTTTCTGCATATCTAAAATAGAGATAATATCCACCATAGAAAGTTATTGTGACTATCAAAAGAACAAAATATGTTTGTGTGTGTGTGTGTGTGTGTGTGTGTACATACCCAGTACATTGGTACCTGGCTTTACAACAGAATAAACACATTTTTTAAATGAATAAACCAAAGTAACATTCTTCTGTACAGATAAGGCTGGGGTAGATGAGAAAGAGAAAGGAGAGAGACTTATAACTTACTGCCTCTCATGGTATTTACTTTTAAGCATTTTAACCCTTATAATCTAAATAAACTAATTTTAAAAGGAGCAGCTCACTGTGATAAAATTACTTCAACACTTCACTCCATCATTCATTTGTATTACATGTGTTTCTAATGTAACTCTGAATATCAGAAGTTTGACTATATTATCACCCCATACTATTCAATATAGGTGAAACAATTGAGATAATACTTATTGTGTTCCAATCTCATGTTTCAACTCACTAAATGTGCCTCCTTTTTCTTTTTTTTTTTTTTTTTTTTTGAGACAGAGTCTCACTCTGTCGCCCAGGCTGGAGTGCAGTGGCCGGATCTCAGCTCACTGCAAGCTCCGCCTCCCAGGTTTACGCCATTCTCCTGCCTCAGCCTCCCCAGTAGCTGGGACTACAGGCACCTGCCACCTCGCTTTTTAGTAGAGACGGGGTTTCACCGTGTTAGCCAGGATGGTCTCGATCTCCTGACCTCGTGATCCGCCCGTCTCGGCCTCCCAAAGAGCTGGGATTACAGGCTTGAGCCACCGCGCCTGGCCTGTGCCTCCTTTTTCTAGAGTCGACTGTGGTATCCTCATTAAACACACACACACAGAGGATCATAAAATTATTCTTAAAATGCTGGCAATAGTTGTTTTATTCTAGCCCACAGCCTTCCCCAAAGCTACAGCTCATTGTGTCCCTTTCCAATGCAGAGAATCTTTTCCACATTGCTGTTATTCTATGGCTAGTTTGTTCTCTTGCAAAGCCTGCCTTGATTGTAAATTATTCTCATACATCCTGGAGAGTTAGACATGAAGCCTATCATTGAAAAACAAGAACTTTTTTTTTTATTTTTTAGCAGCTTCTCATTACTCCTACCCCTATGGGAGAGGAAATTTCAGCAGTTTAGGATCGTATCACTGTGATTCTTCGCTGCCAGAAAATAATGTCCAGATATTTTTTAGGTCCTTTCATTCTCTGTCTCCCTGAGGGGTTCAGGTCCTGATTAATATAACTTGAAGATGAGAAAATTATTGTATCAAGAAGAGATGGCCTCTCCAGTGCTAGCCAGAAACCTCTTAACAAAGTCAAGCTATGCACAGACAGGGCTCCTATTACCAAGCCCTCCGTAGTGGTACATAAATCCAGTGGAAGCCAGGCACTCATTCTAGAAGTAATGACAGTACCTATTTGGTGACACCTGCCACTTCAATCAGGTTGAGTGAAGCAATATCCCTATGCCTAAATAAGTCAGTATAGGCCATTTTGTCCAGAGTCTCCTAGTCCTGAGAAGAGAAGAAATAAATAATATATTAGCCTTTACCCCTTCATCCATCCATTCACCTCCATTCCCCCGGATTTAAGAATACTAAATGCAAGAAAGACATGGAGTTTTAATTTTGCATTATATTATGTGTTAAGCCCTGGATTTCTAGCTGTTTTGTTTGTGGTTGAGAGGTAGCAGGATTGGAAAAGATACAGAAATATTTTTGATAGCTCTGGGCTATATCTAGTGTTGATTTTAATAGCAGGCCAGATATTCAAGAACATGCTGTGTAGCTGTGTATGAACTTGGCTGTTGGTTTCTCTTGCCAGATGAAATTATGATTAATCAGGGCTCAGATGTCAGTTGTTTTATGTTGCTTGTGCTCTTTGCTAACAGCTGCCTATTTCAAGCTGTGCTTCCTACATGTCAAATATAAATGTGAAACCACAATCTCCAAAAGGAAAAATTTCAAAGTACTAATATTCATGCCAATGTAGATAAAGCATACTGTAATATTCAATGTCGTTTCTGATTAAAATCCACTTAGTATGTTACATAATTTAACTTAAGTCAGTATAGAGAAAGAACTCTTCTACATGAGGTAGCCAGGAGAAATTCTTTTTAAAACCTTATTATTCACTATGCATATAATCTGTTTAGATATTTGTAAATATATATCTCTGCAAATACTCTATGCATAAAATGCTCCTCAATAAACAAATGTCGCTTTCCTTTTTATTCTACAATAAATAAAAAAATAAATATATTGATAGGTCAATTATAAAAAATGTAAACATTTGATTCAGATTTAGGTTTAAATACTTGGAAGTAGGTGATCTGTTCTTGACAAGGTCCTCAATACCTTTTTATTTGATTTGTTTACTCAAAAATGACATAAGAATAGAATTCTATATGATTTCTTTTCACATAGTCCAAGCAGAAAAATATTTTAAAAAGAAAAAAAAAGAAAATATTGGTCAAGATTTTCAGGAGTTTAGAAAAGTGTATGCCTAAAATGTTGGGTGGTGGACTAAATATAATTGATTTTTTTTTTTCTTAACCTAGATGATAAATGTCTAATCTGGACTGCCCATGTGGCATGCAGTTTCCAAATTAAACTCTTTCAGAGACTGCCGTTTTTAGCAAAAGAGGGGGAAGTGAGAATTAGACAACACCCTTGCTCTTTCTATACAAGTGCAGTCAAAAACCGAGTTTGGCCAATTCACTGTAGTTCATTGCTTGAACTATAGCAGGACCCCAGAAACTTAAAGCAACCTGAGAGCCCCTGAACAGGCTTATCCTAGTCTGAGTCTAACACAGAGTATAGAAGAGAGTGTGGTGCCCTTCTCATTTCTCTCCTCTGTCCTTTCCTGAAGCACACACTACCCGTATGAGACCTGCTTCCCAGTGTCCGAAATACAGAATCCAAGGAAGCATCTGGTATTCATCTTGAGAACTATCAGAAAAATGTAGCCATCTAGAGTAGAGGGGGAAAGGGAGTGAGTAAAAGGTGGGGATGCTATTATTCATTTTCATGTAGTCACTTACCTCTGGGTTTCTAACAAAGGTCCTTCTTCTCCCTCCCCCAGGTGGCAAACCTGCTGCGGCTCTTCCAGATCCCTCAGATCAGCTATGCATCCACCAGCGCCAAACTCAGTGACAAGTCGCGCTATGATTATTTTGCCAGGACCGTGCCCCCCGACTTCTACCAGGCCAAAGCCATGGCCGAAATCCTGCGCTTCTTCAACTGGACCTACGTTTCCACAGTGGCCTCTGAGGGTGACTACGGGGAGACAGGGATCGAGGCCTTCGAGCAGGAAGCCCGCCTGCGCAACATCTGCATCGCTACAGCGGAGAAGGTGGGCCGCTCCAACATCCGCAAGTCCTACGACAGCGTGATCCGAGAACTGCTGCAGAAGCCCAACGCCCGCGTCGTGGTCCTCTTCATGCGCAGCGACGACTCGCGGGAGCTCATTGCCGCCGCCAGCCGCGCCAACGCCTCCTTCACCTGGGTGGCCAGCGACGGCTGGGGCGCGCAGGAGAGCATCATCAAGGGCAGCGAGCATGTGGCCTACGGCGCCATCACCCTGGAGCTGGCCTCGCAGCCTGTCCGCCAGTTCGACCGCTACTTCCAGAGCCTCAACCCCTACAACAACCACCGCAATCCTTGGTTCCGGGACTTCTGGGAGCAAAAGTTTCAGTGCAGCCTCCAGAACAAGCGCAACCACAGGCGCGTCTGCGACAAGCACCTGGCCATCGACAGCAGCAACTACGAGCAAGAGTCCAAGATCATGTTTGTGGTGAACGCGGTGTATGCCATGGCCCACGCTTTGCACAAAATGCAGCGCACCCTCTGTCCCAACACTACCAAGCTTTGTGATGCTATGAAGATCCTGGATGGGAAGAAGTTATACAAGGATTACTTGCTGAAAATCAACTTCACGGGTAAGCCAACAGCCTTTAAACAGCTTCTCAGGTGCAAACAGGTGAAATCAAATAGGAATCAAATGCCTCTGTGCTCAACTCAGAAATAATTGTTTCAGAGCCATAAAAAGGGTTCAAACTGTTAACCAAATATTCCAGGATGAGATAGGATGGTTCTCTAATATTCTTACTCATTTCTGAATGAACGTCTCGGCTGGTAAACGACATGGCAATGAAAGGGGCCTCAGGTGAGTCTGACAGCCCACTGTGGTAGCTCCCTATATTAGGACCAGGCTAGATTTGAGTTCTTTGTTGTTGTTGGCTACAGGAGTATGGCATGTGTGATATGGGCATTTAATCTTCTTTAGCAGAATTGGCAACTCTCTAGGGAACATGAACTTCCAAGCCTTCCTTGTGAGTGATTTGAGCAAAAGAATCTCATAACTTTCACAGTGGGTGAGAGAGAGAGAGAGACAGAGAGAGAGAGAGAGAGAGAGAGAGAGAGAGAAATAGTCACTGTTCTCCCAGAGCCTAACTGGGGGCAAAACAGAAAAGATACCCAGACCACAGTGATTTCTAGGCATTCAGTTTCTTTTTCTGCTATACCAAAACATTTATATATTATTAATAGTTGGGGATTTTCTCAAAATATGAAATGAAACTCTTTTTCTGGGAGCTTGAGTATAAGCAGGTTGAAGACTAATGGAAGTCATTCTGATACAATAGTGAACATCATACAAAGGTGTATTCAAAGTGACTTTTGCTGCCTCTTTATTTATTTCTAAATACAGTCTAAATATTTCTCTAACTCTAGTATTGCATTGAGTGCATTACTACATAAAAAGCACAAAATCTTTAGGTCTACATTCTCTACTAGGGTATATGGGATATCCACTTATTAAAGCACTTGTTCTGGGAACTGTAGCTTAATCCCAAATCATAAAATAGTAAGTAATATTTGGGGGCACAAAGATTTTGATACCAAAAACATTACAGTGATAACATGCTTTCATCAGCCTAAATTACTAATACCTCTCATGCCACTCAGGCATCGCTCCAGTCTGCACAATGTCTAGTCTGCTTCCATGGAATTATCATCCAAGACGTGAAAGTTTGTAGGCTCAAATCATACTACCATTGGCGCAAATGGCAGTTCTCACATCTCCCTTATAACTGGTCACTCAGAAGTCAAGTGGTCTATGAAATCACAGGTAGTAATGAAAAAAGACCTCATGACCATTGGCTTCTATTCCATAATTCTTACCTGCAAGGCAGCCTTGAAAATAAGCACAAAAAAATTACCAGCCTGCATATTGCATAACTTCTTTACTTTCCCCAGAGAGGGCCGAAAGCAGTCAAAATCAATTACGTCAGTAATTCCTCCAATTCATCTGATGGATACCACTTCTTATCATTAGAATGACTGCTAAAAGTGGTAAAGATTAAACTTTTTCTGTGCCCTGTATTCCCATAAGTGTATTTCATATAGAAAAAACAAATAAATAAGTAAATAAATAAATAGAGTAATAAATCAGCATTCATCTTCAAATCCAAGGTCAGTTCCTATTGACAGCTCTAAAAAGTGAGAATGGACCTTGGAGTCAGTAAAAAAAGAATATCTTTACTCTAAAAATAAATGAACTCTCAGGTATTCATAAAAGCCATCTGCAATGCACTTAATACTTAAAGATGAATAATAATTCAGCACATAGTCCCCATCAGACTACCCTTCAGGGTATTATTTATCTTTACTCACCACATATATTAATTAACTTTGTTATTCTAGTTCATTTCTTACTTTTTAGTATGCAAATACACAAATATATTCACTCATCAGCAGCTAAAATAAAAGGAACTCTTAGAATTCAGAGAGCCTTTGCAAGGTGTTTTATGTAACCAAAACATGTTCCTTCATTCCAGTGACTTCTTGGGTCTTAAAAGGCAAAGAAAAGTAAAGAAATAAGGGCATTATTTGGATAAACAAAACAAAAGTATCTTCTTTTTGTCTATCTTGTTCAATTACTCGTTTCAAGTCTACCATTCAGTTTGGCTGTGCAAACCTGACCACAAAGTGCTATTTTAGCCTTCTCAATTTGTCAGACATTACCAGTCATTCTCCATCTCTGAAGAGAGTAGGAGGGTGAGAAACAGATTTAAACTACATAAAAGAGAGGGAATTTAGACCAGCCACAAGGTAAATATTCTTAGCAGTGAGAATTGGACAAGAAAATACATTACTAAGGGAGGATACCACAATGCTAAGTTAGCTAACTGGTACATTTAAAAAATAAGTCAAAGAACTGACTATAATAATAGAATGCAGATTTCAGTTTACAGTAACCCGTATATGACTAAATATATGAATATTTTTAACTTAGAACTAGGTAAAAGATTATAAGTATGTATGCATTATTACTGCTTTAAGCTTGAGATGCACTATGGAATATTTTTTCCTAGCTATTGAAAAGCAGATTTGTTTTACTTTTTTTCTGAAACAGTATCGTTGTTTTTCTAACTTGAATATTGTGGCAATAAACTAGGAACAATACTACACACTTAGCAGACACTAAACAATCTGTTAATCTGTTCAATTAGGCTGAAAAAGTCTTCTTCTGGCCATTTGCATGTACTCAATATATTTACTCCAAGATTTTTCTGGCAAGGGACACTTTTAGCGAATTCCCCAATAGCTCTCATCATTATAGGATTAAAAAACTAGGCCTCCTGAGAATTTTAAAATAGATTAAAATACTCCCTGGTACTCAAATGTGTTCCCACTAGCTAGTTCTAGCATTGGTCAACATGGATCTTATTTGAAGCTAACCCAATTTAAATATTCCTTTCAAAAAACAGATTTTTAGAGCTATGCCTTGCTAAAAATTCTTCTAAATAGTAATCTCTCCTGGCATAGGAGCTAACCACTGCCCAGGTCTCTAGGCTCATTTCCTGCTGTATGCTCCACATTCACTCTTCCTTCCATTAACACTGCTTGCAGTGACCCAAACATGCCATGCCTCTATTTCTGCCTGCATACTTCCTGTGAATGCTATTTCTTTATCTAGAAGACTCTGTCTCCAACCCCACCTGCCTTATCTGGCATCTTCAGTTATTCCTGTGTCTCTTCAAGATTCAATTTAATTGATAGTTCCTTTAGGAATCATTCCTATACTTCCCAAACTGAGATAAATGCCCCTTCTTATTCCCATATCCATCTGGGATTTTGCCTTCCTTCATACTTTATATCCAATCCACCAAAATCTCTTGTTGGTTCTACCTTCAAAATAGATTCAGAATCTGATGACTTATCATCATCTCAACTGCTACCACCCTGGTCCACACCACCATCTCCAGCCTATATTTCTGTGATAGCCTCCTAATTGATTTATTCTTGCCTACCTCCAACCTAGCCTCCACAATCTATTATCTGCATGATAGCCAGGATGCCCTATTAAAATCTAAGTCAAAGTCCTTCCTCTACCCAAAAACACTTGAGTTCTCTTGTTTCACTCATAGTGAAAGTCAACATCCTTACAATGTCCTGCACGCCCCCCCTGCTCTGCCCCTACCTATCCTGACTGCTCTCCTTTCCTAACCTTTTACTCTCCTTCTTTCTCACGTCACTCCAGCCACCCTTGTTTCCAACATTAGGGCTTTTCCATTGCCAGTTCTCTCTGCCTATATTGCCCCTACCCCAGATATTTCTGTGGTTAATCCATTCCCTACTTCTTTCAAGTCTTCATTTAAATGTTATCTTCTCAGTGGGACCTACTCTGGCCATTTTTAACAGCGCAATGCATTACCCTCAATGCCCACTACAGATGCCCCTATTTCCCTTGTAACCTGCTCTACTTTTTGTCTTTTTACCCCATGACGTTTTCCCCTTCCATCATACTACATTATCTATTACTTTCGTATTTATTCTTTATTGTTTGATCCTCACACTAGAATATAAGCTCCACAAAAACAGAAATCATTATCGATTTTGTTCATGAATGCATCCCAAGCATAATAGGCATTCAGTAAATATTTGTTGATTTTGAATAGCACTTAACACCCAAACTTATGTTTTCTTCTCTGTCTTTATTACTAGATTGTGGGCTCTTTCAAGGCATAGTACATATATTTCATCTCTGATCTCAAATACTCAGCATGGTTTCTGGCATAGAGCAGACATTGTATAAATGTCTACTAAAGGAGTGAGAAATTATAAAAAGCAATCAATCAATTGATTTATAATATGATTGCTTTGGAAACATTTTAACATATAAATTTTATTAACAAATGAATGTCAAGAAAGAAAAGTGTTATGACTTCTAGAGTGACTTGCTTTTACCTAAGTACTCTCCTTTAGTTATATTCTATCATTTCATTTGAGATAAATGTGACCAAATATCATTAAAGCTGGAAGAGACCCATAACTGTTTTACAGATGAGTCCCAAGAATTGAAAGTGATTTGCCCAAGGTCAGTCAGCTGGTTAGCAACAGGGGCCAGGACTGTTAGCTGGTTAGTAACAGGGTCCAAGTGAAATTCATGTCACCTGACCCAGTGCTATTTTTGTATGTGCACAAGGACTGTGGGAAATTGATGTATTTGATCCCAAACATCTACCACACTTTCTGATCCATTCTAAATATTAATGAAATGGTATTGACAGAATGAAAGATAACCAATAGGTTTGTAATATGTTTCCTTTTCTTATTTCTTTTTAAGATATGTTTAATGCTCCTGGTCCACTTTTTCAGTTGATGCAAAGGTGGTTCATCAAACAGCCAAACTTTGAATGCTAAGCCTTGGATTCCAAACCTTAGTATATTTAAAAACAAATAAAGTTTCAAATCATGTTTAATTGTTCAGTAAAATTATTTCCATGTGTAAGAGTCATGTCATCCAGAATCCTTAAGTAAATATTTAAATGAGAATTATGTTTGGTGTCATGTGAATTTTCAAACTTACTTTGAGTAAAATTTCATGAGTTTATGATGTAAAAGAAAGCTTAAACTATGCAATACAGTTAAGGAAAAGGAAGTAGAGAGGTCTGTGAAACATCTAAAGAAATGGGATATCACTTGATTGTGTTCACAGTACAGCACATTCTCTCTCACTTTTTATTCTGAGACCAGTTCCAGAAAGTCGAATAGAATCAAATCATAGAGTTACAAAAGGCCTTCCTCAAAGATGAGCTTGCCCCTACTTCTCACTTGACAGAGGTGAAAATTCAGGATGTCAGCATTATTATCTTCACTTACTGAAGCACACAAAAGTGAACTCAACTGTCAGGGTGATGTGGTAACCGAAGTACACTCAGTTTGAAGGAAAAAAAAAAGAGCTTCCATTTGCTAAACATAACTGCCAGAAATGCCCCAAGACACATCCAATGTCACGTAGGCATTATCTCAGGAATAACATTTATGCCATTCCTCTCTGCAGTTCTCAGGGTTAGGCTAAACTGTTTGAGAATGGAGATACTTAGAACTTAACACAAAAGAAAATTCATCCAAGTTCACATAACGAATAGGTTTCAGAGTAAACTGCCAAGGTCCTGATTTAGTCATTCATTTCAAGGATACGTTTAGATGTCATGCTAGGACCTGAGGACCCAACAGTAAATAAGACAGATGCATTTCCTGCTTCATAGAGCTTACACCAGCATTTAACTACCAAAAACAATTCTAAGGTATAAAAGCATGATTATTATGGCCTACAACGTTAGGTTGTTGTCCTAGAATTTTTGTTCTGCTTTGGTTTGAATTGGGAAATTATAATGTATCTTATGCCCAGAAAAGATCTAGGATCCCTGAAGAGATCTTACTCCCAGGGCTTCACTTATATGTGAAGAGGACAATTTCCTGTTACTGATGGACTGGTGACTATAACAAGACTGAATAGTATGCACAGCTAAGCTAAGACAGTTTTCTTTTATATTTGTTTGCTTGGTTGGCTTAGTTAGTTGGTTGGTTGCCTCTTTTTTTTTTTTTTTTTTTTTTTTTTTTTTTTTTTTTTTTTTTTTTTTTTTTTTTTTTTTTTTGGTACCAGTGAAGAGACAGACTACTGAGATCAGAGACCTAGAGCCTGGTGAAGACAGTCCAGCCGCCTTCTTATGTTTACAATTCTCTACACCTGGAAGAGGAGAAGAGGCAGAAAATGGGTAGTCCAGCCTTGCCACCCTACTCACCTCTGTGTCTGATTCATCCAATAGGAACAAGGATCACTCCTGGTTGGGACTATAATCACAGAGCACAGGCCAGGAAGGGCAGATTTTCTGGGACACTGCACTCCAAGGAATAACGTTTTAGCTGGCCCCAACCCAGCAAGTCTCTCCTCTTGAAAAGTACAGGGCCATCCAAGGCACAGTGAGGAAGCCAAAATGGTAATGGCCACATCTTTAGATGAATGGGCTTTGAAGTCCCTGAAAGAGCAAACTGCTCTTGATCTTGCTTCCTCCCCTGAAACATTTGTAGTTCCCACAAAAGCACAGAAACTTGTTCCAGCTCTGCTGATCAAAAGCATTTCCCAAATGTAAAGATAAATATCCTGTACTTCTTTCTTCCCCTTTCTCTCTGGTCAGCTTCCTGGGGTCACAAGAATAAGATTTAAACCCCCAAAGGGCACCACTAATGTGGTCACTTATTTGTTTATGCACCGTGCATCTGTGCTTTGGTGTCTCAGAGGCTTGAGAAATGATTCCCATTTTAAGGTCATGCAGTGGAGAACAGGAGCCTCTAGGAAACCTAATTTTCCACTTAGGCCTGTGCTTTCTGCTGCTGCTGCTGCTGCTTGTTATTTTTACTATTATCATTATAGTTGCTATTATTATTGTCTTTATTATTTAATAATCTTTAATTTACTATGAATCATTTAAACATCCTGTGTGTGAGGCAGAAAAAAGTAATCATCCCCAATGAAGTATGAAAGAAACGGTTCGTACCAACCGGCTAGTCAGAAAAAAGTATAGTAAATATACTATTTCCTTGTTGTTTCCAGACTTTTTTGGACACTGTGGTATATTTACAGGAATATCACTTGCAAAGGTATCTGGAGATTGGAAAAAAAATATTCTAAGTATTTTTTTAATGTAACTAAAATCCTGTTTAGAAATCAGTTTACCTTATCTATGTTCCTCTCAAGATAGCTTGTATTATCCCAACAACAACATAATCTTCTAAAGGTTTCTAATCTCTGGAAACTTTGTCATAGTAGAGTTGAAAACATATGTTTTTTCCACTTCTGTATACCTTTATGGTTATTACTCATCCTGAGCGGGACACTGAGAAGCCAACATACAGAAAGGAAGTATTTTCAGTGTGTCAGAAAAGCTATCAGATTGCTGTACTCACCAGGATAGCAATCACATACTGAAATAGAGGAATGTTCTCTAAAGAAATTTAAAAGATTATATGATTATCTAATGGAACATGAGAGTATGGGAAGTCTATCCTAAAGTTGAGTTTAGTAAGCCTTCACAGAAACTTAGTAAAATTTTCATAATGCCTGAACAATGAGCATACATCCTAAAGATTAAGGATGCTGATGTTATACTCTGAGGAGCAGGCATTGAGAAGGATGGCTAAAGAATTCGAAAACTAGTCACCATTTTCACCTGCCTCTTACCATAAACACTTAGCAGGGGTCCACAATACTCCTTATCACTTCATGTGACATCAGCAAGCAAGGTTAGCTAGTCAGTCTTTATGTTTCTTCCCTGAACCCCTAGCACTGTTCCTGGGGCTACTGTACCTACACTCCAAACTATGATAATCAAAGGATTGCTTCCACTGTCTAAAGTATTTTAGAATTTGTTAACGTGGCAAAGTCCTCCAAAGTTATAGTAATAACATTCCAGAATATTCAAAGATTCCATTCTCTTTTTTCTTTTTAAAAAAATAAACAATTTTACCAGCACAGAGTTGACCATAACTTCAATTTACAAATTAACATCTCAACTACCAACTACAAAATCATATTCATACACACAAAGCTGCTGGACCAAGTATGATTAGATATTCTAAGACTTCCACTAATATTAACCTACTACTTGTCCAATTCATTCTTCCTAGCACACAAGAAGTAAAGTAACAGAAGTTTCTCAAATGTACCTTTTTTAAAAAAATTAAGGCAGTGTAACGTATTACTTTAATCAGCCACTTTGGAAAAGATGATTATTTCTCTTTTAGTTTTAGAGTGGGGTTCACACATACAGGACTGAAGTATAGGAGGATAGTTTAAGAGCCATTAGTCTAGGTTATTTATTATTTTATGTTCCAGGATACATATGCAGAACGTACAGGTTTCTTGCATAGGTAAATGTGTGTCATGGTGGGTTGCCCCACCTATCAGTGCATCACCTAGGTATTAAGCCCCACATGCATTAGCTATTGATCCTGCTGTTCTCCCTCCCCCCACATCCCTGACAGGCCCCAGTGTGTGTTATTCTTCTCCCTGTGTCCATGTGTTCTCATTGTTCAGCTCCCACTTATAACTGAGAACATGTGGTGTTTGGTTTCCTGTTCCTGTGTTTGTCTGCTGAGGATGATGGCTTTCAGCTCCAACCATATCCCTGCAAAGGACGTGATCTCATTCCATTTTTTGGCTGCATAGTATTCCATGGTGTATATGTACCACATTTCCTTTATCCAGTCTATCACTGATGGGCATTTGGATTGGTTCCATGTCTTTGCTATGGTGAATAGTGCTGCAATGGACAGAATGATTTACATTCCTTTGGATATATACCCAGTAATGAGATTGCTGGGTCAAATGGTATTTCTGGTTCAAGGTCTTTGAGGAATTGCCACACTGTCTTCCACAATGGTTGATCCAATTTACATTCCCACCAACAGCGTAAAAGCGTTCCTATTTCTCCAAAGCCTTGCCACCATCTGTTGTTTCTTGACTTCTAAATAATGCTTATTAATAAGTTTCAGTTCCTTGTAGATTCTGGCTTTGTCAGATGAATAGACTGCAAAATTTTTCTCCCATTCTGTTTGGTTGTTCACTTTGAGAATAGTCTCTTTTGCTGTGCAGAATCTCTTTAGTTTAATTAGATCTCATTTGTCAATTTTTGCTTTTGTGGCAATTGCTTTTGATGTTTTAATCATGAAATCTTTGCTCATGCCTATGTCCTGAATTGCATTGCCTAGTTTTCCTTATAGGGTTCTTATAGTTTTGGGGTTTACATCAAAGTATTTAATCCATCTTGAGTTAATTTTTGTATAAGGTACAAGGAAGGGATCCTATTTTAATTTTATGCATATGACTAGCCAGTTTTCCCAGTACCATTTATTGAATAGGGACTCCTTTCCCCATTGCATGTTGTCAGGTTCATTAAAGATCAGATGATTGTTGATGTGTGGTCTTATTTCTGAGATCTCTATCCTGTTCCATTGGTCTATGTGTCTGTTTTTGTACTAGTACTATGCTGTTTGGGTTACCGTAGCCTTGTAGTATAGTTTAAAGTCAGGTAACATGATGCTGCCATCTTTGTTGTTGTTGTTGTTGTTGTTGTTGTTGTTGTTTTTGCGTAGGACTGTCTTGGCTATATGGGCTCTTTTTTGGTTCCATATGAATTTTAAAGTAGTTTTTTCTAATTCTGTGAAGAATGTCAATGGTAATTTAATGGGAAAAGCATTGAATCTATAAATTACTTTGGGCAGTGTGGTCATTTTCATGATACTGATTCTTCCTATCCATAAGCATGAAATGTTTTTTCATTTGTTTGTGCTCTCTCTTATTTCCTTGGGTAGTAGTTTGTAGTTCTCTGATATGGTTTGGCTGTGTCCTCACCCAAATCTCATCTTAAATTATAGCTCTATAATTTTCATGTGTCATGAGAGGGACTCAATGGGAAGCAGTTGAATCATGCGGGCAGGTCTTTTCCATGCTGTTGTCATGATAGTGAATATGTCTCACGAGATCTGAAGGTTTTATAAAAGAGCCAGTCCCCTGTGAATGTTCTCTTGCCTGCTGCCATGTAAGATATGCCTTTGCTCCTCCTTTGCCTTCTGTGCTGATTGTGAGATTTCCTTAGCCATGTGGAATTGTGAGTCCATTTTTCTTTATAATTATCCGGTCTCAGGTGTGTCATTTTTAGCAGAGTGAAAATGAACTAATACAATAAATTGGTACCAGTAGAGAGGGGTGTTGCTCTAAAGATACTTGAAAATGTGGCGGTGACTTTGGAACTGGGTAACAGGCAGAGGTTGGAACAGTTTGGAGGGCTCAGAAGAAGACAGGAAAATGTGGGAAAGTTTGGAACTTCCTAGAAACTTGTTAAACAGTTTGACCAAAATGCTGATAATGATATGGACAATGAAGTCCAAGTTGAATTGGTCTCAGGTGGAGATGAGGAACTTGTCAGGAACTGTAGCAAAGGCGACTCTTGTTATGTTTTAGCAAAGAGACTGGCAGCATTTTGTCCCTGCCCTAGAGATTTGTGGAGCTTTGAACTTGAGAGAGATGATTTAGGGTATCTGGCAGAAGAAATTTCTAAGCAGGAAAACATTCAAAATGTGACTTGGGTGCTGTTAAAGGCATTCAGTTTTATGTACTCACAAAGATATGTATTGGAATTGGAACTTATGTTTAAAAGAGGACAGTATAAAAATTTGGAAAATTTGCAGCCTGACAATGCGATAAAAAAGAAAAATCCATTTTCTAAATAGAAGTTCAAGCCGGCTGCATACATCTGCATAAGGAGTGAGGAGCCAAATGTTAATTGCTAAGACAACCGGGAAAATGTCTCCAGGACATGTCAGAGACCTTCACAGAATCCCCTCCCATCACAACCCAGAAAGCCTAGGAGGAAAAATACGGTTTTCTGGGCTAGGCTTAGGGCCTCAGTGCTTTGTGCAGTCTCAGCACTTCGTGCCCTGCATCCCAACTGTGGCTAAAAGGGGCCAACATAGAGCTCAGGCTTTTGCTTCAGAGGGTGCAAGCCCCAAGACTTGGTGACTTACACATGATGTTGGGCCTGCATGTGCACAGAAGACAATAATTGAGGTTTGGGAACCTCAGCCTGGATTTCAGAGGATGTATGGAAACACCTGGGTATCCAGGGAGAGGTATGTTACAGGGGTGGAGCCCTCATGGAGAACCTCCTTTAGGGCAGTGGAGAAGGAAAAAGTGGAGTGTGAGCCCCCACACAGATTCCCCATCTGAGGACTGCCTGGTGGAGCTGTGATAAGAGGGCCACCATCCTCCAGAACTGAGGATGGTAGATCCACCTACAGCTTGCACTGTGTACCTGGAAAAGCCACAGAAAACACAGCCCATGAAAGCAGCCAGGAGGGGAGTTATACCCTACAAAGCCAGAGGGGTGGAGCTGCCCAAGACCATGGGAACCCGCCTCTTACATGAGCTTGACCTGGATGTGAGACATGGAGACAAAGGAGACCATTTTGGAACTTTAAGATTTGACTGCCCCGCTGGATTCTGGACTTGCATGGGTCCTATAGCCCCTTCATTTTGGCCTGTTTTTCCCATTTGAAATGTGTGTGTATACCTAATGCCTGTACCCCCATTGTATATTGGAAGTAACTAATGTACTTTTGACTTTACAGGCTCATAGGCAAAGGGACTTGCCTTGTCTCAGATGAGACTTTAGACTGAACTTTTCAGTTAATGCTGAAATGAGTTAAGACTTTGGGGGACTCTTGGAAAGGCATGATTGGTTTTGAAATGTTAGGCCATGAGATTTGGGAGGGGCCAGGGATGGATTGATATGGTTTGGCTGTGTCTCCACCCAAATCTTATCTTGAATTGTAGCTCCTATAATTCCCACATGTCATGGGTGGGACCCAGTGGGAGATAATTGAATCATGGGGGCAGATCCTTCCCATGCTGTTCTCCTAATAATGAGTAAGTCTCACAAGATCTGATGGTTTTATAAAGGAGAGTTCCCCTCTTCTTGCCTGTCACCATGTTTGTGTGACTTTGGTCCTCATTCACCTCCTGCCATGATTGAGGCCTCCCAGCCATGTGGAACTCTGAGTCTGTAAACCTCTTTCCTTTATAAATTACCTAGTCTTGGGTATGTCTTTATTAGCAGAGTGAGAGCAGACAATACATTCTCCTTGAAGAGGTCCTTCATTTCCTTTGTTAGCTGTATTCCTAGGTATTTTATTCTCTTCCTAGCAATTGTGAACGGAAATTCATTCATGATTTGGCTCTCTGCTCATCTATTGTTGGTGTATAGGAATGCTTGTGATTTTTACACACTGATTTTGTATTCTGATACTTTGCCAAAGTTGCTTATCAGCTTAAAAAGCTTTTGGGCTGAGATGATGAGGTTTTTTAAAGATCATGGCATCTGCAAACAGAGAAAGTTTGACCTCCTCTCTTCCTATTTGAATACCCTTTATTCCTCTCTCTTGAATGATTGTCCTGGCCAGAACTTCCAATAATATGTTGGATAGGAGTAGACAGAGAGAGCATCCTTGTCTTGCACCAGTTTTCAAAGGGAATGCTTCCAGCTTTTGCCCATTCAGTAGGATATTGCCTGTGGGTCTATAATAAGTGGATCTTATTTTGAGGTATGTTCCATCAATACCTAGTTTATTGAGAGTTTTTAACCTGAAGGGATGCTGAATTATATTGAAGGCCTTTTCTATGTCTGTTGAGATAATCATGTGTTTTTTGTCTTTAGTTGTGTTTATGTGATGAATTATGCTTATTGATTTGTATATGTTGAACCAGGCTTGCATCCCAGGAGATTAAGAAACTCACTCAAAACCACACAACTACATAGAAATTGAACAACCTGCTCCTGACTGACTCCTGGGTAAATAATGAAATTAAGGCAGAAATCAAAAAGTTCTTTGAAACCAATGAGAACAAAGAGACAATCTACCAGAATCTCTGTGATGTAGATAAAGCAGTTTTAAGAGGGAAATTTATAGCACTAAATTCCCACATCAAAAAGCTATGAAGATCTCAAATCAACACCCTAATACTGCAACTAAAAACTTAAGAACCGAGAGCAACCAAACCCCAAAAGCTATCAGAAGACAAGAAATAACGGAGATCAGAGAGGAACTGAAGGAGATAAAGACATAAAAAATACCAGTCAAAATATCAATGAATCCATGAGTTGGTTTTCAGGAAAAAATAATTAAATAGATAGACTGCTAGCTAGACTAGTAAAGAAAAGAGAGAAGAATCAAATAGACACAATAAAAAATGATAAAGGGGATATCTCCACTGACCCCACAGAAATACAAACAACCATCAGAGGATACTATAAACACCTCTATGCAGATAAACTAGAAAATACAAAAGAAATGGATAAATTCCTGGACACATACATTTTCCCAAGGCTGAACAAGGAGGAAGTTGAATTGCTGAATAGACCAATAACATGTTCTGAAATTGAGGAAGTGATAAACAGCCTACCCACTAAAGAAAGACCAGGACTAGATATATTTACAGCTGAATTCTACCAGAGGTACAAAGAGGAGCTGGTATCATTTTTTTCTGAAACTATTCCAAACAATTGAGAAGGAAGGACTTCACCCTAACTCATTTTATGAAGCCAGCACATCCTGTTACAAAAACCTGGCAGAGATACAACAAAAATAGAAAACTTTAGGCCAATATTTCTGATGAACATTGATGCAAAAATCCTCAATAAAATGTTGGCAAACCGAATCCAGCAGCACATCAAAAAGCGTATCTGCCACTGTCTAAGTTATTTAAGTTATTTAAATTGCACTTTGAGACAAGATTATACTTTCTATCCCTATAGTAAACAAGTTGGCTAGCAACTAGACTCTTGTTTTATGTTTTACTATAGCAAACTTCTTTTTTTTGTTTTTTTGGTTTTTTGGGTTTTTTTGAGACAGAGTCTTGCCCTGCCACATAGACTGGAGTACAGTGGCATGATCTCAGCTCACTGCAACCTCTGCCTCTCAAGTTCAAGCAGTTCTCCTGCCTCAGCCTTTCAAGTAGCTGGGACTACAAGTGCATGCCACCATGCCCAGCAAATTTTTGTATTTTTAGTAGAGACGGGGTTCCACTATGTTGGCCAGTCCGGTCTTGAACTACTGACCTCATGATCCGCCCACCTCAGCCTCCTGAAGTGCTGGGATTATAGGTGTGAGCCAGTGTGCACAGTCACCATAGCAAACTTCTTACAAATTTGTTCTTCATGATAAAGCAAAGACAGAATTTGGAATTGAGTGTTTTAGAACTAGTGTTGCTAGAGAATTTTCCTTTTTAATATGAAGAGGATTTGTGGGCAATGGTGACATATGTACATAGAAAAAACAACACAATGCTATAATTATGAAACTTTTCAGAGAATCTTTAGTATTCAGTGTGAAACAGTGTCAGGTACTACAAAAGATGAGATAAAAAGAGTAAAAAATTCTTTCTGCCGTCAAGTATCTTAGCAACTAGTAAGGGCAATAAGAGAATATAACTTTTACAATACACAACAGCTCATCACTGGCCTCTTAAGAGAGCTATAAGTTGCATAGTATTTAGATACAAAAGAGGGATCACAGTGAGCAGAGGGTCAGAAAAGGCTTCTAAAAGTTGTAATTTTTAGAATATAATTAAGATTTCATTAACAAATTCAGAATTCCTTGAGAAATTCAAAATTAAATTGAAACCATAAAGTGTTGTTTTGATTTTATAGATTAAATATAAAATGTGTGTTTTAGTCCCCTTGGATAAAAAATATATAAACTTCTCTAAAACCACATTGGCTGTGATCATTGGTCTATCATTTTCACCCTGAATTTAAGTTAAAACCAATTAAATTTTAATCTGAAAGGAAAAGAAGAAAAAAGAAAACTAGCATTTATTGATTACCACTGGCCTGACATAACCATTTTATGTATTTTATTCATTAATTCTCACAAAAATCCATCAGGTGGGTAGATATTATTTCCCTCTATTTTATGAATTTAAATGAGTCTCAAAAGTGTTCAATGTCTTTCTCCAATTTGCAAAACTAAGTGGCTTTAGAGACTTGGAGACCCAAGTCTATCTGTTTCCTACTCACACATCATTTTCCGCTCCTGCTTCCTAAACAGAAAAGAAAAAAACAAGGTTTGTATTTAGAAAAAGGATGCAGTCTCGTTGCCATTGGGCTCAGCTTACCTATGTGCATTTGCAGTAATAATAAAATATTGTTTCAAAATCTTAATAATCCAAGAAGGTATTTGTTAACTCATTAATTGTTACAATAATGTCTTAATAAAGAATGACTCATAGAAAAGACCTCCAACTACATACTTCACTCCTTCCTCTGAGAGAATCAAATTGCATCAGATCAATATTTGCAATATCATACTGTTATTTCCGAGAATCAAGAGTAAATTGAAAAAAATAATAATGATAATCAGGCTACAGATCACCATGTCTTTGGTGCTGTTGAAGACCACATTTCTCTTCCCTATCACCCCATTCTCTCGCTCTAATTACAAACCTCCATGTATTTAATTAAAAGTAAATTGATTGAAGAAATGAGAAAAACACTGGGTCTGAAACCCTTCCAGGTTTCCATCCAAGATCAAAATAGTTTTGTGGGTTTGTTTAATGTGTTTAAAAGCTTTTCTTGTTGGGTTCATGTTGTTAAGGGGTGGTAGTAGTAGTTTGTTTTATAGCACACATCACAAATCACGTTAAAAATTTTAAATGCAGTTAATACCTTCATAAGTTAGAGCATCTTCTGAGTTTTCTATCACAAAGTTCTGTTTATAGGCTATTCAATCACCAATTATCACATTTTAGCAATATACCAGTTTCTTGGGGTACTTAACAAAATCTTCTCTATCCCTAAAATGCTTATAGTCTAATAAAACCTTCAACCATGATTATCTCAATTGTAGTAAAAGTAGAAAACAAAGAGAATTTATCATTTCTCAGTCATCAAAAAGCAAGCCTTTAGATAAAGAAGACATTTATATCTTCATTTCCATTCACTATGTGTAATCTTTAGCAATATTTTAAACCACAGATATATAAACAAAATATGTCTAAATGTAAAGCCAACTTCCAGAGATGAGTTCCTTATCTTTTGCCTACCTCAATTCACCCTTAAAACTTACCCTGTGGCAGATCCTTCCTCAATTTGAATCCTTTCTTTTCAGTAGAGAAATTTGTCAAATTCCTTTTCTGCCTTTTTGTGTTGCAAGGGTCTTTTAAGGCTGAATTAATCCAATGGCTAAACTGTAGAAAAGAAACAGGAAAGTATACTTTGTTTTGTTTTTCTGGGGAGCATGATCTCATGGTTTTATTTAAAATATCGTAGCAATATTTAGGATGCTGATAGACACTTTTAGAAATAAAGTAAGAGTAATTAATTTGACAACAAAACTAGGAAAACAAGAGGCTGCCCTCCCAGCCTTCTACTTTTTGCTGCCACCTACAGTTTAAGTTTAAGTCATCCAAGTTACTTAGCTAAGGATTGGATTAACTAGTATGATTCCCTGAGCTCAGGCACAGCCCTTTCTTTGCATCCCAAGCTCCAGTGTGACAAGAGGTGTTTGTTTGTTTGTCCCTCGTGTTTGATGGCCCACCACAAGAGCTCACTCAGTCATGAAGCTAAAATAAAGATATTGTCAAAAGTTCAGAATCCTAAAATTTTAGTAATAGTTGTGAAGATGTATGTCACTTAACACTTTTATCATTTTTAAATTGCTTCTGATCACAGTCATTTGATCTTTACCACAACCCTGTGAAGCTGGTCAAGCAGATATTATTATTTACCATTTTATAGATGAGAACATAGAGAATAAGGTGGAGTCACTCAACTATGGTCAAAGAAAAAGAACCCCTCCTGGAGTAGAATTCACATTCTTTGATCCTTGCACAGTGATATGTCCCTTCAACTTCCACGCCTGGCCCACATGTGGTATTGTTGTCCTTGCTTTTCATATGACAGGTATTTCTGTTTCTGGGGAAACATAGAGCTGATCTCTATTAGTGATAATAGGATATCCTTCTGTATTTAAAAAGGATGGTAGGTAGGAGTGTGGTGGCTCATACCTATAATCCCAATGCTTTGGGAAGTTGAGGCTGGAGGATTGCTTAAGCTCAGAGTTCAAGACCAGGCTAGATAACATATTGAGATCCCATCTCTACAAATTTTTTTTTAAACTAACTGGGCATAGTGGAGCCGCCTGTAGTCCCAGCTACCTGGGAGGTTGAGGTGGGAGGATCCCTTGAGCCCAGGAAGTTGAGACTGCAATCAGTCATGATCACATCACTGCACTCCAGCCTGAGCCACAGAGTGAGACCTTATCTGCAATAAAAGTAGAAAAGAAAATTAAGAGGATGGTCGTATACATTCCACTCACACTGAGATTTCCTAAAGGAAATTGGATTAGAAATGGACTTTGAAGAACCAGGGAAAATTCATGTAGTTGTTCAATATATATTGCAGACCTGTTTTTTTTTTGTTGTTGTTGTTTTTCTTTTTTTCTTAACTAGACTTTATTCTTTTTAGAGCAGTTTTGGATTCAAAGCAAAACTAAATGGACAATACAGAGAGTTCCCACATACTCCTCCCTGACCACATATACACAACCTTCCCACCATCAACATCCCAATCAATGTGGTGCATTTGCTACAGTTAATGAACCAACATTGACACATTATCAACCAAAGCTCATGTTTTACCTTAGGGTTCACTGTTTGTGTTATACATTCTATGGGTTTAAAGTGTAAAATAACATCCATTCACCATTATAGTACCAGAAAATAGTTTCACTGCCCTAAGACTCCCCTGTGCTCCACCTATTCATCTCTTCCTCCTCCCAAACCCCTGGCAACCACTCATCGTTTTACTGTCTCTACAGTTTTGCCTTTTCCAGAATGACATATAGCTGTAGTCATATAGTATGTAGCCTTTTCAAGTTTGCTTCTTTCAATTAGCAATACGCATTTAAGATTCCATCATATCTTTTCTTTTTATTATTATTATTACTATTATACTTTAAGTTCTAGAGTACATATGCACAATGTGCAGATTCGTTACATATGTGTACATGTGCCATGTTGGTGTGCTGCACCTACTAACTCGTCATTTACATTAGATATAACTCCTAATGCTATCTCTCCCACCTCCCTGAACCCCATGACAGGCCAGTGTGTGCTGTTCCCCACCCTGTGTCCAAGTGTTCTATTGTTCAATTCCCACCTATGAGTGAGAATATGTGGTGTTTGCTTTTCTGTCCTTGTGATAGTTTACTCAGAATGATGGTTTCCAGCTTCATCCATGTCCCTACAAGTCCCTACAAAGGACATGAACTCATCCTTTTTTATGGCTATATAGTATTCCATAGTGTATATGTGCCACATTTTCTTAATCCAGTCTATCATTGATGGACATCTGGATTGGTTCCAAATCTTTGCTATTATGAATAGTGCCTCAATAAACATATGTGTGCGTGTGTCTTTATAGCAGCATGATTTATAATCCTTTGGGTATATATCCAGTAATGGGATGGCTGGGTCAAATGGTATTTCTAGTTCTAGATCCTT
>NW_012121154.1:211396-260102 GCF_000951035.1 Colobus angolensis palliatus | reverse complement strand
TAGTTCTCCTTGAAGAGGTCCTTCACATCCCTTGTAAGTTGGATTCCTAGGTATTTTATTCTCTTTGAAGCAATTGTGAATGGGAGTTCATTCATGATTTGGCTCTCTGTTTGTCTGTTATTGGTGTTTAGGAATGCTTGTGATTTTTGCACATTAATTTTGTATCCTGAGACTTTGCTGAAGTTGCTTATCAGCTTAAGGAGATTTTGGGCTGAGCAAAGGAGATTTTGGGCTGAGCAGATGGGGTTTTCTAAATATACAGTCATGTCATTTGCAAACAGGGACAATTTGACTTCCTCTTTTCCTAATTGAATGCCCTTTTATTTCTTTCTCCTGCCTGATTGCTGTGGCCAGAACTTCCAACACTATGTTGAATAGGAGTGGTGAGAGAGGGAATCCCTGTCTTGTGCCAGTTTTCAAAGGAAATGCTTCCAGTTTTTGCCCATTCAGTATGATATTGGCTGTGGGTTTGTCATAAATAACTCTTATTATTTTGAGGTACATCCCATTAATACCTAGTTTATTGAGAGTTTTTAGCGTGAAGGACTGTTGAATGTTGTTGAAGAGCTTTTCTGCATCTATTGAGATAATCATGTGGTTTTTGTCTTTGGTTCTATTTATATGATGGATTACGTTTATTGGTTTGTATATGTTGAACCAGCCTTGCATCCCAGGGATGAAGCCAACTTGATCATGGGGATAAGCTTTTGATGTGCTGCTGGATTCAGTTTTCCAGTATTTTATTGAGGATTTTTGCATTGATGTTCATCAGGGATATTGGTCTAAAATTCTCTTTTTTGTTGTTGTTGTGTCTCTGCCAGGCTTTGGTATCAGGATGATGCTGGCCTCATAAAATGAGTTAGGGAGAATTCCCTCTTTTTCTATTGATTGGAATAGTTTCAGAAGGAATGGTACCGGCTCCTCTTTGTACCTCTGGTAGAATTAGGCTGTGAATTCGTCTTGTCCTGGACTTTTTTGGTTGGGTATTGCCGACTTTTTTACATAAGTCCCAGCCCTAGACTCTGAAAATTAAGCAGTGAAACCTAGCAATGTCCCCACCCTCCTCTATAGCTTTTTTTTTTTTTTTCACAAATAAGCTAGTACAGATATAGAATGCCACATGCTGATCCATACAATGAAGAAAAATATAGCATGCCAAGTGGAATAAGGAGTCCCAGGTAGAGGGGTGTGTGTGTGTGTGTGTGTGTGTGTCTTCAAACTGGGGTGGAGGGGGTAGAAGGTTAATGTTTTATATAACGTAATCAAAAGAAACCTCACTGACAGTTTGAGCCAGAGGTCAAATGAGCAGAGACCTGAGGAGGTGAGGGAGCAACCCATGAGGAAATATGGGAGGCAGCTTTTACAGCAAGGAATAACAAGGCCTAAGGTGGGAGCTGCCTGTTTAATATGTTTAAGGGGAAGCAAAGAGATGAGTGTGGCTGAATGGGGCTAGCATGGAAGAGACAGAAGAGATGAGGTCAGAGAAGTGCTGAGAGCCTCGTAAGGATTTTGGACTTTACTCCGAGTGAGATTGGACATTGAGAGACTCTGAGATGTGACAGGAACAATATCAAAGATTTCGAATAAGGAACATTTTAAAATTATGATTATATATCACAAAAAGCTAATAAAGAAACCTAAAGAGACTTATCAATGTTGACATTCTAATACATATCTGCTATAAACACTGAGGATTCCTCTGCCATTTAAATTTTCAGAGAGAATAAGATGTTTTAAAGTCTCCAAGCCACTCAACTAGAACCATAATCAATTCTCTATTATACAATCCAAATTAAGCACAGGTAAAGTTACTTCTCATGTTAAATTGTAATTTTTATATTCAAGACTCAACTAAACTCAAATACGGTACTTATCAAAATAATAAAGTGTTTCTATAGAAATCTATATACTTCCTATCCAGACTTCCCATTGTACAATTGCAGATCATGTTTTTAAAAATTCACTGAGGGATATTTGCTGAGCCCTGAATGTCGTGGTGATAATAGGATATTCTTCTCTGTGTAAATCTGCCTTCCTCACAGCAAAATGTCTTTAATCTAATTGTGTGACTTCAGGCAATCCTCGGGTTGCTCTAGCCTCTTGCACATCCTGTTCATAATAGGGGTAGTAAGGTGGCCTACTTCTTTCCCCATAATAATTTATTATTAATGATAGAACCATCATGAAACGTTGTGGGCTTCATTGATGAATGTGTTATGTCATTTCACAACAATTACTGAAGCACCATTCTTATGTCAGATATTGGGAAAAGTACAAAGGAAAAGGTTGTTGAGGAGACTACCCTCCAACAAGCGCTAGTCTCCTGGGAAAGGCAAGCGTGTATTTTGAAAAGTAACATGCAGAATGCATTACGAGCTGTCACAGGATTATTAGGGCAATAAAATCATCGGTTTGGTACTTTAGATTTTAAAAAAAATTCTTTCACAAACAGCATCTCATTTGATATTTATACCATTCCCAATCAATGCTTCTTAAACATAGTCAAAGGGAATGTAAATTTCAACTAAAGATTAAGGAAAGAACAGGAGTAGCTCAAGGAAGACCTCATGACAAGAACGTGATGGATAATTTTTTTTTTAAATTGGATAAATATTTGCATAAGTGTAAAATGTAGAAAACTCTAACGATCCTCAAAACTAGCACTGTTGCCTTTTCACCCGAAGGTGGGACCTCCTGCTCTTTGGTTTGTGATGACCTTAAATCGTCTTTATTCCTAAAGAAAACCACATAAATTCTATCACAGGATGGTTTATTCAATCTCATTATTTGTCAAAAGGTCAAGAAAATAGAAACTTTGGTTCAATATTGCCAAAGAAAGAAAATATTGAAATCCACTATATAGTTGTGGTCATCATTAATATTTAGGAACATAGCAACCACAAACTTTTTAAGAATAACATGGATATAATATTAAATTAAAAGATGGCATTCTGCTAGAAATTCATGAATAGTTACTGCTTTTATTCTGAAAAAAATGTTAATATACCTCATGTCACCAGGAGTTTTATACCTTTGTTCCACTTCACTGAAAATAACAAGGTAATCTTACATGGTTCCTCCAAATTGGAAACCACTTCACATAATATATTGACCAAAAACGTTCCCTTTATAAGTTTAAAACTGTATTCTTTCTTGAATCTAATCTTTGCTTAATGGCTTTGCATAGAGGTAACTCCAATTCAAGGTAACTTGCATGCAGCCCAAGTATTGCATTATAAATCAAATACACTGGACAGAGAATCAGGGGATGTGAGGTCTGCCCCAAATGGTTATATTGACTAGCAAGTCACTCAAGTTATTTAGGTCTCAATTATGCCATCTATCAAATGAAAGAATATTTCTTAAAAAGAATTGTGTTTTTTCTTGAAAATTTGTGTTTAAAATACTCATTTGTGATAGACATATCTACATATATACATTGCATGCAAATATACACAATAAAATAAATTCCCATATTTTTTCACAAAATCACCATGGATCATTTTTCCCACTTCATCAAAATTTCATCTAGTCAATAATGTTTCTTGACCTGGGGGACCATTTTTAATTGACACTGGCCAGAGTGTCATTTTTTCCTGTTTGTTTGAAGTTCATAATGAAAATTTCCCAAAACATCAATTTTCATGTGAATTTCTCCATAAGGGAAACATCAGGTAAAAAGTAGGGAAGGCAGAGCAGGAACTGACAGCAACTCATGTGAACCATAAATTTTTGTTTACAGCACATGAGGTGTCATCCAATTGCTTCATACACCATCATTAGAGTAAAAGTTGAAAATAAGGAACAACAATAAAGTTTTGCTAAAGGGCTGGAAAAAACATTTAGCTTTATTTCTTTTCACATTTTTTTTTCAGATTGCTAATATAAAGAGTCAACTTTTGAACCTTAAGCCATTTTTAGACCAGCCCTAAAAGAAGCAATAAAAGCAACTAAATCACTTCATGGACCATTTTGTTTTTCTCCATCCTAGGTGTATGATTTTCCTTTCCTGCAATGTCTCCACTCACAAGGAAGTATCATCTCTAGGGGTACCATACAGCATAGATGAATAAAGATGCAGCAGCTTAGATGACAGTATTTTCCCCACCATCAATGGCAAATATTCCCCAAAGCCTAAATTGTATCCTTGTTGTAACCTCACATCCATCTGACCCCATACACTGAGAGGCTTTCAAAGAGCTCATTGGATGAAATATTTGGGCAAAATTGAAAGGAATTTTAGAGATCACTTAGTCAAAGTTTGCAATCTGTTTTTTAAAGTAACATAACTATTTCCTAAACAATATTATATTAAGAATAAAAATATTTAAATCTGATCAAAAGTGGAGTCGTTTTGATTGAATTCAGATGTGGAAAACCTTGATAATCATCTGTATAATCCTCTTTTTCTTCTTTTCCCCTTCCTCAACCTATTGTACTCATTTGTTAAATGAGAAAGCTAGTGTGATATTTCTATCCATGTAACAGAAAGTTTATGTAATAGATTTATAATTATCTGTTGATATATAGATTATAATTTATATATAATAGAAATTATAAATAGCAGTTTCTCTACTTACAGACTGCACACTTAGTAATTTTTATTAAGTTTAGCAAAAGTATGATAAAGAACAAAAATTCTACCCACTCGACTGAACCAAATGAGGGCATGAGCAATTGTCTGTAGTCATGGTGTTCACAACCATTGCAGTTTGTTAGTTTGAAATGTTTTTATGAAAATTATGTACCCCATTAAGAGAGGTAAAAGTAATGAGACTATTAAAACTGCAAGTAAGAAAATACATATGACTATCAGAGAAAAGAGATGTGAAATAATTTTAAGTGCTGAGAAAAGTGATGAATTTTGCAATGCATATATTAGATTAAGTTTTGGAGAGCTTAGTTAGTTCTCAAGGCAAGGCAAGGGATTGCCTGATACAGTGTGGGACAGGCCTATGAAATTGTGCAAATGTGCTTGTGCATTAAGAGACAAGAAAAGCAACTGAAAAAAGGGAGAAACTTTAGAGTATGTGGCTACAGAATCAGTATTAACTCTGATGCCTGTTAACCAGGTGTTAATTCCAAAAAAAGGTTAGGATTAACTTTAAGAATTTAAAATCTACTCTCAGTAAAAACATTACTCCTGAGACTTTCGTTCCAAGCCACTGATGATCCAGTGGTTTCAAAGCCCATTAGAATCTAAACAGAATTAAAGTGAGCATCGAGGTTGTGAAGGAGAATATAACTGCTAAGAAATTCCTCACAGCATTTGCTGGGCATATCAAAGGTAATTCCATCTTGGCAGATTTTGCTTGTGGAAAAATCGGTCTATTTGGGAAGAAAATAATATTGTCATTTTATCACTTCATATTTTCAGTGGAAATGATAGGATGGTTGGCACAAACTCCTCTCAATCTCTTAGGACTTAGGAACAAAGGAATATATGAATAGCTTTTTAGAGCCCAGTTCGTTCATATCTAGAGACCCAGTTTGCTCTACATAATGAACAACTAAACTTGTCAGTAACACCACAAGTATCTTATCGTGAATGAGTTGGCCTATTTGGAGGGCACTACACTTAAATTTTTGTTTTCCTTTGGAGATATAATATGATTGAGAGAATGATGTCTAGTCACAGTGCCCCTCATTGTTATCAGACCTTCTAGAGTTATTTCAGAGTTCCAACATTGTTTTTCATCTTCTGTATTAACAATGCAACATAAAAATAAATTGTATTGTGTTTCAAGTAATAAAATCTATACTCATTTGCTAAATCTGCAAAACTCTCCCCGTAAAGCTAATTAACTAGATAAAAGGTTCATATCAGTCTTTTAGCAGTTCCTGTCTCTAAGGGCCTAACTCAGTAATTAATTATGTTTCTGGGAGTCTCTGAAAACACTTTTCCAGCTTCATGGGTCTTTAGAAATGAAACATCTTGCACATCATCCAAAATATCTTAATCTCTCAATCTGCTTAGAGTCCAGTCAAGTTCCTACAAGAAGCAGAGTTAAATGTCCTTGGAATGAAGCCTATATATTCTCATCATTTAATCAGTCATTTACTTCAGGATACAGAGGACAGCAGTTGAATTTTTAATCAACTTTTATTTTTAAATCATTGTCAACATTAGCCTGATCATCTGAGTTCACCTTAGCATGCTGGTTTGGTTGAAATCAAAGATAGTAATGAAGTATTGAATTAAGCACTGAAGGAAGTTTACAGCAAAAATGTATAATACTACACAGATGTGTTGTTTAACAGGCCACACATTGGTTCCTATTAATGTTCCAGATGTTAGGTAAGATGTGTATGGATATGTCATGGTGGCAAAAACTCTTGGGCATCATCACCTGCTATACAGTCATGTTAATTTTATTCCTCTCTTAAGGAAAATACCTTGGCAATTTAAGACCTCCAAAGAGAGGCGACATTTTATCAGCTAGAACCCCAATTGAATAAGACTTGCTGAGAGCAAGAACCTAAAGGATGCATACAGAGACAGTGTGTAGAGGAATTGGCACCCAGGAGAAAAGGCTAAGATCATCTTTCCCACTAAATCATTTTGCTAGCTTCCTACCTGGAGCTTATCCCCTAATCCCAAATTTTCCAGACTAGACAGCTTTTTAAACTTGGAGGAAAGTAGACTAAAAATCATCTACAGGCACGATCAAAAGATATACAGAGAAGACACTGATTCTACATAGGGCTATGCCTTGGAGTTAGCACCCCCAATTAAATGGTTCTGCTGCGGTCACAGTCTGAATGTACTCACCTCCTGCATATGCAGTTCTCCAGTGATGGATTTGAAAATACTTCAAGCTATTCTTTTTTCTTTAATTTTATTTTTCCGTAAGTTATTGGGGCACTGGTGGTATTTGGTTACATGAGTAAGTTCTTTAGTGGAGATTTGTGAGAACGTAGTGTACCCATCACCCCAGCAGTAGACACTGCACCATATTTGTTGTCTTTTATATCTTGCCTTCTCCCACTCTTCCTCCCAAGTCCCCAGAGTCCATTGTATCATTCTTATGCCTTCGCATCCTCATAGCTTAGCTCCTGCATATCAGTGAGAACTAAAAACCAAGGATAATATAAACTTCAAAAAAAGACTAGTAGAAGATGTGGTAGACAATATCAGAAGAAATACACTCTCTTGAAGATACAAAGCTAACTGCCAAGGACTTTTTGAAATGAGGCTTTCTTCACTTTTTCTTGGAATTTTACAGTGTCACTCTAACAAAGCTGAAGAGGGTCAAAATTTTTAATTACACATTTTCTTTAATTACAGCCTCCTTTGCTATGTTTACCAAATAGCTAGTAGCCCTGAGGGTGGAGTTAGGCTCTTTAAAGTCATGTTTTAATCTCTTTGTAATTGCAATTTGATTGCTGGTGTAAATTACCTAGTAGGCTTGCCACTTTCAGCGCCAGTCATTTCCCAGAGTGCATAATTTTGAATTAAAAGGCTGATATCCATCCAAAAGTTTCCCAGAATGTTTCATGGGCTCAGTGAATTATGCATTAAACAGAATTCTTTAAAAAGAAGGCAAGAGGTTTCTTTGATGTCAGCTGGGGTTTTTCATCATATTATGGACTATTAATTTCTAGACTCTTTTAGAGGTAGTTTCTTGAAATCTATGTTCAATTTAGGACTTATTACTGATCTTTCTCTAACCTTTCTATTTTATTTTAACAGCATCATATGTCACCCTGAACATGGCAGGTTCTGGCAGAAACCTGGTGGTTAATTTCTTAGGGGGAAAAGGAGGCGGGGGATGGAGAAAAGAACTATTTGCAGCAAATGCACCATCTGCTGGACAGAACACGTATCTACTTACAGGAGCTTGCCTTCACATTAGGAAAATGCTTTAGAAGCCTCATAAGGACACAACCAATGAGAGGGCTGAGATACATATGGAAGCTCATCTATGAATACACCTACACCATATTCAAATGCCAATGTCCCCCTTAGATGATTTTGTCAAGCCATGCAAGAGATAACCTTTGGCTGGTATGTTTGATTTTGAGCTATGTTCCCTTTGCAAATGTAACACCATAGATTGTTAAGGAAAGAAATACCATTCCCCAAAGTTATATAAAAGAAAATAAGGGTAGTCAAGTTTCTACCATGATATGCAAATACAAATTCTGGGGAAATTATTTACATTATACACAATTTCATATTACTATTGTCATTTTTTACTTTCAGTACACAATGCATCTTGAAATTTGTTACAAGCTGTGTTTTACTACACCCTTATAGATTTAGTGAACATATACTTTATCGTCCAACCCAGCCACTTATGAGGGTGAAAAGGAGCATTATGAATAATTATGCCAGAACATGCATGAACTAGTATTTTCTTGGGCAAACCAGACTTTATCCTATCTCCTCATTTTATGTCTCTTTATTTATAGGTAATCAAATATCAGAAACAGAAATCATCTCTTAGTCTATATCTACTGCCAACTCATGTTACAGAAGAACAAACATAAAGAGATGAAATGATTCAGTGTAGCAGAAAGATTCCAGACTGGAGCAGCGAGGAGTAAGATGTGGTTTTCATCGCAAATATGCTCAGCATTGAGATTATTTGATTCTATTATTCGTATATTAATTCATCCATGGTTAAGTACCATAAGAATGGCCAGGTAAAGTTTCATGAGTACCTAGAAGGTATAAGTCATTCTAGCTAGAAGAATACATAGTTTCATGGAGAAGTTGCCCTCTAAATTAAGCACTGACAGAGAGGTAGCATTTGCAGAGTAGGCACTCCAGCCAAGGCAGAAGCATTCAAAAATTAAACGGGTAAACAAAGAAAAATATAGTGCTGCCCCATCCAGTGGCTATTATTGCCATTCAAAAACATTCCTTGAAGCTTACTAAGCATCAAGCACTTGTTGCTTTTTTTTTTTTTTAACCTTTATTTTAGGTTCAAGAGTACATGTGCAGATTTATCACATAGGTAAATTGCATGTTACAGGGATTTGGCATACAGGTTATTTCATCACCCAGGTAATAAGCATAGTACTCAATAGGTAGTTTTTTGATCCTCTTCCTCCTCCCAGCGTCCACCCTCAAGTAGGCCCAGGTATCTGTTGTTTTCTTCTTTGTGTTCTATATGTACTCAATGTTTAGCTCCCACTTATAAGTGAGAACATGCATATTTGACCCTCTGTTTCTGCATTAGTTTGCTTAGGATAATGGCCTCCAGCTCCATCCATATTACTGCAAAGGATATGATCTCATTCCTTTTTATGACTGCATAGTATTCCGTTATGTAAATGTACCACATTTTCTTTATCCAATCTACTGTTGATAGGCATTTAGGTTGATTCCAGGTCTTCGCTGTTGTGAATAGTGCTGCGATGAACATACACTTACATGTGTCTTTATGCTACTCCAGACATCAATTCCTACCTTCAAGAATTTACAGCCTAATAAGCAGTAAGATTTATGAGCCTGTATTTGAAAGGCCATTTCTGAATTATAGATAAGTGTGGGAATTAGCAGTATATTTAAACTTACAGGAAATAGATTAAGATCACTCAGGGAAAAGATGAAGAGAGGGACAAGAAAAAGGCACAGAACAGAACCCTGAGGTTCTCCATATTCAGAAATAAGAGGAATAAATTCTCAGCCAAGGATACTGAAAAAAACAGTTGGTATGGTAAGAGTAAAATGAAAAAAAAATTAATCTTGTTATTTTCTCCAATTTGGGAATACGGGCAGAGTTTAGGGGAAATGAAGCTTGTCAAGGTGTAGATCAGATGTAACTTTAAGCTTCCTCATTATCCAATAATTATCACAATAATTTAAAAATTATAAATAGCTTTCTCCAAGAAACCCTAAATGCTTTACATGTCCCTTCTAAAGTTATCTCCCTAGAATTGTTATTAAATTATAAAATGAAAGTTTTATTTGAAAATTATATTGAAAGTTAAGCAAAAACACCATTATCATCTATGCTGTATTCAGTTTTAGATTTCCTGTGGGGAAATACTCAGTTCTCCCTTTTCACTGTCAATGAGGTGGATCAAAGCCGAGCTACAATTCCAATCTTATTTATGAATATAAAATTAACTCAAAATATAGCTCATTTTCCCCAGTTCCATCCTATATAGAGAACTCTGTTTTGTTGTCCATTATTTTTCTTAAATGAATGCTATTCAATGAGCTATTTAGGACTAGCTTTTGATCATTTTTCATGTTAACTATTATGGAAAATTTAAAGTACAACTAAGGCTGAAGATCAGTGCAAAGAAGAGAAAATATTTCTCAGATTGTCTGAGCCTTGTCAAGTCTCAGCTGTCATCTGGTTGGGTTTCGGAACTCATTTATTCATGCAGTAATATTAAAGCACATACTACATGTGAGGCCCTATACCTTCTACCATATATTAAAACTAGAAAGGTTTCAGCTCTGCCGTCATGGAAGTTACAATCTGTTAGGGAATACACGTGGGTAAATGAAATTATCAATACAACACCACTAAATCTATCCAGAAGCAACTTATACCACAAAAGCAACTACCTGGGGTGCAATCTAGAGGCAGAAAGAGAATTTGAATCTACTGCAGTAGATCATGCAATACATGCACACACACATGCACACATATACACAACACACCATGAGCCTACCTCCTTAGACATTATCTTATGTTGCAGACCAGGGCATTCCTTCTTGTCTGGATCACTGCTTTGTGTGGTAACAAGAAAAATGAATTCCTTCTCAAATGATCCATCTACAGAAATCCTAACATCACACTGCGTTCATCTATTTTGCTTAAAAGACTAGCTCTGCTTGTCATTGCTAGTTGTTCATTCACAAAGCAGTTGTAATATGCTTACTATGTGCCTCTTATTGTGCTATATATTGATGATAAATAAAACATGGTCTCTACCTTCAAGCCAACTAAATCAACATGTGATAATGACTATGGTACATGAACTCACTTAGGGCCTATGGAAGTACCAGGAACAAATACATAAATTAGACTGGGGGATCTAAGAATCAGAATAGGGTAGAATAGAATACACCATAGTTAAGAACACAAGTGCTGGAGTCATGCAGACCTAAGTTTGATTCTGAGACTCACTTACTAGTCACATGGCTCTACCTTTTGTATGCTCAGTTTTCCCATCTGTAAAATATCAGGAAGAACCAATTTTATTGGGTTAAGTTAAATGAGATGATGTATGTAAAGCCCAAGCACTGATACATAGTAGGTACTCAAGTAGATGCATATGCAGCAATAATCATAAATATACTTTATGATTTATTCCTTATGTGATTAGAAGGAACAACCGAGAAGGTATCCAGTAGACTAAAGACATTATTAAGTAAAAAATTAAAGTGCATATATACCAAATGTGTCAATAGCCAGCAGATGCCTGCAGTCTTAGTTACTTCCTAGCAAAATTCCCCAAATTCCCAAAATTCAAGAACGTAAATACAACAATTAGCAAGGGAAGAGAAATATCTAATCCAACAATGCCACACGATGTGAGTCAATTTCCTGGACATGCAGATGTACACTGTTGACCTTAAACTTCTTTTCTGGGTTCCAAATTTAAACCTCCCTGACCAGACCTCTGATCAGAACTGGGCAGAGAAACCTCATGTCTTTCCCAATTGTCAAACAGTGAACCTCTAACTTCCATCTCAAACATCTTTATTGTAAGATGAATCTGCTTGTAAAATGTATCCCCACAGAGTCCTCCTGAACAGCTCCAACTACTTCACTTGAAAGAGTACTTCCCTTTATACTGCAATTATCACAGCCAGAGATGCTTGAAGCTATTTGCTGAATTCATAGGATGAAAATAAAAAAGAAAGAAAGAACCATCATTGTTTGTATGTCTTTGTGAGTGTGTGGTAAGTCATAAATCTATGGAAAAAAATAGTTTTTCACCTTTCTCCTTAATTCTGCAACAAAGTTTTTGCAAATTCCTTCCTTCTCAAATCACACATTATCAAGGAAAGCTTTGAAAAAAAAGGACTTTACATTTATTCCAATTGATGTCCTAAAATTGTTATTGCTTGTGTTTCAAATGAGTTGCCACATAGTACATTCAATAAGGACAATCATACATTCTAAAGCCAACAAAAGAAGTGCTCCAAGGACAATTTTGAAACTGTTTGAAGGAAGGTACTGAAAACTGGCCACTGTAGCAGCAACAATCAGAGATGAAGAGCCCGAGCTGAGGCTAACGCCATGCTGCCCAGCAGGACTAGGGGCACAAGTACAACACAATGGCTATGATCGGCAACAAAATAATGGATTTGTGTCAAAACTGCAATTTCTGCAGTGCAGTTTCTCAGGGGGCATTTGATTCAAGATATATAATGTTCTAATCCATGAATGCCAGAATCTCAAACCATCTCCTTCTCCCTCCAAAGTTGTCCATCTCTAGTCCTCAAAGGGAAAACACTTGCTACAGTGAAAATAGTCAAAAATTCTCTTTCCAGTTTACGGAAGATACTGTGAGATCAAAACAAAAGGGGAATAGAAGTTGGGTATGTAAGGTTGGTGTCTGCCAAATTCTAGGTGAAGCTAGATATGGGGAAGACTCCCTGCTACCCTCGAATATATCCTTTCTAACTTTCCAAAAAGTTTCCGTTCCCAGATGGCCACATCAAATTCCACTAACTAGAACAAAGCTTTCATTTTTGATAGTATGAATTCAGACTTGTACAAATTGAACCTATACTTGACCTCTTACAGTGATTTAAGTTTATACTGTGGTCTCTGTAATCAATTATCACACTGTAGTTTGTGGGCAGTTTTTGATGTAAAGAAGACATTTGGCTCATAGCATATAGAAAGGATGGCAATGTTGTGGAAAAGGAGACTGGTTATTTGAAACCCAAATATCGAATGCTCTTGCCTAGAAATATCTGTAAGTATGTCTTTTCATGGTTGGAATAGCCCATCCTTGCATTTACAACAGACAGGGTGCGCCCTTTGACTCCATCAGGATCTTGGATCACAGTGCCTGGGTAGAGAGGTGAGAGGACTTTACTGTTATCTCTAGGTCATTATTTTTAAAGAAATAGTAGAACTGAGTACCTAAGCTTGAGTATTTCAAATAAATGCAGCAGGTAGTATGCATTGAGTCCCTTATATAAGTGGACAATCTACTTCACTTGCAAATGTTTTTCAGTTTTCAGATGAAAGCTTTGTAGTATTAACCCCAGAGGTACTGGGTCCCTTTAGAGTGGTATGATAATATTTATAGCACAATGTGTTATATCTTTATAAAAATGTTATTAACTTAGAATAACAGCTGATATTTAGGGAGGCTCCTTGCCTTCAGTCTCATATTAATCATTCTTTCTTTTTTTCAGTCCTTTGTTCATTCTTCCAGCACACATTTATTAAGTGCTAGGCACCAGAGTTAAAATTAACAACACAAAATCCCTGCTATCAAAAATCTTTTATGTTCCCTGAGAGGAAATAAGATAAAAATAAAATAAAAAATTTAAAAAACAACAGGAATAGAAAATCTTGTTCAAGCTTCTTGAGACCAGAAACAAAGTAAATGCTTCCAGCCTCCCAGGCTCTTTCCCCTTCAACATCACCCAGTGCCCATCTTCCAGCAGAGATGACCCCCAAGGTGGAGAAACGCAAAGTCACAGGTTCTTTCTTTCTTACTTCAAAGTCAAAAATATGTCCTGCAGACAAATTCCAATACTTCTTCACTACTTATAGCTTTTTAGTTGTGTGTATGTTTTGACACACCCCTGTAGCAGAGGTAGTAGTCAGGCAAAATTTGGGGTTGGGGTGGGGCTCAGTTAATTCACAAATGATTTGCAAAAGTTGGAAAGGGACAATACTGCAGATAATGTGCTCCATGGAAAAAAAAGCGGAATAAAGTTTTTTTTTAACTAGAAAGAAAAAGATTATGTCATAAACATGCAGTTTAATTTTACTTAGTCTAATTTAGGTAAATGAAGTCTGCAATATAAAGAACTGCTATAGCTCATGTAATTCTGTGAACCTACACCATTAACCAAAGCTCAGAAAACCAGCTGACTAACAGCACAGTGGTTACACAGTGGTGGACACGGAGTCACTCACTCACTCATTTATTAACTCTTTCATTCAATAAACATTTATTGAATACTTGATAGATGGCAGGTACTCTAGCAGTCACGCTAACAGTTATCAAACACTTTCTGCATATTAGACACTGGACTAATCACTTTTAATTTAACATTCACAATAACCCTATGGGTAAATGAGATGCAAAAAATGAAGTGGACAGTACATGGTAAAGCTGAGATTCCAACTCAAGCAGTCAGACTCCAGGGTAAAATGATGCATGACAGCCCCAGCCTTCAAGGAGCTCGCTGTCTAGATGGGGAACCCAGAGCAAATAAATGCTTCCTCAAAGGTGAATCATATTCTGCTGGAGGTATACAACAAAGGTCCTGAGATCCCAGAAAAGAGGTTATTTATGGTCAAGCATCACTTGTTTACTAGCATTCTTTGTCACCACACTTCCTCAATTTTTTCCCTCTCTCCTCATTTTTACAAGAAAATCAAATTTAAAAATCATTCCCTTCATAATTTTCTAACTAATGGGATTTTTTCCCTCTTCCTTGATATTTTTGAAATAATTACATCTGGCTTAGAATAACATTTTTTTTTTCGAGAACAGATTTTGTATAAAACAGAAGTGAAAATTCAAATAAGTCATCAAACAGGTTGGTCTGCTTCAGGTGGGGACCAGGCTAACTACAATGCCGATTGTGCCTGTGTTGAATAACAGCACAATGGCACCAGATCTTTCTCTCTTTCAAGAGAAAATGACATCTATTTTTTTTCTTTCAATATTTTACTAAAGGACACTAACACAGATATTTTGAATATACAGTGCAGGATAAACAAAACAACTCTCAGAATGAATTTCACTTATAGCTCCCAGGTTACAATTTCTGTTTGAAAAATAATAAAGTTCAGTTTGTGCCTTTTAAGGAGCTTACAATATAGTGATAAGAAGATAGTAATAGTAAGAGATATACAGAAAAAAATATACATATAATATGAGAGAAAGATAGTAAATGCCAAAGAAATTGAATGTGGGATCACGGTTAGCAATTTCAGCTGAGACAGATCAAGGGCAAGCAGAAGCAATATTTGTGCTGGCCTTGAAGGATGTGAGTGATTTTACAGGTGGTACAGAGAAGAAAGGGCATATAAAGCAGAGAACAAGATGAAAAAAAGCACAAGTGGAAAAAATGCATGTTGCATGTGAGCAAAGAGGAAGGGGGCACTTAGGTTCTGTCATGGATTGCAAAGGGATAGAGCAAGAGATATGAATGGTAAACGGGAAGTGGGCCAGATTGTGTGGGACTGCGAAATTCATATTTAGTGATACTTTATTATGTAGGATGTAGTTCCATGATACACCAATATAGTACATGTTAGATTTCTTTTATAAAAGTAAATCAATTAAAATAAAATTTGATAGTCCAAAAATTGGAGAAGGCTACCTACCATATCAATCTCTGGATGATCCTCAAAGCTGACTCACAAAGTAGATAGTCTAAGAACTAACCCCTATTCAGTAACGAAGTTACTGTTTAGCTTTGTTAATTCAGCTTGTTATACTGTTGTCTTTTCTTAGAACATTTATTTTTATCCTAAGGACAGAAATTTCAGCTAACATCACTAAATGCAACAGGAGAGCCACTGAGACCTTCATGCAGTGAAGTGATGGGATGCTGGTATCTGTGGTACCTTAGACATTTTTAGAGAATTGTGAACCAGAAAGGAAGGGGACAGACTAGGTAGAGAAAATCAGCTGCAAGGCTATCACAATAGCCCATAGAAATAATAATGGCTTCCTATTACACAGACCTGCCAATATGCTGGACATATTTGAGGTGCTGCTCATGTTGTATATGTTTTGTAATGAGAACCAAAATTGGCATAATAGCAGCAATCAATATCTAGTTGAGAGGCAAAGATGGACAAGCCAGCATCCACCATTCCCACTCTCAGCCTCTGCGATTCGTCTCCATTTTTTCCTCTTCTCTGTTTTCTACTACCCCTGCTTTTCTTTTGTTGAATCCTAGTACATATGCCCCACAACTCCAATTTAAAAGAAAACAAACTTGAAATTTGAATGCTGCCACTAAATCACTTTTCAAATTATTGAAAAGTGATCTCATCCCCCTCATCTTAGCGCTCTCTGCCCTTTTCTAGAAAGATACGTTATTAGCTAGAACTAACAGAAATTCAGCGGTTAGCTGTGTGAGGTATTTTTTTTTTTTGGGGGGGTGGGGGTAGGTGGTGCATGCTAGGGGCTGTGGGGTAGGATTTAGTGCCCAAATCCTACTTTCTCCTTTTCTTTTCCCGGGTTCTAAACATGTAAGGATCAATAGCCAAGAGGAAACAAATTTCATTTCTTGTTAACAACTGAGCTAATGCCTGATCTTTCCCACCACCCTCCCTTAAAAAGACTTCTCTGATATGACAGCTAGATCCCTAGCGTAGGCTAGGAGCCAAGAAAGCTTTGGTTTGCCACAACCTGTGTCTAAATGGCTGCATCCTTAGAGCAGATTTCAAGCCTACTTACCCAGGTGTCTTTATGTATGAGGAGTGAATGGCAGATCTTCTTTCCCCACCTGTTGCAGTGAGGAGAGAGCCTGGAGCAGGAGCAGAGCTGCTGAGGCAAGACCCACTCGGTCTGTATAGCCTGGAGACTGGAAGTGCAAAGGAGTGCATGAAGATGACCAGGGCCAGTTCTAAGTTAGTTCCTCTGTCAGTCGGCCAGTGAAGGTAGAACTCCTGCCTTATCTTTTAATAGCTATGATTCTGCCCATTAGGGAGGAAGGTTCAGCGAATGTTAGATTCACCAGTCAGACCTGCTGCTTCTCTGAGGGGAAGGAAAATAAGATGGTGGGAAAAGAAGGAAGTTAGGAAGCAAAACTTCCCTTTCCGTGGGACTGAGTCTAAAACTTGATCTAAGAACAAAAGTATTCCTACTTCTTCAAAAGATATCATTTTAGGAAAGCGAGACAAAGCTCCTGTCCAAAATTCTTTCTGCACTGAGATGTCAGATCCCATCATCAATAGTTAATTTGTGATTACATTTTATATTGTCCTTTGACTATGATATCTTTTAATATGACTGTTTCTGAAAGGGATAACATATACAGTATGTAGTACTTTGATGAGAATTTGTTTTGCTTGGAGTTACAAGAGAGAAGTGAGCATCAGGAACAAGGCAGGCTAAGAAAGAAAGTGGACGAGCCTTAAAGATAACTGTGTCTACTTCATGATTACACACCTAGTTGGATATGTGATTACCATAATTCTCACATGTACTACTAACTTTCTCCATCTATTTCAAGGATGACTGTGGGTGAAGTTTTGGATGTTAACAATGCCCCATCTCCTGGTTTTTCAGTAAAAATATCATATGAGAAACGTGGAAATTTATCCAACAAAGTTGTATATACATATATATATATATACATGCACATATATATATACACACCCGTATGGTATTATGTTAGGGTACTATAACCAAGTTAATTTTATCTATCATATTAATTGAGCACAGTTGGAGGAATAGTGAGACACATATGAGCTAAAATGATTTCTGGGGTTGATCAATTTCCAGGGAGATTTTCTACCAAGGGACAAAATAACCAGTTTATCATAACCTTAACAACATTATTTTCAGATTAGCTCAAAATAGAAATTATGGTGAAGAGGAGAAAAATTTTTATTCTTTTCATTTTTTTGAATTTCATCCTCACCCTCCTCCCACCCCCCACCTTCTAGTAGACCCTGGTGTCTCTTGTTCCCCTCTTTGTGTCCATGTGTACTCAAAGTTTAGCTCCCACTTATAAGTGAGAACACGTGGTGTTTGGTTTATTCTAAGTAAATTAACCCTTACATTAAAAGGGAGAAAAAGAGGAGAACATTTTTTAAATCATAACTTTTTAAATTTTATTTTATCACCTTAATTATTTCCAGGGGAATAGAAACCCTTTCAGGATGATGTAGCTTTGGATTTTCTTAACGATGTGTGGATATGCTTGAAGATTTGACAAGGTCACTTGAAATCTTGTGGTTCAATAACGCAGTCTTTTCTGTGAAGACAGAAGACTAAGCTATGCTACAGTGGCTTAGGAAATACATGACAACTTAACAATGGCCCAGCATGCTGGCAGGAGAAGTCATTTATTTTACCTTGTATTCTCTTTACGTGATACTACACAGAAAGTCAAATGCATGTCCATGCATTCATAAAACAACAAAATAGAAATTAATTTGCCTTACCTGTGGAAATTTCAGTTACTGCATGCTTAGCTGCTGTGCTTGTCTTTGGAAAGTTCATCCTTGAAGGCTGAATAAAATGTTGCTGTTCTGCTTCTTTATATAAAGAAGTCTTTTGTTTGCTTAAACATAGGAAAGCTCGTTTCATTAAGTATCCTTGATACTGTGATTGCATTCTTCAGAATATTAACCCTGGTACGAATTTTCAAGTACTTTTTAATAGTTTGCACGGTTGGCTTCTGAGAGCATCTCTGAATGGGATTTTCCCAGTCATTTTCACACCTTCTATCCATATCACGTTTCACTCTTCTGCGGCACTTAGAGCTTTAGCACAGCAGGTGGAAAAGTGATTTAAGGATAGAACAATGGGATGCTTATGCCTTTTTAAAAAAGTCATGGATATGCATTTCTAGCCAACTTTGGAGAAAGCCTTTTTTCCCCTTTTTAAAACATTTTAAAATCTATGCTGTGCTATATGACAGTCACATTAAAAAATGAGGACAGATTAAATTGGTCGTCAGAATTCACAATTTCTCTTCACAAAATTGGAAAATTTTGAAGACGGTTGCAAAGTCACATAGTATTCTTGGGTGCTCAGGTTTGTTCTGGGGATAGAAATTTAAAGGGAGAAAATTTGCATACAGACCTCACTTAATTCTTACTAATAACAGATATTCTTGCTCATGCGTTAGCTCTAGAAGACTATATATCTCCTGCTCCTGCTGCAGACAAGAATTTGCTTCTTTCCTAAGAGGTGACTGAAGAGAAGGATATGTGCAGCTGGGTAACTGGTTTCTTAAAAGGGGAGAAAAGGAGACCGTGAAAATCTGTGTGTAATGGGCCTGTAGTGACTGTTGGGGTAAGGTGGGAGGAGTGAAACTTAACTGAAACAGCTGATGAATGGGGAAAGGAGAGGACTCCACATATTGAAGGAAGTGTATAAGCTGGAAATGACTATAGCGAGAAAACAAGACTAGGTAATAGTAACCTCAATATGGTGACACCATAAGGAATTTATCAGGCATAGATATTTTCCATTTTCATAAAGGATGCTTTTCAAAATATATCTAGAAATACAAATATTTGTTACCCTAGACCATGGTTTCTCAGCTTCAGCACTGTTGACATTTTGGGCCAGATATGTATTTGTTCTGAGGGTGTGGCTTGCGTATTGTGGGATGTTCAGCAACATCCCTGGCCTCACCCGCTAGAGGCTGCAATTCCCCCGCCCCCTTGGCTACATAATAATATATACAAGCGTCAAGGCCCTTAAGATTCACATTTAATTGGCCTGTATTATGACTCAGGCATTAGCATGATTTTTAAGTTCCTGAGATGATTCTAATGAGTCTAATTGTTTAGGAAAGAGTTAATGCCTAGTATGTGTCCAGTGTTCCTTAATGAGAGTACAAAGTTGAGTGAGACATCATCCCTGTTCTGGAGAGGCTTAGGAATAGCAAAGAGATGGGCACACACTGAATATTTTTCCAACATATTATGGTCCATTTCCTTAAGGTCAAACGCACGGCACACTACGTCAGCACAAAAGGAGAGCTGATGCCTTAAAGATACAATATTCTTGAAATCCTCACATTTTAGAATTATGTATTTATAACCTTAGAATAGGTAAAGATTTCTTAAACAGAATGCTAAAAGTCTTAGCCATAAAGTAAATAATTCATAAGTTGGAAATGGGCATTAAAATTAAGAATTTGGGGGCATTAAAAATAAAGACTGTACTGGGCATTAAATTATAGAATTTATGTTTATTGGACAAAACTAAGAAGCAGGTGAAAAGGTAAGCCACAGAGTATGATATTCACAACACATATATCTGAAAACTACTCATATCTGGAAAATATAAAAAACTCCTATAACTCACTTTTTTTTTTTTTTTTTTTTGAGACAGAGTTTCACTCTTGTCCCCCAGGCTGGAGTGCAATGGCCCGATCTCGGCTCACTGCAACCTCTGCCTCCCGCGTTCAAGCGATTCTCCTGCCCCAGCCTCCCGAGTAGCTGTTTTTACAGGTGCCCATCACCATGCCCAGCTAATTTTAGTATTTTTAGTAGAGACGAGGTTTCACAATGTTGGCCAGGCTGGTCTCAAACTCCTGACCTCAGGTGATCTGCCTGTCTCCGCCTCCCAAAGTGCTGGGATTACAGGCATGAGCCACCATGCCTGCCATCAAATTTTTAAAAGAAAAATTCACTACAAGTGGACTGGAAAAGGTACTTTATAAAAGACTACTTCTAGACATTTGATTAACTTATGAAAAGGTGCTCAATATTATTAGGCATTGAGGAATGCAAATTAACTACCAAAAAAATTACAATGAGATACCAGTACATTTTCACTCAAATATCTAAAATTAAATGACATCAATATTAAGCATATGAAGCAACTGAAACATACAATTTTACTATTATATACAAATACATACACACTATATACACATATACACACTTGTGCACATACACATACAGGAATATTTCAGAAATATTTTAAATTCAGTTCTAGGCCATTGAAATAAAGTGAAATTCACAATAAAGAAAGTTACATAAATTTTTTGGTTTCCAGTGCATATAAAAGTTATATTTACACTATACTGTAGTTCATTAAGTGTACAGTAGCATTATGTATTAAAAACAATGTATATGCCTTAATTTAACAATACTTCATTGCTAAAAAATGCTAACAATCATCTCAGCCTTTAGCAAGCCCATACTCTTTTTGCTGATGGACGGTCTTGCCTCAGTGTTGATGGCTGCTCACTGATTAGGGTGGTGGTTGCTGAAGACTGAGGTGACTGTGGAAGTTTCTGAAAATAAGAAACAATGAAGTGTGCCACAATAATTGAATCTTCCTTTCGCAAAAGATTGCTCTGTAGCGTGTGATACTGTTTGATAGCATTTTACCCACAATAGAACTTTCAAAATTGGAGTCAATTCTCTCAAATCCTGCCACTGCTTTATCAACTAAGTTTATGTAATATTCTAAATCCTCCTGTCATTTCAACAATGTTCACAGTTTCTTCGCCAGGTGTGGATTCTATCTCATGAAACCACTTTATTTGCTCATCCATAAAAAGCATCCCCTCATCTGTTTTAGTTTGATCATTTAGTTTGCAGCAATTCAGCCACATCTTCAGCCTCCACTTCTCATTCTGGTTCTTTTGCTATTTCTACCTCATCTGCAGTGACTTCCTCCACTAAAATCTTGGGCCCCTCAAAGTCTCATGAACCATCCTCTCCTAGCTTTTTCTTCTGCAGGTCCCTCACCTCTTTCAGGTTTCAAGTAATTGAAGATAATTAGGACCTTGAGCTGGAATAGGCTTTGGTTTAAGGGAATCTTGTGTCTGATTTGATCTTCTATCCATACAAGTAAAACTTACTCCATATCAGCAATAAGACTCTTTCACTTTCTTACCATTTGTGTGTTTCCTGGAGTTGCACTTTTAATTTCCTTCAATAACTTTTCTTTTGTATTCACAACTTGCTTAACTGGTACAAGAGGGCTAGTTTTGAGCCTGTCTCAGCTTTCCACATGCCTTCATGACTAAGCTTACTCCTCTCTAGCTTTTGACTTTAAGCGATTCTTTCTTTCACTTGAACACTTATAGACCATCATAAGGTCATTAACTGGCCTAATGTAAATATTGTTGTGTCTCAGGGAATAGGAGGCCTGAGGCAAGGGAGAGAGAGAGAGGAATGGCCAGTCAGTGAAGCAATCAGAATCAGCAATCACAACATTTATTAAGATCACCATCTGATCTGGCACCCGAAAACATTTATAATAATAGCATCAAAGATCGCTGATCACAGATCACCATTACAGATATAATAATAATGAAAAAGTTGAAATATTGCAAGAGGAGTTGCCAGAAAGTGACACAGACGCATGAAGTAAGCACATGCTATTGGAAAAATGGTGCTGATAGACTTGCTGGCTGCAGCGTTGCTACAAACTTCCAATTTGTAAAACAAAACAAAAAAGTAATATCTGTGAAGCACAATAAAGCAAAGTACAATAAAATGAACTATGCTTATATATGTATATCCCAAAATTTATATACAAGAATTTTCAAGGTAGCATGTAGAAAATGCTGTCAGTGCTTCACGTGTATCTTCTTACCACTCACTACTCTCAGACATGCCAATAACTTCTCAACAGAAGCATCTGTGACTCTGCCAGAGAGCTCTCTCTGGTTCGACAGGCTCTGCCTATAGAGAACAGACCAAAAATGCCATGAAGTTACCACTCTACCATAAGCCAACGACAAACGAGAGTTGTCCCATCCGAGCTGATGAGTAAGCTGGGGTTTTATTTCCCAATTTCCATTCCACTGTCTCCCACAGGGCCCCAGTGAAGCTGAGACCCACTTGCCCTCAGCGGTAACTTGGTCATTGACACATCCTGTATTGGATTCATTCCTATTTGTCTTATTTCTCCATTGCCCTATAACCTCCCAAATCAACTACTCAAACTCTAATTTAGTCTTGGGGTTTGCTTCTAGAATAACCCAGCTAAAGACATTGTTTATATAAGCTAAAAATTGAAAGAAAAATTTTTTTAAAAGTTCATCAACAAAAGAATGGCTAAGTTGTGGCCCATCATATGATAGAATACTATGCATCAATAAAAATAAACTAAAGCTCATCACTACATGACTGAATTTCATAAAACTTAATTTTGAGCAAAAGATGTTGGAGACAAAATAATACACATCTACATTAATATAAAGTTCAATATCAGGCAAAATAGTTTGTGGTTTTTATGGATTGAATTGTGTTCCCCAAAAACAGATATTTTGAAGTCATAACCCTAGTATCTCACAATGTGACCTTATTTGGAAATAGTGCTTATATAGGTAACCAAGTTAAAATAAAGTCATTAGCATGGGCCCCAGTCCAATATGGCTGGTGTTCTTACAAAAAGGGAAAAGATAAACACACAGACACAGGGAGAACACTGTGTGAATGTGGAAGATCAGAGTAATGCATCAACAAGCCAAGGAACACTGAAGAGTGCTGGCGTACCACCAGGAGCTAAGAGAGAGGCATGGGAGAGATTCTCTCTCACGGCCCTCAGAAGAAACCAACCTTGCTGACACCTTGATTTCAGGCAGACCATGACACAATAAATCTCTATCATTTCAAGTCACCCAGTTTGTGGTACTTCGTTATGGCAGCCCTAACTAATACAATGGTTGTAGCAAGTAAGATGGTGATTGCCTTTGGGGCTGAGGAAGGGTGGAATGATAGGGACAGGAACAAGCGAACTGGTAATGGTCTGTTTCTTAACAGTCACAATGTTACATGTGTGTGTTCACTTCATGATAATAATCCACTTTTTCAAAATACTTTTTCAGTATGCATTAAAATTCAATGAAAATTTTTAAAAATCTAAACACTTATTAGAGCAGATGAGAGAAAAGCAGTACACTGCATAATGAAGAGGGCAAGAGTTGGGGAAAAGAAGCTATTAAAGAAATGTGATTGTATCTGTAGTTCACATTAAGGAAGGTCCCTAAGCAAAGATTCAATGACCACTATGGACTTTCAGCTCAAATAAATCAAGTTAGCCCTGTCCCCTGAATTGCGGGTAGGAGGATTGGAATCTTCATAATTTCCACTCATTTCTGTTTTCCCTATGCCCCTACCTCCCCATTCTTCATTCTTAGTCTGAGAGTAGATTGTTCCTGAGTTGCCTGGAGTATTGACAATTTCAACAATAATATATAGAATATAGAAAGGAAAACCAGTAAAATCTATAATGAAGACTAGCCATGCTAACATTTCAGGGGAACTGAAGAGAGTCCTCTGCAAAAGTCATAGCACCATAAAAACAAAAACAAAAAAGAGAAAAAAAACTATTTCAGTATCTTTTCTCAAACATTCACTTTCACTGTGGCATGTTAGGTATTTACTGAGTGTTTTCCACACATAAGTCTGAGCAACGAAGACATCTAAGTCGTGCTTTGTCCCAGCTGTTAACACTCAGTTGATGACTGTGAGAAATGCTTCGGTGATTTTGTTCCTAATCAGTAAGTAAACTAATTACTGACAGCCAGGGATTCATTCTTTTTTTTTTTTTAGAATTCCCCAAACTTTAATGCTGTGGCTCCGAAAAGGGAGGCTGGAGGCTGTGGTGGGTCACAGTGTTGCTGACGCCTCTGACCTCCAGCCCTGCATCCCTAGCCACATTCTTATTCTTTCCTATCTTCTTGCTGCATGAAGCTTGTAAAAGATTTTGTTTGCTCTAGCTGAAAGAGTTGGATTTCCTTACCTCTTGACTTCTAACACAGTCTTTTTGGGGAGATGACACTATCTTTCACCTATATCTTAATTCTGATTCATCAGATTAGTTCACAGAAACATTAGTAAGGCCCTAGTTGTAAAACTGGAGCCATGTTCCTGCTTGGAGCTTTTTTTTTCTTTTTTTTTTTGAGTTGGAGTTTTGCTCTTGTTGCCCAGGCTGGAGTGCAAAGACGCGATCTCAACTCACTGCAACCTATGCCTCCCGGGTTCAAGAGATTCTCCTGCCTCAGCCTCCTGAGCAGCTGGGACTACAGGCATGCCACCACACCCAGGTAACATTTTGTATTTTTAGTAGAGACGAGGACTTCACCATTTTGGCCAGGCTGATCTCTAACTCCTGACCTCAAGTGATCCGCCTGCCTCAGCGTCCCAAAGTGCTGGGATTACAGGAGTCAGCCACTGTGCCTGGTCACTGCTAGTAGCTTTTGCAATCTTTATCAGTGTTTATGAATGTGAATCCAAGCAGTGGAGGTAATATTCCCTTTACTGAAGGCCCAAGAGTCACACTATTCTCTTACCCTAATTGGACTTCTGTCTGAGAAGAAAAAAATAAAGAATGAATTTAATTTCCTCCTGCCATTGACCTATGATATTTTTAAGGTATAGACTTGCTGCCTCTCTACAAAATGATTCCTAGGAGGATTGGTCACCTTGGTATTCAAGCCAAGTTCCCATTTGAAACTGGGGTCAGAACTAATTGGATAATGAGCTAACCTGAGAAACGATTCTCCTGACCCAAGGCCACATCTGACTCCTTCGGAAAGTGGAGACCTGATTTTGAAGCACCCAAGTGACAAGGAGCTTGAAATTAGATTTTGGAGAAGGTTGTAAGTCTTTACAAAAAATTCTTCCATCTTTCTGGTTGTTCTTTCTTTTGTCCTTCCAGTTTGGGTTCTTTCATGCTGTTGCAACACCAATGAAAGGTGAAGTGATGTATTTTTCCATTTCTAATGATGCTTACTCCCATGGTGAGACTTAACTTGAGAAACAGCAAATAAGTTTCTTCACACTAAAGAACTATATGGCTGATTGCTGGAGAATCATGGTTTTGGTTAACTGGGTTCTATTTTCCTAGTGAGTCATTTGACTTAGAGGCAATTCTAAATGCACCAGGAAGGCAACAGCATCAATACACTAGAGCTTCAAGCTCTCTGCCACTTGAAGCCACTCCAGCAGCACCTAAGTGCTTGCTTTTCTTACTTGCCTCCTCATTACACAGGTCAATATTGCCATTGCATTCAGAATAACCATTCAAGAACAGGACTTTTTCTTACATGTGGAATATTTGTGATTCACCTTTTTCTTCTTGGTTCTTATTTCATTCTTTCTCATTCTAGTACAGACACAGCAACCTAAGGATCTTTATTACAAGCCAAGGAGCAGGGCATTTCTTCTGAAAAATGGATTTTTTTTGTTTAGAATTTGTAGTGTATGCATTTGAAGTAATTTGTTTTATGTGTTTGAAGGATTTAGAAACTAGACTAAATTTTGTTACATATTTTACACATTTTACAAAACAAATTTAGTAAAAGGTAAATGTATTAAAAAATAAAATTCCACCAAAAGTAGCATTTGTTTATTCACCACTCACTTTTCAAGCAGTTGTTCCAATATTTGCAGCAGCATTATTTTTGTAATTTATTTACTTTAAAGCTACTCTGCCTGACCTTGCTTAATTATCTTATATTATTTTAACTTTATAACTTCTTTCTTCTTTTTTTTTTTTTTTTTTTTTGAGACAGAGTCTTGCTCTGTCGCCCAGGCTGGAGCGCAGTGGTGTGATCTTGGTTCACTGCAAGCTCCACCTTCTGGGTTCACGCCATTCTCCTACCTCAGCCTCCCGAGTAGCTGGGACTAGTGTTTTATCAAAATAATACACGTATGTAGTTTTTACATAAATATAACACACTTATAACAAATCAGAAAAGTTTCTTGCTTCACCCTTCCCTAAGCCAAGTCTACTCTTCACTGGTGTTTATTTGCCTTTCAGTAATGTTCACCCTCTATTTTTTCTTTCTGGAACTTTTGTTGGTTACAAGTTGACATTCCACAGAGTAATTATTTTCCTGTTATATTTTCTTCTTGCCATCACAGCATTTTGGTCAAACTTTGAGATTTTTCTCAAATTTATCTTTCAGTCTTTATGTTAAATTTCTATATCTGCTATTTGCCTTCCAAAAGCTCATTCTTGTTCTCTGAATATTCGTTTTTAAGGATATCTTGTGCCTATCTCATGGATGCAATATCTTCACTTATCTCTCTTGAGCATATTAGTGTTTTGAAGACTTTGACTTTCACATCCTGCATTGCTCTGCTTTCTCCTTTTTTTTTTTTTAAGTTTTCTGGTTGTTTTAGTCTCTTTCAATCAGTTTTATTGTTTGTTAAATATACTAATTTTAAGAACTTTATATTCAAAAATTTATATGAGAATAGTGAAATATTTAAAGATATAAGACATATTCCTTTAGAAGTGTTTTCCAGAAACTATCTAATAACATCAACTGACCATTGGTGGAGTTTGGGTGCATACTTGAGAGTAATTAAATTAGTAACACAGTAAGAACCTGAGGGTTCTTATTCTTACATCTGATATAAAATGAGTTAAAATATTCAATATTTTTCTTATTTGTAACATATGAAAGGAGTTCCTAAAATTCTTAATTAACTTTCTCTAGTCATAGATTAAAGAAAGTTAGTTTCATGTGACATGAGAATTCTGATATTGATCACTATACCTGAAAATACAGTAATAATGTTTCAACTCCTATGTTCACTTGTCCTAACCAATACTAAAATTTAGTATAATGCTGTGGTAGTTGTAAAATGACCATACAACTGTGGAAAGAGACCAAGAGAAACAACAAATAGTATAAAGATTGAGTATCAGGGAATTTAATATATGACAAGTATTATAAATTAGTGGAAAATGATTAACTTATTTAGTACTTTATAATTTTCACTTATAAATTATTGTATGGTAATATACATTTTAAAAGTTATACTATATTTTATTTAGTATTTAAATTGTTAGCCATTTGAGAAAAAATGAATTGAAATCCTAACTCATTCTTTAAATTTGAAGTGCATTAAATTTTTCAATATAAAAAAAGCAATAAAAGTAATAGAAAAAAGTTTAGATAAATATTTTAATAATCTTGGAGTAGGAAAGGATTTTTTGGACTGATAAGTAAACTAGTAGTTATAAGAAAGAGATTGATAGAATCAGTTACCTAAGATTTTAGAAATCTGGGAAAAAGCACAAAGTTAGAAGAATCTTTCCTACATATATGTACATATATGACAAGCAGTTAATATGTTCAGTTTATGTACAACTCTTACTTTTTTTTTTAATTTTGAGATGAGATCTCACTCTGTCACCCAGATTGGAGTACAGTGACACAGTCCTGGCTCACTGCAACCTCTGCCTGCCAGGCTTAAGTGATCCTCCCACCTCAGCCTCTTGAGTAGCTGGGACCACAGGCATGTGCCACTACACCCCGCTAACTTTTTGTATTTTTGATAGAGAAGAGGTTTCATCACATTGCCCAGGCTGGTCCTGAACTCCTAAGCTCAAGCGATCCACCTACCTCAGCCTCCCAAAGTGCTGGGATAACAGATGTGAGCCACCGCACCTGGCATACATATTAATTTTTTAAAATATATAAACACCCCAAAAGAAAACAGTGAAGAATGTGTGAACCAGAAATTCACAAAATAAATATGTATAATTTTTAAAAACATTAAAACATAACCAGACCCTTTAAAAGTCAAAGAAATAAATAGAGATTAAAATAAGATATGTTTCCTGTTAGTTTGTCAATTATTAAAAAGACAAAAATACTCAAGGTTAGTAAGATTGTGGAGAATGGACATTCCCATACAATGTTCATGGGAGTATTAGTTGGTAAAACAAAACAAAACAAACAACAAACAAAAAACACCTTTCCTTGGCAAGCCGGTACTCCGCAGCTAAATTTTTAAAGAACCTACGCTTTGACCCAACAGTTTTTCTTCTATGAATGTGCTCTAAGTAAATAACTAGATAATGAGGTTTATAAAGGGAAACCTTAGAAACAACCTAAATGTTAAAACTATAAGAATATTTAAGCAGCTCAGTACTTATGTACAAGGTAATAGTATGTAGCTATTGAAAATGAAGATAATTTATTGAAAGATATTAATTTTTAAAAAAATTCTCAATATTTCACTGCAAATATATGTTACAAAACAATAGCTAAGTATAATCATGCTTACTAATGGAAGTGTGGGGTAAAGGATGGAGAAGCAGGGTCTGGATTGGGTCAGAAGTGAGGTCTGGATAAAGCAGTAGGTAGAATTGAATAACATCTCCCTCCTCCCATCTTCTCCCTCCCTGTCCCTCAGTAGGTCTCACTTTTATAAGCAGCTTTCCTTTTCCATGAAGTTCTTTTTATTATTTTTATTATCATTATCACTAACATATATGTTAAGTGCTTACTGTGTGCCAGGCATTGTGCTTAACATGTTATATGATTTATCTCATCAAATCTTCAATAGAACTCTTATTCCCAATTTGAAAATTAGGAAACAGAGTCAGAAAGGTCCTTGCTGAAGGACACACAATTATTAAAAGACAGAAACAAGAATCACACAAAATCCACCTAACCCCAAAACTACACACTCAACTACTACATCACCCTTTCTTACAATTAACTTGAAACCAATTCACAACTGGAGCACAGACAGAAACAGATATATGTGATGGGTTTGTGAAATGTGGCAGAAAGGAAGTGGAGGTTGGTAAAGTCAAATTGCAGGGTGAGATAACAAGAACGCTACAAAGAAATAAATAACAATAAGTGAATAATAAATTCGGCATAGTATATTTCTAATAGAACTGGTATGAGGTTTTATTGTAAACTACCAACCCAGTCCTCTAGGGGCACCTATATCCTTCAGAGAAGAGAGGGCTATTTTGCAAAATATAAAGTCCTCTTTTACCAAGAGCCCAAGTAATTCATTGAAGGATCATTTTACCCCATACAATAACTGGATCCAGTTTTCCCTAAACAGTGTTTCCTGGACGTTGTTTCCCTATAAACGAGAGCAGCCTGAACCTCAGAGAAGGTAGAATGAAGCTCACAGGGGAGGCAACAAAGACAGCCAATACTCACAGGGTCAGCCACTGCAGCATCCTCTAAATTCCAGTCTCTTTTTCCACAGTACAGAAGTAACTGAGCACATTAGCTAAACTACATTTTACAGCCTCTTTTAAGGTTGAGTGTGTCCTTGTGGCTAATTTCTAATCAATGAAGTATGAATGGAAATATGTGCCATACCTTCTTTATACTCTCTTTCTCCTTCTGCTGGGTGGATGCTGATGAAGAGGAGGGCCTAGGCAGTGGCACAGCTTTGCTAAGCAGTGGTACAGCTTCAAGATGGAAGGAGTCTTGGTTTTTGAATCACGCTGTGAAGGACAGACACCCAGCAACCAAAATCTTAGACTGCTACATGAGGGAGAAATAAACAGTTTGGGGTCCATACCAACACAGGCAAGCCTACCATGAGTAATAGAGTTTCTCTATGTATCACATAGGTATCAGCAACATTCGTCTTCTAATTCTAAGAAAAGAGTAAAGATCGGCAGTGAAATAGAAGCACACAGTAGTAGAACAGAGCACGTGGCACAGAAATGGGTGATCAGCGGGGTGGTGTATGTTGGAAAGACAGACATGATGAGCAGCAGCTGGCAGAGAGGAAGCATGTATGCTCAGAGAGCTTCTGCTCTTAGGAACTTGCAGAATGCTGTAAGAAAGAGACAGGGTTGCGTGTGACCCATTTGACTGAGTGCTACTGACCCTGTTCACTTAGGAAATTTCAAAGTCTGCTTACCTAGATTCTACATACAGCTAGGTTGTATGTATTTGTGTGAATAAGAGTATGCTGTGTATAGACACATGCATATATGTAGTCAGAATTAATGTCAATATTAAATTTAATATCCAAAATATTAAACTATTGAGTTGAAGTATGATAGGTAGTTTAAATTTTTTTCTTTCTAAATCATCTGAACTTGAAAAGAATCATATCATGCATCTGTAATGAAAAAATGTTCTTTATTTTGAAGGAGAAAAATTCTTCCTGTTTTATGTTTTCATGAAAATATTTAAGATGGGAAACATTTTATTGGCTGTATATAGATAAATATGTAATAACAATGAGACACAATGTTTTGTCCAATTCTTATCATGAAGTCTTTCAAGAAGAGGATACATGCCCACCATAAAACATATGACCACGTGTTTGTAAATCCCACTGTTACATAATAAGCATTGTATTGTATTCATGATTATCACTGGTACTTGGCACCCTTTGACACTCAGTAATGGTAAGTGAATGAATTTATGAATGCATGAGCACTTTAGTAGCTTTTGAAGTGTAACTTTCAATAGTAACTGATAAATTATTTCAGACTTGAATCTCCATTTCCTGTTATTTCAGTGTATGACATAAAGTAATTGACTATCACACATAAGACACCTAAACAAGTGTTCTTTTTTTTTTTCTTTCACTTTACATATCACAGCTCCATTCAACCCAAATAAAGATGCAGATAGCATAGTCAAGTTTGACACTTTTGGAGATGGAATGGGGCGATACAACGTGTTCAATTTCCAAAATGTAGGTGGAAAGTATTCCTACTTGAAAGTTGGTCACTGGGCGGAAACCTTATCGCTAGATGTCAACTCTATCCACTGGTCCCGGAACTCAGTCCCCACTTCCCAGTGCAGTGACCCCTGTGCCCCCAATGAAATGAAGAATATGCAACCAGGGGATGTCTGCTGCTGGATTTGCATCCCCTGTGAATCCTACGAATACCTGGCTGATGAATTTACCTGTATGGATTGTGGGCCTGGGCAGTGGCCCACTGCCGACCTAACTGGATGCTATGACCTTCCTGAGGACTACATCAGGTGGGAAGACGCCTGGGCCATTGGCCCAGTCACCATTGCCTGTCTGGGTTTTATGTGTACATGCATGGTTATAACTGTTTTTATCAAGCACAACAACACACCCTTGGTCAAAGCATCGGGCCGAGAACTCTGCTACATCTTATTGTTTGGGGTTGGCCTGTCATACTGCATGACATTCTTCTTCATTGCCAAGCCATCACCAGTCATCTGTGCATTGCGCCGACTTGGGCTGGGGAGTTCCTTCGCTATCTGTTACTCAGCCCTGCTGACCAAGACAAACTGCATTGCCCGCATCTTCGATGGGGTCAAGAATGGCGCTCAGAGGCCAAAATTCATCAGCCCCAGTTCTCAGGTTTTCATCTGCCTGGGTTTGATCCTGGTGCAAATTGTGATGGTGTCTGTGTGGCTCATCCTGGAGGCCCCAGGCACCAGGAGGTATACCCTTGCAGAGAAGCGGGAAACAGTCATCCTAAAATGCAATGTCAAAGATTCCAGCATGTTGATCTCTCTTACCTACGATGTGATCCTGGTGATCTTATGCACTGTGTACGCCTTCAAAACACGGAAGTGCCCAGAAAATTTCAACGAAGCTAAGTTCATAGGTTTTACCATGTACACCACGTGCATCATCTGGTTGGCCTTCCTCCCTATATTTTATGTGACATCAAGTGACTACAGAGTAAGTCTTTGATTGTTTCTTATTTTTCTTGTTCTTTCTCCTGCCAGTGTTTCTTGTGTAGTACTTAAAATAGACTCCTTTTATTTCATCTCAATGAGTTGAGTAATTTCAAATGCCATGATGAGCCTGTATATTATATGTTAAAATTAATTCTACATGTAGAGAGCATTTAATTCATACCTACCACATACAGAGCACTGTGCTAGGCACAGAGGGGAAGAGAAATATAAATGATATGGACATTTACACAATGTGTAATCTAGTGGGATATAAAATGTAATACATGTACACATAATACCAATTAAACTTAAAAAGTGATTGACAATAGAATAAGACTTAAACTAAGAATCTAATTGTGAATCTATTTGAGAATACTTTAAATTAGATATAGGAGGACTGGCTACCATGGATCAATCTGTAAATTAAAATATACTTGCAACATTAAGCCAGCATAAGTTTAAAGATAGAAACTTTCACTCATGCTTCATTACTTCTCTAAAACAGATTAAAATACAATGTTAATTTGCTGTCTTTTCTATAGCTTTAGTTATATATACATGTATATTTTTCTTTAAATAGTTAAAAATTTTACTGTGCATATCCAGGTAACCTAATTAATGTTAATTAACAGATTATTAGTAATATACAGTTCAAATTTCTGGGCTCCCTTATAATTACCATCTCTTTTGAAAGAAATTTCATCATTCCATTATAATATTCCAAATTGTTAAAATGCTACATAAAATGTAGCATTTTATAATTCTGATTTCAGTACCTTACAATGAGTGAGTATAAGAATGTTTCTCTCTTCAGGCATTTGTTTTTTATTCTCTATGTTTCTTAACTTGTCAGAGATTAAACTTTTCCAGAAGCATAATGGTTTACTTGCTGCACCATGATTTCACAAAATGAATTGCCTCCATAGGTTGTAAAAGTCCTCAAATCTGTTGTTTACCAGCAATTCCTACATTGCCAAAATCTAGAAAATTGCAGCCCAAAAAGAAGACAGAGTGGATATAAAATTTCATTTAGATAGGAAGAATAATTCAGGAGGTCTGTTGTATAACGTGGTGACTACATTGTATTCTTGAAAATCACTGAGGGTCAATGTTTAAGAGCTCTTACCATAAAAAGTGGTAAGTACGTGAAGTAATGCATATGTTAATTAGCTCCATTTACCCATTCCACAATGCATACATATTTTAAAACATCATGCTGTACATAAACGTATACAATTGTCATTTGCCAATTAAAATAGATAAATACTTTTGTTTAAAAAAATGGCAAATCTGTTTAAAGCATGGGATCAAGATGTTGGCAAATTATATTGTATCTAGTCGCTGTAAATTATTCACAACCATGTGACTGAAACCTATGGGCTACATTAAGGGATGAACAATAACGGCGAAGAACCTAAGTTCAATGTTGTGCGGCAAGACTACCTATAAAAATTTTGGAAAATTTTAAGAAGAGGAAACATCAGAGCTGGATCAGCAAAGTCAAAGAGCAGAGTATATGAACCACAGGGGAGTTGGAGTGTTAGAATTTGGGGATTAACATGGAGAACTATAGTTAATGTATTGTAATGCCCCATTTCTATCTTTTGTCTTTAGATATACATCTAGTCCCATAGATCTGCATGATTTTTTTTTTAAGTTTTTAGGAAGCCAGTCTTAGCAGACATGATTTGGAGTACTGAGACGGCAAAATAGTTATAATACTAATTATTTTGTCCTGGACATATGATTTGAAATTCTTCATTCTCAAAAGTGCTGGTTAAAAAAAATGACAGAGCAGAAAATACTACTGAGAATAAACAAATAACATTATAAAAATTTAATTTTATTCAGTGAATTAGCATTTACTTCTAAGACACACAAAAAAATGACTTTCTTCTTTACATGATAGCAATAGAGTAGAACAACAGACTGAATGGAATTAGCTGAAGACACCAGAGCTTTCACCACATAGAAGAAGTCATAAGGCAAATGAAATGGGATAGAGGTTGTGGAATAGAGTTTTTTAAGGTCTGTGATAATTAAGGTATCCAGCGATGCTAAGATCATCTGAAGCCTCACAAATAATACCAATCCTAAGTTTACAAACAAAATGAGAAAGGTAGACGGAAGCCTCCAATGTAGTGTTTTTCAAATTTGGCTGCATATTGAATCAACTGGGTAGCATCAAAAAAAATATACCTGGGACACAGCCCCAGAGATTCTGATTTAATTGGTCTGGCCTGTGGCTTGGACATCAGGATTTTTCAAAGCTTCCCAGGTAACCCTGATTTGCAGCCAGGATTGAAAACCTCTGCCCTAATGAATCACATGCTCTTCTTGTCCCACCAATATGTCTAGTTTGGCCTGTACTGTTTTTGAAATACTTATCAAAGTTAGAAACTTGAGAAACTTTACATAAATATCCGTATTCTCGGTTTCTCTTAACAAAGTAAAAGCATGAGCCCAAATTCCTACACTCAACAATTAGCTGGACCTGAGCAGTGCTCACCCCTGAAGATAGAGCACCCTTACTCCTGTTGCCCCATCTCCCACTAATCTCTGAATTCTCACACGTGGTCCCTTTCACTTACAAACTTTCACAGACCCTGCAAGCATTTGAACTTGGGATTCTTGCTCTAGAAATTCCAGAACAAGACTGAGATTTAAAATTTCCCAGAGGAAAAATCATGTGGTTCAGACAGAATCAGCAGCAATAATTGAAGAGCAGCTGAAAAAATTTTGAGCATCAAACAGTCAACAAGGTTTATATCTCAGTGCTTTGCCACCCATTGTGAGTTATAAATAAACATAAGGCAAGATTCCAGTCCACTAAGTTTATATCTCAGCTGGAAGAAAGATATTAAACAATAAAGAATTCAAGAATTATAAACATAGAATAGTTTATGATTAAATTGGTGAGATAAACTCTAAATACCTGTGGGCTCCATAAGAGTTATATAGGTAAGATCATGATCTTTCCAGGATTACTTCTTGAAGACGGGATTTTTACCCCATAACCTTGGCGGACAAACACAACTAAGGTATTTAGAGAATATAGGGAATATTCTGGAGACTAGATAGGAATGAACCAACCAGAAGGAAGCCATATCAGTCTTACTCAGATGGAAAATGGGCCAGGGGCAGGACTGGTTCGTTTAGATAATGTTTAAGGGCTTTGAGGTCTTGAGTTTGTTTTGTTTTGGTTATTTGCTTGGGCAAAAAAGTGACATGATGAAAGGCAAGAGGGAAAGAAACCTTCCTGATCAACTTACTCTCCTAGATGCCTTAAACACATGAGCTCACTTATCTTCATTTTGATAAAATTTGGAAGCAAATTTTATTATCCATTAGAAAGATGAGTAAACAGAGGATAATGAACTCCCCAGGTGGCACAGTTAAGAAATAGTAGTTTTTCTGATTCAAATCCATGCCCTTCATACTGTAACACAGACGTATCCTTAATATGAAGGATGAATTTGAAAGGATGGAGTCTAGATCAAGAAGGACTAATTGAAGCTATTATAGGAATTCAATACAGAGCAAACAAGACATTCAGTTAGAATAAAAAATTCAAAGGATTTTTAAGAAACTATCCAAGTCATCTCCTGCTATATTGCAACTAACCACTCTCAGATAGTTTAAGAATCAAACACTGAGTCATTGGGATCTAATACATAGCTCAAATTGTGTAAATAAAAATTCAGCCATGTTTGAGTGGAAAGTTATCCATAAAGAAATTCATTTATAGTAATTACTGAGTGTTTTGTTCATGTCTTCCAAAAAATATGTGAGGACTTACTATAGGCCTTGGAGGTACTGTTATCAACATAGGCAAGTCTCTCCTCTTTTGTAACTTACAGTCTAGTGGGAATAAGGTGAAGATGGAGATGGAGCACAAATAATGAATGAATGAAAATGCAGGCTCATTCAGTAGTGAATGCTGTAATGAGATTTTTAAAAATCGCCTTGAAAAGTGGGTTACTGAAGTTTATCTCAAATTTTAATGTGCATGCAAATCACCTGGGGATCTTGTTGAACTAAAGATTCTGATTCAGTAAGAAAGGATGGGGACCAAGGATCTCCATATCAGTAAGCTCCCAGGAAATGGAGATGCTACTAGACTAAGACCATACTTGGAGTGTCAAGACTCTAGGTTCTTTTGGGGGTTGCAGCACATGAAACAATTTACTTACAGTAGGCAGAGTCCTGGAAATTGACTCTAGAATTTTGACAAGGTTCAAATACTTACAAAGAAATTCCTATTTTCCCATGCTGACTATTTTGGAGATTCAAAAATATATATTATATCTCAAATTCTTTAAACAATTTTTGTCACCCCTACTTTGCTGGTACCTATTTCATAATATTCCACTGAAGAAAAAATTCCACTGAAGGGAAGCAGCCAGACATTGGAATTCTATGTGCTGTGCAGATGAAACAGCAAGTTCAAACACTCTTAAACAAAAATATCTTAGAAAAGAAAAGCATATGGCTACAGTTTAATGACTAAATGGAAGAGTGATTTGATATGAGAAATAGGCAGGAGAGTTAAATCATGTAGGACTTTATAAGCCATAGCAAAGAATTTATATTTTATTCTATATGGAAAGGAAAATCACTGAAAGATTTTTAAGCAGGGGAGCTTATGATCTCACATTTTAGTAGAAAAAATCAGGCTGCTGTAAAGACTCTATTACTATATGGCAAAAAGGCATAAACGAGGAGACTGGTTAGGAAGTTGAGGTGGGTACTGGGGTCAGCACCATCTGACAATAAGATGTTAACAATGGAGATGGTTAGAAGTAGAGGTAGAACTTGTCAAGAACTGTGAAAGGTTTTTACCTCGTTGCAATCTATCAGGTTAGCCTGCCACACAGTTTCAGAATCCTTGTGTCAGAAGACATAAGACTCCTGACTCAGAAACAAAGAACTTTCTTACTCATAGTCATAGCAGTACCCAGAGTATCAACACTTGTGTAGTGTCCTTGAGTCCTGATTTCTTTTTTTTTTTTTTCCCAGACAGAGTTTCGCTCTTGTCACCCAGGCTAGAGGACAATGGCATGATCTTGGGTTCAGGCAACCTCTGCCTCCAGGGTTCAAGCAATTCTCCTGCCTCAGTCTCCCGAATAGCTGGGATTATAGGCGCGTGCCACCACATTGGGCTAATTTTTGTATTTTTAGTAGAGACAGGGTTTCACCATGTTAGCCAGGCAGGTCTCGAACTCCTGACCTCAGGTGATCTGCCCGCCTCAGCCTCCCAAAGTGCTGACAAGAGCCACCACATCCAGCCAAGTTCTTATTTCTACAAGGCAATGCAGAGTGGGCTAGGACACCTGCATAAGCAGTACTCAAAAGAGGATCAGTGTTATTTTCTTTTTGCCTTAGGATCAAATATGCAATAGCATAGTGCTGTTATTGATCCTATCCTTATTCAAAATGTTGACATTGTGTTCATCATGGACTTAGCATTATTTTTGATTTTTTAAATACTCCATTATTGTCTTGATTAATGCATTTTTGATGCCTCCTTAAATTTGTATCTCAGGCAAGTGCCTCACTTGCTTTACACTAGCCCCCACCCTGCCTTTCCCCTAATAGGTTAGGATGGTGATTTGGGTGTCTATCGCCAATAAGGCTTAAAATTTTGATTTCCTCTCCTCTCTGAAGTTCCTCAGCATACTTAGTCTGGTGTGTATGGACTTCACCCACCCTTCAGGATAGGGAAATTTTAATCTAACCTTAAGTAATATTTTCCTTAAAGCAGCTAAAATTAGGATGGGGGTAGGAGAGTAGGGCAGCACCGTGAGAGAGCAGCTCCTTGCCAATAAATAAGACACATTTGTTTTCAGTTTTAAGCACTCAGCAGCTACCTATGGCTCAACCATATAAGGTCCAATATTTTTGAGCACCTAAAAGACTAAATTTTGAAATAAGATCATCATTACTGTCACTATTCGCTTCAACTTTGGTGACCCATTGACTAAAGCTAGAGCCTATAGCTTTCTGGCTGGAACTCATGGCTTGTGCACTTTACTAATTTGGCCTTGACTCACACAGCAAGTGTGATTTGCTTCTTTTTGATACAAAATTAACAGGGCGTTTGCTCTCTCATCATGATAATATCTCTTAGGGTCTTGCCTTGTTTTAGCATAAGGGTTGGGGAAGTTTTCCAGGGCTGTCGCTGATGGTAGGAATTTGTCTAGATTTTTTTGCCTCCCTTCTCATTCTTTGTGAATACTGTAAACCAATCCAGGTGAGTAAGCACCCAAATACAAATCAGTGCCTCATCTATAGCTTCCCAGAAAGCTAAGTTCCACTGAAAAACAAAACAAAACTCGGAATCCTTTGACTGTCATCTTGGAATGAATTTAAGTTTGGAATAAGAGTCTACAGCTGGGGATTAATCCTTCAAGGGCCCAGCTGTTGCCATTCTTCCTTAACAAGCATATGTGCCCCTGATGTCTCAACCTCCCAAGGAAACCAGTCAAAGTTCGAATGATTCACCTGGCTTCTACCTTCTCTGAAAGTCTGTCAATGCTCAGCGTAGGTACATGTCTCTGCAATTTTTGTGTAAAAGAGAGTGGAATTTTATGCCTACCTAGGACAAATGTTAGTACTAGTTATTAGAATCAGGTGGATCTGAATCCAAACGGGGAGGAAATTCACCCCACTCTACCCTCCAGAGAAGAGTTAACGACAGCCAGGGCATCAGTCTAGGAGCTGTGTTTAAACCTACTTCGTGTTACTCAACCTTCAACCACATCTCCAAATCCTCCTCCTTAACAGGCAATAAAGTGGAACAGTATTTATTCCTGCTTAGTCATACAATTTGGTCAACATGTTTGCTACTGATTCCCACGTACTTCCTCAAATCCTGTTAATCAGTCCTTGAAGCCCTCATATTTTCTTTCTGAAAAAGCCATGTGTCTGTTGGCATTCTTTCCTCATTGTCAAAACTGTCAAAGACTGTAGTGCCTGAGATTTTACTATACTTACAAGGCAACAAGTTAGCCTACCACAGTTTTACTAATGCTAGCAAAAAGAACTTTATGACTCACAGCAATAGCAGTAGCCAGAATGTCAGCATTTGCACAGGTTTCCTGAGTGCCACTTCTCACAGGGCTACACAAAGTAATCCAGGTGACCCCTGTACCATCAGTGGGTTACATCACAGGAGAGGAACTCTGAGACTAGGGAACCTGAATCTTTTATAATGAATAGTATGCTGCCCTTTGTTCTAGAGGTAGTCACTGTGTGTATCTTCTAAAGCTCTTTGCTACACAAAATCCTTGAAAAGATATTCTGGAACAAAGGCAGAGCCTTGCTCACAAAATAACATGAGAAGCTCATGTAGAATAATTTCCCAACAGAATTTGCTGTTGGACTGGATGTATGGGTGTAATGGTAAAATCAAGGATGGTCTTTGGCTTGCACACTGGGTGGCATCTGGTGTCACTTACTCAAACAGTGACACTTGGGGAAAGGGACCAAATTTGGATTACATTATTATGATATGCCTATTTCATTACCAAAAGAATATGTCATGATGGCAGTTGAATATTTAATTCTAGAAGCCCAATGTTTAGGTCAAAACCAGTAATAGTTGATTTGGACATCATCAATATTTAAGCCATGAAACTCAATGGGATGGTGAAGAAAGAGAGTTCACAACTGAGCTCTGGGGAAGTCCAGCACTTAAAGTTCAAGTAGAATAGATAACTAAGACAAAGAACAACCACTGAGGGAAAGATGTGTCCAGGAATCCAAAAGGAAGGAAGTGATTAACTGTGTTAAGCATTGCTGCGAGTTCGACAAAGATGAAAACAGAGCATCGTGAACTGGTAGTATTCAAAGGGTCAGAACACAGAATTACAGATAAAAGCAGACTTTTAATAGTGTGACTTACTGATGGAACTGGATAACTGAAACTATGAGACTGATATTTGGGCTTTGTAATAAAAGGTATTTCAAATTTATAACAGGTATGCTGAATAAACATGGTGCACAAACTATGATAAAAATACAACTTTAATGCTCCTTCCGTTATCTCTTCAGTATTTAGCAATGGTAATCATCTCCCACCCTGGGATGGAAATTCCTGTGCACATATTCAAACACCAAATGTTCACCACATGTGAGGCTCCATTCTGGTGCTGGGGATAGCACAATGAGAAAAAACATTCATGACCTTGGTAGACCCATGAATTTATATGCTTTTAGGTAACATATGGTACTACCATTATTTTCAATTGAAAATTGTCTTTATTAAGAAATTAAAATATCTAGTCCTATATAATAATCAAAACTGTGTCCTCTTGGCATCTTCCTTGGTGCTCATGTTCCCCAATCCACCAGTTGCTACTTCCCTCTCAGCCCTGATTAAAGAGTAATAAGGAAGCAGTAAGATAGTTCTTTGTGGCTAGATGACTTTATGATCTCTAAGTCCACACATGGAAAGATACATCCTTCAGATGCCTGGAAGATAACTAGAGGGTGTTTTCATTTTTCACATGATCTTTAGAAGTTACCCTCTGGCCTTTTCCCCTGAAGGACCTTGAGTGAGTTGACAGGCAGTTCTATTTTGTGATTTGTCTCTGGTGGCTCCACGCTCATTCTCAGGGCATCCAGCTATCCTACCCCAAGCCTCTTTCTGTGAAGGTCTCCAGGCCAAGACATAGGCCCAAGACCATGCATAATGGCTCTTGTGTGGCCCATCTTGTCCATGCATACCATTCACATAGCCTTTACTTTGATAAATTCTCAGAACAAAGGACTACCCCAAGACAGTTGCAAGTTTTACGCAATGCCACTAGAGCAATGAGCCTTTTCACCACCTTCTTGATTTCCAAGGCAGGAATCAGGTCCCAATTCAGGGCATCCTCTTCCTGCAGAAACACCTGACTTTTTGTAAATGGCCACACTGAAGCATTCCTTGCTTCAGCGAGGAGACAAAAATCACAGTACAGCTTTGCCCAAGATCCCCTCCTCCTAAAAGCCTCTTCTCACCTCTTCTTGTAATGTCTTAAAGTGTGTGAGTAGTTTCAAGGGTTATAGAAATGCTTTCAGAAAAGGTTTCCTGGAAATCTTGCAAATTTGGATTTGTCTTCCCCTCCCATGATCTCTGATATCCTTCACACTGGCTTCAGAGTCAGAGGCAGCAACTGAGGCAGAAAGAGGACAATTCTAACATCATATTGTACATATATGTAGAAAACAAATTGTCCCATATTTATGAAGGCTTTTGCATCACAGAGTCAGATAGCAGCTTGTTTTCTGAGAAGCTGACAAGAAAGGAGCCTGCGATTAGGGGCCCCAAGGTGGAGAGCACTGGGATAGTTAAGAGAGACAAGAACTTTAAAATGATGAGGATAGATTATGCTTTCAGGATTCAAAGTAAACAAGGTCTAAAGAATTATGCCACAGGGCAACCTGAATTTTTTTAAAAAATCAAAGGTAAAATGAAGCCTTCTAAAATTATATGGTTTCTCCAGTTATGTGTTCAGTCTTCAGCTTTCCTTGGTTAGGGAGGAAGGTCAGAGACTTTACAGAAATGTTTCATAGATACCTAAAGTCATTTGGGGCATTTGAAACTATGCTACTTTACAATAGCATGTGCCTAAGGGGAAAGGAAAACAAATCTAAAGTTACTCTGGGATGAGAATGAGAAGACATGATAAACCCTGGTTCTGGGGAACTTTCAGGGAAAACAGTGAGGGAGAAGTGAAAATTATCTGTCAAGAATGGGTGTATAGAAGCCTAGAGAACATGAAGATTGAACAGTGAGTACTGATGAATCAAAATTCCAGAGAGATGCCAACAAGATAAGCAAAACAAAGGTACCACAGAAGAAAGCTGATAGTGATGCCCAACAAAGAAAAGGGTAAACCAGTAGTTGATAGGCAGAGCTTCCAGCAAGCAAGGGAGATAGAAAAATACAAAAAAGAAAAATAAATTTGTTTATAATAACCTTAAACCTTTAAAAAGCCAAGTTCATAGACTGAAATCACCAGCAATCTGGCCACTTCATCATTGAATATGTTTTACTATTTAAGATTCCAACTTCTGTGGTTTTACAGAAATATCTTTATAAAAATATAAAGAAAACAAACAAGAAAATCCTTGCGAAGTCTTGGCAAGCATTCAAAAGCACCCCACACAAATGGTGTTTGCTTACAAATCCTAAGCAATATTTCCAAGACCCCAAACATAGAAGATTCAATATAATTACTGTACTGATTTGGCTATAATCAGAATAGAGCTGTCGATTATTCTGGGTTTTTCATTTTGGTCTTGTTTCAGCACTCTCTTTAGTTGGCCATTTGACTGAATGTACAGCCAGACACTTACTAGCCAACCTTCTCTTGTAGGTGCAGACGACAACCATGTGCATCTCTGTCAGCCTGAGTGGCTTTGTGGTCTTGGGCTGTTTGTTTGCACCCAAGGTTCACATCATCCTGTTTCAACCCCAGAAGAATGTTGTCACACACAGACTGCATCTCAACAGGTTCAGTGTCAGTGGAACTGGGACCACATACTCTCAGTGTAAGTATGGAACTCAGCACTAACTCCTTCATATATAGCACTGTAGTCAGGACCAGCCTGCCAAGAACAGGCAACACATGTCTGTCCCCGTGAACAATCTCAATTCGATTTTACTAAGTATGGATTTGAACACTGTGAGTCAGGTATTGTGCTAGGTGCTGGGGATGCAGTAAGGAGCAAACAAGTCAAAGTTTCTGTTTGGGCAGTACATACAGTCTAGCAGGGAACAAAGACATTAAATCCATAGCTGCAATTAGGGGTTTGACCATGTTGTGAGGTTAGATAACCTGGTCTCTAGTCCTGTTCTGGAGTCAATTTAATCGATAACTTGGAACAAGTCACTCTATTGCTTTCTGCCTCATTTTACTAATTAAAATAGGGGACTGGACTGGATTGATGTTTTATAAAGTATATTCTATGTCACACAGATGCCAAAGGAGCTTCATGAAAAATTAAAAGAGGAAGATAATAAAATACAATGAAAAATGCTGCATTCCTAATTCCCCCTTGGAAGTTTATAGCATTTCTTTTAACATGAGTGTGTTATAGGTTTTGAGAATCTCTATGCAAGAAAACCTGTTTAACTTTGTTAAAATTTAACAAAGTTAAAATACTTTTAAAAATATTTTATCACAGTAAAACTAACATCCCGTGGAACACACCTTGGAAAATGCTGGAACAGATCTTCCTCCTATTTCAATGACAAAATGTTTTCTCAGCTGAGAAGGCAGTGTGAACTGAAGGACACTAGAATAGTTCCCAGTCCCAAATTCTCTCTGCTACTGGCCTGCAAATGTCTGAAACACTATCCACAGAGAATCATTGATTTAATTCTTTAGAGTTCTCTAAAGCACAAATGTACCTGAAGGGGACAACCTTTTAAGCCATTTTCAGCTAACTTGTGGTATGAAGTAGAAGCAATTCACTGACACTGGATGAGGGGGAAGAAAAGAACTGGAGCCATGAGACGGGGAGGGAGGACAGAAAGTGACAGAGACAAATGACTGCTTCACAATTTTGCCTCGAGTTGATTAGAAAGGATACTTCAAAATAACTCAGCATCACAGGGTCAGCAATCACATTAGTGCCCCAATTTCTCCACCAAAGTACAGAATTTAACAGGGCAGCCCTTCCCCCAGGAAACTGAGGGAAGACTGACAGGCTGAGAGCATGTGTTCCGGGATAGGCTGCACATTCATGTCTTTCCAGCTAAACTCCAATGTGTCACAAAAGTTGAGTTTCAGGACATGGCAAAGCCTGTGAGATCATTTTCCATGGATCTTAGCAAAATATGTTTATTTCTTGAGCAAACAAAGCTCTTCTCTAGCAGACGAATCTTAACAGCTACCTAGTCCAGACCAGAGAGAACTGTCAATAACTTATAAAAATATTAACAACAGTTAACAGGAACTTTCATTTGTTGAGTGCTTTGCATATGCTGGGCACCGTGCTAAATACTTTACACATGTGTGTGCATGTGTGTGCTGTTTTATTCAATGCTCTAACCCCTTAAGGTAAAGAAACTCACCCAGGGTCACACACTTTAAAAATGGCAGAACCAGAATTTAGAGTCAGTTCCTGTGATTTCAAAGCCAGTGCACCTAACCACTGTATCATGCAGCCTCTCCTAGAGAGCAAGCTGGAAAAATTCTCATGATGCTAGGTCCTTGGCAGACTTTGCAGAGAGAATAAAAAGAAGGTTATCCCAGCAAAATTGTCTCATTGCTAGCTCAGAACTTTTGCTTGTTATTAGAACAATTTAGCAGAGTCCATAAGTCTTCCACATAGAAATTATTCAAAATTGCATATATCCAGACCTCAGTAATTTAGAAATGGCAGAATTTTCTAATGCATATGCTGGGAATTAATAAATTCCAGAAGGGATAGCAAGGGCACTTTCTCCAATCAAGTCTCTTGTTAGAAATTCAGAAATATCCATTTACATAAAACCAATGTACTACAACCACAGCAGAACTGTTAAACTATTACTCAGTATGCTAATCTGATAGTGACCCAATTAGTACTTGAAGACAGGTGTTTGAACAACATTTTTGGAATGTTTTGTTAATAAAATTATAAACTATTTTTTAAAAAAAGGTCTACATTCAGACCTCATTGTTTCAGCAATATTTCCCTAATTAATCCAAATCAATGAAGTAGCACCATGTAACAAAGTGAAGATTTTATATAACATCTCTTGGCATTTTAACGTGCATAAGTAACAAATACATTCACCTGCTATTTCATTTTTACATCTTTTATTCAAAGTAGTTGTATATTCATGAATTCATTTTATCCTCATGAGTACCAGATATCACAAGTTCTATTTTATGGGTAAAAAAATTGAGAATTGAAGTTACTTCTCAAGGATATACAATGATACAAGAGTCAAGAGTTGACCCTGGATTTCCTGACTTTCAATTAAAATCCTTCCCATTTTAATAAGTTGGAAGTATTTCATATCAAGAAATTTATTCATTCATTAAATTATTGAGTACCTACTACACACCAAAAATTTCTAAGCACTGTGTACACAGTAATGAATAGGACAGAATCCCTGGCCCCATGAAGCCTGGTGTCTAGGACAGTGGTTTTCATACTGTAGACTGTAAGCCATTATTGGGTTATGAAATCTAGTATCTTTGGCCAGTGTTTTTTTAAAGAAAGAAATAGAAAATCTTAGAATGCATTACATGTAATAAAGGTAAGGCATGAAAGGTAAGTCATGAAGAGTTATATGTATATGTGTACCAGGTCTGGGTAAAATGTATTTATTTCTATAGATCACAATCAAAGATGTTTAAAGGCCAGTGGTCTATAGAATTTAGTTCTGTGTGTGAACATGTTACTGACCCACTTTGGTAGGAATTGAAGCAATTATTTAATATCTTGGTGTCTGTTTCCTCTATTGTATATTCAGTTCAATTTATATCCATTTCCCTCCTAAATACTAGGAAGTATGTTGCTTTTCTCCTACTCTCTTGCCAGAGAACTAACTTGGAATTGATATGGCTGTACTTTCCAGTTGGGGTGACTTCCTTAACTGCTTTGAGTTCATTAGATAAAGCATATGTTTTTCTTGGGTTGTACATGATTTATGTTCTTCCAGTGAGTATAATGTTAGCACCTTATTTCATTGAGCGATTGTTAATATTGCTGCTGGTTTGCTGACTTTCTCTTCAGAGGTAAAAACAACCCACTGTAGAGATGAGAGTAAGCAATATGGAAATAGGGTTATCTCGTTTCCTCCACTTTATCTATTCCTGCATAACAAACTTCTCCATAACTTAAAGGCTTAAAACAATACCTCTTTTTATTATTATCTCTCACAGTTTACAAGTCAGGAATTCATACAGGGCTTAGTTCACCTGCTCCATGAGGCTGAGGTTCTTCCATGGTTTTAAGCAGAGACGGAGCTGATCTGGAAGAGCCATGATGCTTTCACTCTTATTCCTGGCATCCTGGCAGGAAGCCTGTCCATGTTGGCTCCTAAAGAGCATATTCCACGAAAAGAGGAAGTAAAAACTGGCTTGGCCAGGAAACTGGTATAGCATAATTGGTACCATACTTACTTATCAAAGCTCAGATTCAAGGGGAGATGCGTAGACCCCACCTCTCAAAGAGTCTGTGACCATTTTAATTATGCCACACTTTCCAAATCCCCAATTAATCCAGTACTGCATCTTATCAAGAATTACAGTGACTTGACACAATCCTGTATGATACCAAGAAGTCACCCCAACTGGAAAGTACAGCCATATCAATTCCAAGTTAGTTCTCTGACAAGAGAGTAGGAGAAATATCACATTACTTTGGAACCTAGGAGAGCCTCCTGATGGCAGCCAAGGTGGTTGATAGCAGAAAGAGTATTGGTATTGAATTTTTAAAGCTGACCGGTTGCTCCAAAAAAACTGGAAAAGCATGACCGAACTCAGCAGCAGACATGAAAGAATGAACATGGTTAACAACATGTTGGAAAACTGACAAGTTATACATATTGCTATGTGTAAGAGTACAATTAAAGTTGTGCCTAATTAACTATAGATAGTAGAAGTAAGAGTAAAAAAAAAATGAAACCTTAATTTTTCTCCATTAAGAATACCCATGGATCAATGATTCCCAGATATTTGTGTATGAAAAATAACTCCTTTGAAATGGAGATGCCCTGGTCCCACCCATAGATATTTGGATTCATGTGGTCTGGAGCAAAGGCCAGAAATCTGGCTAATAACAGATACCCCAGTTGTTTCAATAGAAGTGGTCCAAGAGAAATATTTTGAGAACCTCTACCCAAACCATCCTTGTCTACTTCATCCACTGATATCAGTGTAGTCAGTGCAGGGAGGTTCTCTAGCCCATCAAGAGGAAGCAGGGTTTCAGAGACAGAGTGGCATTCTGAATTTCCACCCTTTGCTTCATAATGCCAATGGCCATATCCCCATGCAGTGATTTCCCAGGCTCCCTCTGGAACTTTCAGGGAAGGCATTTCCAGCATAGAAGAACCTGACCACTCAGAAAACATTTACTAAAAGTGGGCATGCTCTTTCTAATGGCAATATAACTCAGAGACCTTGAAATCCTAAACTCGTACTTTTAGTTCTACTCCCACACCCACACACATAAGCAAATATCCTTTGTGTCTGGATGAAAAAGAGGTCATTTTTATTCTCTTCTGCTCTAGAAGCAAAAGGGATTCCCAGAGCTAGTTCCTAAGGACAGGCAATCAAGAACATATGTTGGAAATTTAAGTAGAACTGCATAATATTTAAAGAGAAAAGCTGGAAGTACACACGAAGTTACATAGCATAAAACCCTATAGCAGTCATGCAGGTGAGAATATTGACACTAATATGATTTTGTATCAGCATAGACTGGGGAGAGAGAGGTGAAAAATGAAGTGTGCCCCATAGTCTTCAGACCTATTATGTACCCAGACTCGGTCCTATAAGGATATGTGTCTCTTGCTCATGGCAATCGTTCAGATGTATGTATGTCATTATCATGAAAATCAGTCCAGAAACTTCAACTATGTAATGATGCCCAGATTTTGGTCCCCAAGGAGTTGTAGGGATATGGAGATTGATTTTCTCTGCCAAGAAAGTCACTTGTTTAGGTGGTAATGTGTGAGCCGTTCAATTAATACAATTACTTATTATCACAAAGTTTCTTCACATTATAAAAAGAAAGTGATGGTATAAAAAGATTAAGTGAACAGTCTTCTAGAGTCATGGCATCATTTTCCACACAGCTACAACCACAGAAAGCAAGCACATGAGACCAGACTTTGGCCTAGTTAAAAAGGGGCAATGGCCTAGTTAGCAGGGGGCAAGCCATTGTTGAAGTCTGAATATGACTTTATAAAATAAAAGCATAACACGTAATGCCCAAGCTTCTTCTCTACAGTTCAACACCCGAAAAACAGCATCATGTGCCTGTACTCTAAGTTCAAGGAGCCCCACATGACACTATGTACTAGCCTGACCAGGAAAAGTAGCAAGGTATTTAGCAATACAGACTGAAATGATGGTCTTTCTTGCCACAGGTATCTCATACACATAAATCTTCAATGGGCAGTGCAGGAAGAACTAGAGTATTCAGCAAGTCAAGCCAGCTGCTTTCATGGAGCATATACCCAAAGCATCCAAACCAGATAAATGTTCATCTATTTTTCCCTTTAGAAATTTCACAGAAAAGAGGCCAGGCACAGTGACTCACGCCTGTAGTCCCAGCACTTTGGAAGGCCGAGGCAGGTGGATCACCTGAGGTCAGCAGTTCGAGACCAGCGTGGCGAATATGGCGAAACCCCATCTCTACTAAAAAAATACAAAAATTAGCCAGGCATGGTGGTGTGCACCTGTAATCCCAGCTACTCATGAGGCTGAGACAGGAGAATTGCTTGAACCCAGGAGGTGGAGG
>NW_012121154.1:196927-210931 GCF_000951035.1 Colobus angolensis palliatus | reverse complement strand
AAAAAAAAAAAGAAATTGAATCTATAATTAAAAAAATTAAAAAAAAAAAAAGAAATCTGTATAGCAAACCTCTGTGACACGCCTTTACCTATGTAACAGACATGTACCCCCAAACCTAAAATAAAAGTTAAAAAAAGAAAGTCCACAGCATTCCTGAGAATCTCATTCCATCCCCTTTTACTCCCTTTGTCATTGTCAATGGAAGAATAGAGTCTCTAGCTACAATAGGTAACTCTACATGTATTAGGGAATTGATGTTTAGTTTCTCTTTCTTCTATTTAACACTGTCATTGTGTTTGTCTCACAACTGCTTTTTTCCATCCCTTCAATCATTTTCTCTTTATCTCTAATATGTTGCTAGGTTTTCCCCAAGTAAATATAGCCCACCTTCTTTAATAACAATGACCACAAGTGTCAGAGCTGGGAGGGCCACTTTGGAACATTTATTCTAATAATCACATTTCTAGATGAGAAAACTAGGGCCCTATCTACTAGATACTTTAGGAATTTGGTAACTGGAGATACTTTAGGAATTTGGTAACTGCTGTATTTTGGTATACAGCAGTTATAAAAGCTGCTGTATGGCTCCTCTGGCCTCCCTGGATTTGCTGCCTCAGCTCAGTTACAAAATTCAGTTCATAGACTATTCTGACAATGAGAATGTTAGCATCTGCAAATTCGATGTTTTTTTTTTGTTTGTTTGTTTTTTGTTTTTTTTTTTAAGTTAAAAGCTTACTTTTCAGCTCTATACCTGATGGCATCTCGTTCTATCAGCCTGGGTACAGACTTGTTCATGGAGTCCCATAATGTTCATGGAGTCCCATAATGACACTATGTAGTAGCCTGGCCAAGCAAGTTAGGTTTGAATTTGGTAGAGGAAGGTGAATAAAGGTGAAAATAAGAGGCAAGGAGAACAGAGAGGAAGTAGATTACGTAGGTCATTATAAGGATATTTGCTCTTTGATTGAAAGAAATGAGAAAGCACTAGAAGGGTTTCATCAGAGTTGTGGTATGACCTGACTTTAAAAGCATAAATTTTGGCTGTGTGGGCAAAATAAAAGGGAGCAGTCAAAGAGATCATTTAGGAGGCATAGTCCAAATGGTGGTGGTTTAGACCAGAGTGAGAGACAGCAGTAGAAGCTAATAAAGTGTTCTGATACTGTACATAATTTAATGGTGACACTAACAGTATTAGTTCCACTAGAAAGGAGACTAAAACTAATTTTATTAGAGTTTAACACTTTTGGTTTAGACTTTTGTCTCTAGGCATAGTAGAACATGCAACTCATATTATTTATCTGAGCCTCAGGGTGAATACGTTTCTGATCCTTGTTTGAAAACATATTTTGATAGAAAAGAGGAGAAACCAGTGATGTTGGGCAACTAAGATAGTGAAAAGAATGCAGAATTGGTAGAAAAGCGCAGAAAAATGAACCTTTTCATTTACCAATTATTTATTGGTCATCCCTCTTTGTACTTTTTGAGGGAAGGAGAAGAGAGCAAATTTTTATTTTATTTTATTTTATTTTTTGAGATGGAATCTCACTCTGTCCCCCAGGCTGGAGTGCAGTGGCAAAATCTCGGCTCACTACAAGCTCTGCCTCCCGGGTTCACGCCATTCGCCTGCCTCAGCCTCCAAGTATCTGAGATTACAGGTGCCCACCACCACGCCCGGCTAATTTTTTGTACTTTTAGTAGAGACGGGATTTCACCATGTTAGCCAGGATGGTCTCCATCTCCTGACCTCGTGATCCACCCGCCTCATCCTCCCAAAGTGCTGGGATTACAGGCATGAGTCACTGTGCCTGGCCAAGAACATATTTTAAAGTAACATGATATGGCAAAAATGGAGGGAAGTATTTAGTTGAAGACTGATGGTTTGAATGTTTCCTCCAAATTTCATGTGTTGGAAACTTAATCTCCAAATTCGTATCCTGTTTGGAGGTGGTGTCTTTGGAAGGTAATTAGGATTAAATAAGGTGATCAGGGTGGGGCCCCCATGGTGGGACTGATGGCTTTAACAGGAGACAAAGAGAGACCTGAACTAGATACTTACTCTGTCTCACCATGTGATGCCTCTCACCATGTCCTGAGACAGCAGGAAGGCACTCACCAGATGCCCGGTGCCATGCCCTTGGACTTTCCAGCCTTCAGAACCATGAGCTAAATAAATGTTTATTCTTTATAAATTATCTAGTAAGTGATATTCTGTCACAGAAACAGAAAATGGACTAAGACCAAGTGCTATTTCTGTTGGTAAGGTAATGGGTCATTAAAAAGGGTCATGACATATCTTCTTTTTCCATAAATCTTGTCTCACAAGAAAAGAATAATTGAATGAAGAAGTCATTGCTTTCATACAGTTCTACCTCCCCATTTGGAAACTAAATCTTGGATTTGCAGATTCTTATCCTACAGCATAATGGATATGATGATCTTAAATCTACTGTTAACAATTTAAAACCATTACTTGGGTCATAAAGAGAAAGCAGTCACTGAAAATTCAGTCTATATTTTTTTTCTTTTTTCTTTCTTTTTTTTTTTTTTGGAAATGGAGTCTCGCTCTGTTGCCCAGGCTGGAGTGCAGTGGCACAATCTCAGCTCACTGCAAGCTCCGCCTCCCAGGTTCACACCATTCTCCTGCCTCAGCCTCCCAAATAGCTGGGACTACAGGTGCCCACCAGCACGCCCGGCTAATTTTTTGTATTTTCAGTAGAGACGGGGTTTCACCGTGTTAGCCAGGATGGTCTCCATCTCCTGACCTCGTGATCCACCTGCCTCAGCCTCCAGAAGTGCTGAGATTACAGGAATGAACCACCATGCCCGGCCTCTTTTTTTTTTTTTTTTTTGAAGAGAGCTTTTTTGACAGACAGGGTCTCATTCTGTCACCCAGGCTGCAGTGCAGTGACATGATCCTAGCTCACTGAAGCCTCAAACTCCTCAGCTCAAGTGATCTTCCCACCTCAGCACCTGAGGCACATGCCATCCTGCCCACCTAAATTTTTTTAGAGATGGGGTCTTGCTACATTGCCCAGACTGGTCTCAAACTCCTGACTGGCCTCAAATGATCCTCCTACTTTGGCCTCCCAAGGTGCAGAGATTACAGGCCCAACCCACTGCACTAGGCCCAGTCTATATTTCTTAATAATGAATTATTTGCCTTCCACTGTGAAATCTCTGACACAACCAGAATACCAAGCCAATGGGTAGTAGTCGTGTCTTCATCTGCCCAGATAACATGTATTAATCAATTACCAGATACAGTTCTCCTGAAATGGAACCAACGGACCCTAGCACAAGTAAAATTAAGATGATGAGTAAGAAAACAGATTCAATGACAAAGTAGGACACAAGAAAACAAACAGCTGGTGGAAACTGGATTTCACGACCATAATAGTAAAATATCTAAACAAACAGACTTCCTGGGAAAAAATTATTTGGGGTCATCAGAAGCAAGGAAATGGAACAGATGAAGCAAACTGGAATGTCTGTTCTGTTGAAATGTTTATTTTTTTTTCTGAGACTGATGCAAAGTAGCACTGCTAAAGTAATACTGATTCTCAGCAACCAGTCTCAGCCACGAAATTGACTAACAGACTTGGCATCCATAAAAATCTATTAAATAAATATATTTAGCATTGATTGAGGGTCTAATTACCTGAAAAAATACAATAATTTTCTCTAAAGTCTGGCTAGCCCATGCATTACTGGTGGAAGAGAAGTGGATTTCACAGAGCAAGACAAAGCTACCACTTGGTTACACTGATCTTCAATGTTTCACCAGTTTGTAAAGCAAAATATGCCTTTTGATAGCAGTGAATTACCCTTTTGTGATTAATAGTGGAATTTATAAGGTCCTTTTCCATTTGCCTTAAATTTTCACTTTGAATGGCAAAAGCACACCTTATCCTAGAGGATCCAATAGTTGCTACTTACCCCAAGTCCCAGGAAAGCCAGAAATAAGGCTACATGCCTCTTATGTCTGGTAGAAAGGATGATTATAGAAATCTGCTTAACCACACTTAAGAGAATGGGCTAAACTTACGCCATTAAAAATCCCATGAGTATCTCATCAGAATAATAGAAAAAGCTCCTCACAAACATACACACACAAATGATAGTACTTTGCCCTTCCACCTATTTTACTACCTTGGTGAATAACAGATGGGCTAATATGGGAAGCATATGTAAAATATTTATGAAAAGCAAAGTAATTGAGATAGTAAGCTCAACAAAACAATAATTTTCCTTACTATATTCAACAGCATGTGCAAAAATGAGAATTTTTTTCATAATAAAATGCACCAGCAGAAGCTACCGATGAAATAATAAAAGAGAAGCAGAAAAATACAAGTTAGAGTTCCCTTCGACAGATTAAAAAGTATTTAGGGGAAAAAGGAGTTGCAGAAAGAGTCTTGTGGGTTTTTGCTGTTGCTATTTCTTGTAAGGAGACTTTGAATTTGTATTATCTTCCTCTCAAAGAGTTTAGACATTCTGACGCTGGTTGCTCCTTTGAATGTCCTATGAAGGGGGTAGATGAAACAAAGCTGTGCTGTTAACTTCCACAATGATGTCCGTGGGGTCATAGTAGATGACTATTTTATATTAGAACTTGAGGATTTTCCATGCAGCTATCTTTTGCAGACTCTGTCCTTCTTACCTAGGCAAGAGCTACCTAATTTTCAAGAAATTAGAATGCAATAGGCAAGCCGACTATACGAGCACACTCCAAAGAATAGCATTACATCAAGTTCCATAAGAGAACAGGGAACATCAGAGTAGGTTTCAGATACAAACTTAAGAGGGGGTATTTGAATCCCAGGCCTTAGTTCTGCTAGACTTATCCCTGTGACACATTATTCCTCTTCAATCGCTAAAATTGCATTTTTATCCTGCACAGAAATAATACAACTTGATCCTGGAAAAGATAAAGAGATTAGTTAAAATGTCAAAGGCAGCATGCCTGAATGGGGAGCTCACAACCTGAGTCAGTTCTCTTGGCAAGGGTAGTTGATAGTCATTGTCATAATGTGGCTTGAGAAGCAAAAGCCCACCTGTCTCAAAATAAGACTGCCCATAGGCTTCACGTTTGCTGGTCATTTCTTTAGTTTAAAAGATTATTTCCTTCTTGAAACTTCCATTGGTTTCCTGTTCTTTGAAATGCAAACATTTATATTCATTAAATATTCAGGAAATATTTATAGACAATCTATTCCATGACCACCACTAGGGATAAAATAATGAAACAGATAAGTAAAACCCCTGCATATTTTCTAGTCAAGGGTATAGGATGATACACCAAAAATAATAATAAGCAAGAAAAAACTCAGGCAGCAACAACTGGGCTAGGCTGAGTTTCAAAACTGGGTGATGTGACAGTAACTGATTGGCTATTATTTTAAATTAAGTGGGCTGATGACTACCTTTCTGAGGTAACATTTCAGATGTGGATGACAAGGAGGAGCCAGACATGAGTAGATCAGAGGGAAGAGCATTCCTAGAGAGGCAAAGGCTACTGCAAGGGCAGAAAGTTGAGAAATAGACTTGCTGTGTTTGAGAACAAAAGCAAAAAGAAGGAAAGAAAATTTGGAATGAGGTGAACACAAAAAGAGAGACATGGTCCAAATTATGATGGGATTTATAAGCCAGAGTAAAGAGTTAGAGCACGCAGGGAAGCCATTGGAAGTGCATATATAGGTGACTTATATTTTAAAATACTCTCACTGCTGTATAGAGAATATATTGCAAAAAAGCAAAAGTGGAAACAGACAGGCCAGTGGCGCAGCTCTTGCAATGATCAGGAGAAACATCATGGTGGGTTGTCCAGGGTGGTAGATGCAAAGAGAACTAGTTAGACATAAATTTAGAGTTGACTGAAACTGATGATAGGTTTGACATGGGGCAGGGTTGAAACAAAAAGGAATGAAACATACATTTTAGATTTTTGGTTTGGGCAATTGGCCAGATGGCAAAACCATTCACTGAGGAAAGGAAAGCTAAATGGAGACGGGTTAGGGAATCAAGAGTTCAGCTTTGGTCACTGATTTTGAAGTGGCTTTTAAACATTCACATGAAGATTTCAAGTAGGCAGCTGGATTCAAAAGGCTGCAGAAAAAGCACATATTGAATGACCTAGAGTGCTCTCCTAGGTTTCCAGTAACCTATTTTGAATCTCACTTTGCCTTGTCCTTTCTCTTACCTTACCTACAATTGATGAAGCTGCAATTAGATACGATATATGGAAATAATTTTTCTAATTAAAGTATTTATAAACAATAAAGCCCTCACATTTGGAGTTATGATTATGACCACTTTCCATCAAGTATTTATCTGCCACATACTGTGTTAACAATTTCTTCATTGTAGAGCTTTTAATGGGCTCATATTGTAAAGAAAATTGAACCTGATCCTAATAAGATGAAAAAATATCTCCAAAAGAGTTAGCATGTCGCATGACTCCAGTGTAACTTGAGGTAGCCATACAAACTTGACTTCATAGATTTTCTTACATACCTAGCCAAGTAATCAACATAAAATTGAGGGGCTGTAGATTCCCTAGTGGTGGACCTGCTGATAGACTTCAGTGCCCCAAGTATAGTGAAGGCTCCCCCCACTGAATGCCATATAATCTCATATTTCATAAATAGTTGCTCCTGTTTAAGGAAATTAATAGGAATTTTGCCTAGGTATAATGAAAATGTATGGGTCAATTATATATCCACTATCAAGCATGGACATTCAAACATGAAGCCAGTTTATCTGCATGTTAACTTTGAGAGATGCTCTTAAAGAATGGGACAGATGGCTGGTCAATTTGATCTGAGCTGTGATCAAGTACCCCAGAGGATCAGCTCCTACTGGTCAGAGTATATACAAATAGACAGGCCAAGGGGTTGTATGAGAGAGATCTTAAATGTAATGGAACACCATCTCTTTAATCTATTCTCTTGGCTACATGGTTTCCTTCCATGGAGAATGGGGCTCCTTGCTTTTGTTCACATTCAGTGCAAAGAAACAGCATTAAGGGTGAAATATATATAACTTATCTGTACCTAGACTTCTCATGAAATAAAACTTTACCAACAACAAGTTAATAGCTAAGAATTATATCTAAGAAAACTGAGTGCCATAAAAAGAATGAATATAAATCCATACTATATAATATGGCTAGGAAGTACTGTAGTTTCCTATGACTGGCATAAGGAATTAGCACAAACTGGGTGTCTTAAAACAATGCAATTTTATTCTCTCACAGTTATGGAGGCTACAAGTGTGAAAGGAAAGCATCATCAGGGCCATACCATAACACTGTTGTCACTATTTGTCATTAACAAGGGCACCATCCATTTGGAATATCTTTTCTGAGACCTGTTATGAAATTGAAGCTCTTAGCAACCCAGCCCTTACTAGTGTTTTTACTGAAGTTATCCACTTGAACAATGAAAATATATCAAACCATTCTCTAAGGCAGTGGAGTTCACAGATGGCTCACGGACTATATAAGGCTCATCCCTGTATAGACAGAACAAAACTAATTAAGGTACTGAAAACGGTAAATAATTTAGTAACCTATAAAAATTACAGTGAGCTTTTGATTTTGCACATTGCATTTTAATCAGTTTATAGATTACCAAAGCTAATTTTCAACCTGCAAGTGACTTCCTTCAACAATGATTATATTTATAAATTCTCCGCCAAGAGGTATAACATTAGTGAAGGTATGTTCCAGGTTGCAAACTAATTTTGAGCAGAACATATTTAGAAATTGACCTACAATAGCATTTTAACCATTTAGCATTTTCCAAAGCTAAATTAAAATGAGTTTTTAATTTAATTTTATTTTTTCACATTTTTTATTTCCATGGGTTTTTGGGGAATAGATGGTATTTGGTTACATGAATAAGTTCTTTAGTGGTGATCTGTGATATTTTGGTGCACCCATCACCTGGGTAGTATATACTGAACCCCAACTTGTAGTCTTCTATACCTCACCTCCTTCCCACCCTTTCCCCGAGTCCCCAAAGTCCGTTGTATCCTTCATGCTACCACTTTTGTGTCCCACTTGACTAACTTTTCTGTCCCACTTTGTTTTCCAGCCTCTGCAAGCATGTATGTGCCAACGGTGTGCAATGGGCGGGAAGTCCTCGACTCCACCACCTCATCTCTGTGATTGTGAATTGCAGTTCAGTTCTTGTGTTTTTAGACTGTTAGACAAAAGTGCTCATGTGCAGCTCCAGAATATGGAAACAGAGCAAGAGAAAAACTTTAGTACCTTTTTTTAGAAACAGTACGATAAATTATTTTTGAGGACTGTATATAGTGATGTGCTAGAAATTTCTAGGCTGATTCTAGTGCCCCTATTATTAACAATTCCCCCAGAACATGGAAATAACCATTGTTTACAGAGCTGAGCATTGGTGACAGGGTCTGACAGGGTCAGTCTACTAAAAAAAAAAAAAAAAAATACGGTGGCAATATTACGTAACTTTTTTTCCTATGAAGTTTTTTGTAGGTCCTTGTTGTAACTAATTTAGGATGAGTTTCTATGTTGTATATTAAAGTTACATTATGTGTAACATTGATTTTCTCAGCACAAAATAAAAAGCATCTGTATTAATGTAAAGATACTGAGAATAAAACCTTCAAGGTTTTCCAGCATGGTGGATAATGGTTTGTTCTTTTTGAATAACTCAAGGTAATTTGAATGACTTCAAATCATTTCCACATTTAATTTTAGTAGAAACTGTCTGACTGTGTTTCTGTTCACATCTATACATACTTCAAACTCAAGTTGTTACCCTGCTGAAGAGTTGTGAGCAGGGTCAGACTTCTCTGTGGTCCACAATGATCAGAAATTGACTGGTAGCAACACCATATATATTAAACCATTTCAGCAACAATACACATTTTGATCTTCTAAAGCCACATCTGTGGGGCAGCCAAGAATTGCCCAGATAGAGATACAAGACAACAAGAGAGCTGCTATGTTCAGAATATAGAGACTGTGGCTGCCAGGGAAGATTTGATGGCTCTCATTTCCAAAAACAACCTTAATTACTATGAAATTGGCATTGTATCTCCTCATTCCATTAGAAAATCACTCTCACCATTCACTGCTGAATGAGGCAATAAAATGCAGGATATCTTATTTTCCAGTTTTTCAGTAGCCATGCTCAGGCACATCGGCTTGTTACTAACCTTGAATATTTTACTAACCTAAGTAAGGGAGTGAACAGGGAAAACACGGATAAGCTAAAACTGGCTTATTCTTACTAAATAGTGTCCTATTTTTATCAACCTTTTACTCACAAATCATTTATGAATGTAAGAAAATTTGCTGAGAATCTATGTGTTAGATCCTGTGCCAGGGGCTATGGCTAAGGAGTGTGTTAGTTTCCTATGGCTGGTATAAGGAATTAGCACAAACTGGGTGTCTTAAAATAATAGAAATTTATTCTTGCACAGTTACGGAGGCTGAAAGTCTGAAAGGAAAGTGTCAGCATCAGCAGGGTCACACTCTCTCAGAGGCTCTAGTGGAGAATTCATTCCATGCCTCTTCTAGTTTCTGGTGGTTGCCGGCTTCCTTGGCTTGTGGTCATATCACTCCAATCTCTGCCTCCATCATCACATCATCTTCTCCTCTGTGTCAGTTTTGTCCCCCGTGTGTCTTACAAGGACACTAGTCATTTGATTTAGGGCCAATCTAGGTAGATACTATAGGATGAGTTCATCTCAGGGTACTTAGTTATATCTGCACAGGCCCTTTTTTCAAGTAAATTAACATTCTCAAGTTCCAGGGATTAAGATGTGGACATATCCTTTTAGGGGCCACTTTTTATCCCACAACAGAAAAAAAATGAGTAAGTTGTAGTGCCTGCCTCTAAGAAGCTTAAAGACTGGAAAATATTATGATGAGAGGACGTTTGTGACCCAAAGAAGACAGTGAGAGGAAAGATGAGGAGAATCAGGATGTGAAGTATCCACAGGCTAAACAGTCAAGGCCTGAATAATCAAAAATAATTATACTATTTTAAAATGCCTGAAAATAAGTAACAGGTACACAAAAAGCCAACAGGACTGGCTTTGGAGGAAATAAAGGAGTCAGATGTTAGAAATTCTTCTCTTTCTTCTGGATACATTTGAATCAGCAACCTAATCAAGCAATCCAAAACTCACCAGATGCTCAAAACAATAGTGTTTTTGTCTAATTTCCATATTCAAATAAGAACCTGGAATCTAGGGAGGGGGGCTTAGATTGGATAATAGATTCAACAGCACTAAATGACAAAAATGAATTCTGCTGTGACTGAAACTGACAGGAGTGCTAGATAAGTGTGTTAAGAATGAGCATTTGCTCAGGATAAAGGCTGAGGCAAGGCTGATGGGAGAGAAAATAAACTCAGTCCTCTGATGGAATGTGACAGTCTGAAGAAGGCAGTATCAGATGGGTTGTGCAGAGACATGGCTGATGCCTCAGACAATCAAAATGATTATGTATCTTTTCAAATAAGACAATTAGATTTGTATATAAGTCTTCAGAAAACTCTGTTTTTGAGAGGGCTGGGTTTTGATCTATGCACACTATATTTCATGCCCTGAAAATATAATTTCATGCATTAACTGACAGCTCTTGTCATTTTCCTTTGCCTTGCCACAAGCTTTATTTCCAATTGGAAGTGCATCATCTAACATGTGATCTTTGGAAATATTTTTCAAAATATTCAACATATGTACGAAAAATAGCAGCTATGAAATCTTTTACATAAGCTATTTCAAGCAAATAGGTTTTTGGTTGATTTTTTTGCTCCAGTAGCATTTCATCAGTTCACAATATAAAACTGGTTGAGCCAGTCCATCTTTGCAAAAAACTTCCTGAATTTAAGAAACCCAAGCAAAATGATATATCCCACTCATTAAAAAAAATATCAAGGTGACATCAGCAATATGGCAGAATAGGAAGCTCCTGCCTCTCCCTCTACCCACGAATCCACCAAAAAAAAATCATCTATTCACAGATCAATTCCCCCTGAGAGAAAGTTAGATACCAGTTGAGAGACTCCTACCCACCAGGCAACTGAGAGAACACCCACATCAAACGAGTAGGAAAAGCTGAAGCACACTCAGACACAGACTCTCCCCAGGCACGGAGCCATAAAATCTTGAACGGAATCCCCAACACCCAGCTTCTCCCTGTGGAGAGGAGGATTTGGACCCACATATAATATCCTAACTCTAAGATTTTCCTTGGTTTGACACTAAATTCACCAATTCTGGGAGCAGAAGGGATTAGACATAAGAGTCTCGCTAGACCACAGTGAAAAAGCATCGGTGTTACTCAAGCAGGCAAGCACGTCCAATGGCTTAATGCCCCAGGAGAGGTGCAGAAAAGAGGCTTTAAAAATGTAGCCCTTTGTCTCCCTAGAAGGGACACATTCTCCCAGTGTTTACTTGGCAGCCTGACTTGTAACTAACTTGCTTCAGGGAGTTAAAGGAACAAATAGCTCACTGGCAGTCTGAGAAGCAGGTCAGCATTTCTTGAGTTTTCCCCTCAGTTCACACCAGCAATAACTCCAGGTCTATTAATCTATCCTGGAAGGAATTTGTTCACACACTGAGCACCCCAACTTTTACAGCTTTCACCCAAGGGACTGCATCCTAAACCTTCCAGCTCTGGGAGCAGCGGGGACTGGCTTATATGTCTCTGTGGACCACAGGAAAAAGGCAGTGTTTTATAAAAGTATGCAAGCATTTCCAGAGTCTTGGTCCCACAGGAGCAGGGCAGAGAATGGGGCTTAAATTCAGCCCTGTTTCTCTCAAGAAGGAGTTTATAGCATACTTTTCCAGTGGCTACCTGGCAGCTTGGCTTCCAACTAACTTGCATCAGGGAGTTAAGGAGGCAGATAAATATTAACCCACCACCAGACTGAGAAGCACACTGGCTCTTCTGGAGCCTTCTCTCCAAGTTCACCACAGTGTTAACTCCAGTTCTATTAATTTTTCCTGGAAGGAGCTTGTCCATACATTGAGTGTCCCACTTTTATAGCTTCTATCCAAGGTACTGCATCCTAAACATCTTACCTCTGGGAACAGAGGGTACTAAGAATATGTGAGTCTACCTAGACCAAACAAAAAACTGGCAATTTTATATACATGTGTAAGCACTTACAGGGGCTTCATTCCCTAGAAGCAATGCAGAGAAGGGGCTCTAAATATGCAGGTCTTTATTTCTTCCTGGAAGGGGTTTATGCCTTTCATTGAGTGCCCCAGCTTTTACAGCTACCACCCAAAGGACTCCATTCTAAACCTCTTAGCTGCGGAAGAAAAGGGACCAGGCATATTCAAGATTCCATAGATCACAGAATAAAGAAGTGTTTTTAAGTGAGCATGCAAATACTTTCAGGGGCTACATCCCCTTGGAGCAATGCAGAAAAGGGTGAGAACATACAGCTTCCATTTTCTCTTCAGAAGGGGCTTATTGTACACAGTGACAGTGGCCACTTAATGGCCTGACTTCTAATGAACTTGCATTGGGGAGTTAACAGGGAAAAAAAACACAACAGCCCTCAGCAACAACTAGAGTCAAAGCTTGAAACTTCATATGCCTTTCTTCTGGCTCACCCAGTAATAAATCCAGGTCTACTCATTCTTCTTGGAAGGAGTTTGGTCATGCGCCAAGGGCCACAACTTCTATATCCCACTCAAGTGACTGTCTCCTTAATGATCCAGCTCTAGGAGCCAATGGGGATTTGCATTTATGAGTGGTCCTAGACCACAGAAAAGAAAATGGTCAATATACAATGGGCCCACTTTCAGCAGCGAACTCCCCAGAATCAGAGAGTGCAGCCTGAATATGAGTTCAACCATTTGCCACAGATCCTCTCCCTGGCTTACTGCAGAAAGAGTGGGAGATAAATATCCATGCCCAGCTTCAAAGTGAAGAGAGAAAAAACTGGAACATATATTCAAATTCAACACCCCAACCTTTCCAGCTACATCTAGGGAGTCTGGATTCTAACTTACTTTTCTCAGAGTACTGACAGGATATAACATATCCTAAGCTCCAGGGGCCACCAAAAACAGAAATAACAATCTGGACAAACACATAGATTTGAGAGATAACTTAATATCTCTGGCTAGATGGACTGGTGAGGTACTTCTACAAGAAGCCAATTTGACAAGACATGGAGAGGTAGTTGTTTTATCTCATGTACAGATACCAACACAGAGAGTCAAAAAAAAAAAAGTAAAGGTGAATATATCCTAAATAAAAGAACAAGATACATCTGAAACTGACCCAAGTGAAGTGGAGCTATGTGATTTACCCACAGAGAGAATTCAAAATGATAGTCATAAAGATGCTCATTAATGACAGGAGAACAATGCAAGAACAAACTGAGAATTTCAACAAACAGATAGAAAATATTAAAAATTACCAAACATGGGTCCTGGAGCAAGACGGCCGAATAGAAACAGCTCCAGCCTCCAGTTCCCAGCACAAGCGACACAGAAGACGGGTGATTTCTGCATTTTCAACTGAGGTACAGGGTTCATCTCACTGGGGAGTGCCGGATAATCGGTGCTGGTCAGCTGGTCTGACCCAATCAGCAAGAGCTGAAGCAGGGTGAGGCATCGCCTCACCTGGGAAGCGTGAGGGGGAAGGGAATCCCATTTCCAAGCCAAGGGAATCTGAGACACACAACACCTGGAAAATCGGGTAACTCCCATCCTACCAGAGGTACAAGGAGGAGTTGGTACCATTCCTTCTGAAACTATTCCAATCCATAGAAAAAGAGGGAATCCTCCCTAACTCATTTTACGAGACCAACATCATCCTGATACCAAAGCTTGACAGAGATACAACAAAAAAAGAAAATTTCAGACCAATATCCCTGATGAATATCGATGCAAAAATCCTCAATAAAATACTGACAAACCGAATCCAGCAGCACATCAAAAAGCTTATCCATCATGATCAAGTGGGCTTCATCCCTGGGATGCAAGGCT
>NW_012121154.1:161542-194827 GCF_000951035.1 Colobus angolensis palliatus | reverse complement strand
CATGGCACAAGCATACACATGTAACAAACCTGCACGTTGTGCACATGTACCCTAGAACTTAAAGTATAATAAAAAAAAAAAAATTACCAAACAGAAATCAGAAGAGCCGAGGAATACTACTGCTGAATTGAAAAAATTCAATAGAGGGATTTCATAGCAAAATAGATCAAGCAGAAGAAAGGATCAGCAAGAACTTGCACAATCTGAGGAGCAAAAAGAAAAAAAAATTAAAAAGAGGGAGGATAGGTTAAGAGACTGTGGGGACACCATCAAGTGTAAGAACTTGCAGATTATTGGTGTACCCAAAGGAGAAGAGACAGAGAAAGGGAAAGAAAACATATTCAAAGAAATAATGGAAGAAAACTTCCTAAGCCTGGGAAAACAAATAGAAATACAGATCCAGTAAGTCCAAAGGATACCAAATAAACTAATCCAAAGAAACCCACACTGAGACACATCATAATCAAAAGTTGAACACAATATATATTAAAATAACTTTAAACGTATAATTGGATTATTTGTGACTAAAAGGGTAAATGCTTAAGGGAGTGGATACCCCATTCTCCATGATGTGCTTATTTTACATTTCATGCCTGTATCAAAACATCTCATATACCCCATAAATATATATATCTACTATGTACTCACAAAAATTAAAAATAAAATAAAAGTTAAAGACAAAAACAGAGTGCTGAAAGCAGCAAAGGGAAAGTGATTTGTTACATACAAGGGACCCTCCGCCAGATTATCAGGGGATTTTTTTTTAGCACAAATCTTGCAGACCAGAAGGGAGCAGAATGATATTCAAAATACTGAAAAAAAATTTCAAAAATACACTACTCAACAATCTTATCTTTCAAAAATGACAGGGTGATAAAGACTTTCTAAGACAAACAAAAGCTAAGAGTTTCTCACAATTAGAACTGCCTTACAAGAAATGCTAATAGGAGTTCTCCCAGGTGAAGGAAGAGGATGTTAATTAGTAACATGAAAAAAATATGAAAGTATGAAACTCATTGGTAAAGATAAGTCCATTGTAAAATTCAAAACCCTCTAATACTGTAATAATGGTGGGTAAACAATTATATCTCTAGTACAAAAATTAAAAGGCAAAACTATTAAAAATAACTAAAGCCACAATAATTTGTTAAAGATAAAAACTATTTTTAAAAATACAATTTAAGATATCAAAAGCATAAAAGTTGGCAGAAGGCAAAGTAAAAGTGCATACAATCAAATTTATATTTTATCAGCTTAAAATACGCCATTATAAGATGTTTTATAAAATCCTCAGGGTAACCACAAAGCAAAAGTCTCTAATGGATACACAAAGCCAAAAGAAAGGATGCAAAGCATACCATTATAAAAGTCCTCAAATCACAAGGGAATAAAGTAATAGATGATGAAAGGAACAAAGAACCTACAAAACAATGAACAAAATGGTACTAGTAAGTTGTTATCTATCAGTAATTACTTTGAATGGAAATAGATTAAATTCTCCAATAAAAAGGCATAGAGTGGCTGAATGGATTAAAAAAAATAAGACCCAAGTATATGCTGCCCACAAGAAACTCACTTCACCTTAAAAGAATATTCATAAATTGAAAATGAAGGAATGGAAAAAGATATTCCAAATAAATGGAAACAAAAAGAGAGCCGTGATAGCTATACTTATTTCAGACAAAATGAACTTTAGGTTAAAAATTGGAAAAAGAGACAAAGAAGGTCATTATATAGTGATGAAGGTGTAAATTCATCAAGAGGATATAACAATTATATATGCACCCAACATCAGAGCACCTAAAAAAATATATATATATATACACACACATATATATATACATATATATAAAGCAAACATTAAGAGATCTAAAGGGAAATATAGATTGCCAACACAGTAATAGTAGGAGATGTCAATACCACACTTTCAACATCAAACAGGTAATCCAAAAAGAAAATCAATATGGAAACACTGGACTTGAACTACACTTTAGACCAAATGGACTGAAAAGACATATACAAAACACTTCTTCCAACCGCAACAGAATATACATTCTTACTAAGTGTGCATGGAACACTTATCTTATGGGTCATATTCTAGGCTAGATCATATATTAGGCCAAAAAATGTGTCTTGACAAAAGATACTTCATGTATCTTTTCTGACTAAAATAGTATGAAACTAACAATCAATAACAGGAAGAATAACAGAAATGTAACAAATAAGTGGAAATTAAACAATATGCTCCTGAACAACTATTGGGTCAAAGAAGCATTTAAAAGAGAAATTTAAAAATACCTTGAGGCCCAACACAGTGGTTCATGCCTGTAATCCTAGCACTTTGGGAGGCCGAGGCAGGCGGATAGCTTGAGCTCAGGAATTCGAGACCAGCCTGGGCAACGTGGTGAAACCCCATGTCTACAAAAAGTACAAAAACAGCTGAATGTGGTGGTGTGCATCTGTGGTCCCAGCTACCTGGGAGGCTGAGGTGGGAGGATTGCTTGAGCCCAGGGAGTGGGGTTGTAGTGAGCTGAGACTGCACCACTGCACTCCAGCCTAGATGACAGAGTGAGACTCCATCTCAAAAATAATGATAATAAAGAAATAAAAGTATATCTTGAGACAGACAAAAATGGAAACACAATATACCAAAACTTAAGGGATGCAGCAAAAGCAGTTCTAAGAGGGAAGTTTGTAACAATGAATACCTACATCAAAAAAGAAAAAAGATCTCAAATAAATAACCATGTTACACTTCAAGGAACTTAAAAACAAAACAAAACAAAACAAAAACCCTAAGCCCAAAGTTAGCAGAAGGAAGAAAATAACAAACATGGAGAAGAAATAAATGAAATAGAGACTAGAAAAACAGTAGAAAAAATTTAGGAAAGCTAAACAAAATTGACAAACCCTTACTTAGGCTAAGAAAAAATAGATAAGACTCAAATAAATAAAATCAGGAATAAAAGAGGAAATCTTAAAACTGGTAACACAGAATACAATGGATCTTAAGAGGCTACTATGAACAATTAGACATGAACAAATTGAACAATCTAGAAGAAATGAATAAATTCCTAGAAACATATAACCTCCCAAAACTGTATCACAAAGAAATTTGAAATCCAAACAGACCAATAATGAGTAAAGAGATTGAACCAGTAATTTAAAATCTATCATCAAAGAAAAGTCCAGAACCAGATGGTTTCACAACTGAATTCTACCAAACATTTAAGGAATTAAGTTTCAGTTATTTCCCAAACTCTTGCAAGAAAACAGAACAGGAGGGAATATTTTCAAACCCTGTACTATAAAGCCAGCATTATCCTGATACTAAAGCTGGAGAAGGACATTACAAAAAAAGAAAACTACAGGCCAATATCACTGATGAATTTAGATGCAAAAATACTCAACAAAATACTAGCAAACCATATTTCACAATATATTTAAAAGATATTTTACTATGATCAAGTAGAATTTATCCCTGGAATGCAAGAATGATTTAAAGTAGGCAAATCAATAAATGTGATTCACTGTATTAACAGAATCAAGGACAAAAACCATATGATCATCTCAACATATGCTGGAAAAAAATTAGAGAATTAAAAAATATTCCTCAACACAATAAAAGCCATATATGACAAACTCACAGCAAACATCATACTCAACAGTGAAAAAGTAAAAGGCTTTTTCTTATCACGGCCACTCTCAACACTTCTGTTCTACATAGTACTGGAAAATGCTAGTCAGAGCAATTATGAAAAAGAAAGAAAAGGCATCTCAACAGGAAAGGATGAAGTGAAAGTATCTCTATTTGCAGATGAAATGATCTTACATATAGAAAATCCTAAAAACTCCACCAAAAAAACTGTTAGAACTGATAAATGAATTCAGTGAAGTTGCAGGATACAAAATCAACTTACAAAAATCAGTAGTGTTTCTATATACTAATAATGAACTATCTAAAAAAGAAATTAAGAAAATAATTCCATTTACAATAGCATGAAAAATGTGAAATACTTAGGAGTAAATTTAGACAAGGAAGTGAAGGATGTTCATAGTGAAAACTATAGAACATTGAAGAAAAAAATTGAGGATGGCACAAATAAATGAAAAGATATTCTGTGTTCATGGATTGTAAAAGTATTGTCAAAATGTTCATACTACCCAACGTGGTTTACAGATTTGATGCAATCCTCACTAAAATTCCCATGTCATTCTTCACAGAAATAGAAAAAAAAAAAAAAAATTCTAAAATTTGTATGAAACCACAAAAGACTATCCAAAGAAATCTTGACCAAAAAGAACAAAGTTGGAGTAATCACTCTACACGATTTCAAAATATAGCAAAAAACTGTAGTAATCAAAATGGCATGGTACTGGCATAAAAACAGGCACATCAGCCAACAGATTAGTATAGACAGACTATTTACAGAAATGAAATCACACACCTCCAGTCTTTTACTTTTCAACAAAAGTGCCAAGAACACACCATGAGAACACACCATGAGGAAAGGACAGTCTCTTCAACAAATGGTGTAGGGAAACCTGGATATCCACATGCAGAAAAATGAAATTAGGCTCTTATCTCACCTCTTATACAAGAATCAACTCAAAATAGATTTTTTAAAAAACATAAATTTAAGACCTGAAACTGTAAAACTACTAGAAGAAAGCATGGAGGGAAAGTTCCTTGACACTGGTCTGAGCAGTGATTTCTTGGATATAATCCCAAAAATATAGGCAATGAAAGTAAAAATAGACAAATTGTGTTCATCAGATTAAAAGCTTCTGCCCAGCAAAGGTAACAATTAATACAGTGAAGAGGAAAATCACAGATTAGAAGCAAATATTTGCAAATTATTCATTGAATAGGGGTTAACATCCAAAATATGCAAGCAATTCAAACTACTCAAGAAGAAAACCCTATTAAAGTAATGGACAAAGGACTTGAATAGACATTTCTCAAACGAAGACATACAAATGGCCAATATACTCAATATCTCAAATTATAAGAGAAATGCAAATTAAAATCACAATGAAATATCACCTCACCACTGGTGGCCTGGCTATTAGCAAAAAGATGAAAGAGAAGTGTTGGTGAGGATGTGGAGAAAAGGAGAACTTTGGTAGTATTGTAAGTTAGTATAGCCATTTTGGAAAACAGTATGGAAGTGAAAATTAGAATTACCATATAATCCAGCAGTCCTACACAGGGTATATGCCCAAAGGAAATGAAATCAGTATGTCAAAGAGATATTTGCACTTCCATGTTTATTGCAGCAGTATTCACAGTAGCCGCAATATGTAAACAACCTAAGTGCCCATCGATGGGTAAATGGATTTTTTAAATGTGATACATATGCATGCACACACACACACACACACACACAAAAATGAAATACTATTCAGCCTGTTTTAATAAATAGAAAATTCTATCATTTGTGACATGGATACACCTACATGTTAAATGAAATAAGGCAAGCAAAAAGAGACAAATATCATAGATTTCACTTATATGTGAAATCTAAAAAAGTCAAACTTATAGAAGCAGGGAGTAGAATGGTGGTCCCCACAGACTAGAGTGGGGGTGAATCAGAAAGGAGAGAAATTGGTCAACAAGTAGAAAGTTTCAGTGAGACAGGAGAAGTTCTGATGTTCTATTGCACAGCACGGTGACTACAGTATAGTTAATAATAATGTATTGTATATTTCAAAATGGGTAAAAGAGATTTTAATGATTCTCACCACCAAAAATGATAAATATTTGAGGTGATGGGTAAACTAATTAGCCTGCTTTGATCATTCCACAATGTATACATGTATCAAAATATCACATTGTACCCCATAACTATACGCAATTGCTTTGTAAGTTAACAAGAAACTTAAAAAAAAATCAAAACCTTACTACATGCTTGATTTTCTATGGCATTTTTGAGTGTTTACAGCTTCTGAGGTGTTCCATTTTCCTCTCCAGTTTAAATATTAGATTTTCCATCCTGCTCATGTTTATCATGGTAAAATAAAACGGTCCTTATTTTTAAACTGTGAGGCCAGCTGGCTTGTAGACCACACATAGGAGAGATTGAGAGAGTGGTTGAGAAAGGAGGTAATTTAGCCAGTGTACCTTCACAGTCTTTAGTTCTTTACTTTCTCTCAGCAATCCCCGCTTTATTCACTCACCCACCATGATAGCTTTGGGCCCCAGAGCTCTTTAGTCAAGCGCTGTGAGCATGGAGAAGCCAAGAAAAGTGAGGTGCCAGGAAGATGGAACACCAGCATGGATTGTAACCACAGCTCTACAAAGGCAAAGCCTATGAACAAGGCAATTATCACTCCTGCTCTGTGATAGGTTTACATGTGCATAATTCCCACTAGTTTAATGCTTTTATTTGAAAAGCAATCAAAGGTAATCTGAAATCAGTCATCTAAGATAAAGAAATATTGCCCCTCTAAGCCAAATTTACCAATATCCACATGCATCATTAATAAGATGAAGAAAATTTCAGCAAATTAAAAGCCTTACTGGGACCATTTGTTCAAGGAAATTGATCTGTTTCTTGAAGCACCAGTCACTAAAGGAATCCTAAGTGTCTTTTGCAGCTTAATCAGTCTTAAAATAGGATTGTTGGCAAATGTACAAGGATTGAAGTGTGCCCTGACTAAACAAATGCAAACAGACGAAGAAACTCTCTTCAGTGCTGGGGCTGGAAAACCTATGCTGATGCTACTTTTATGCATCAACATTCCCTACTTCCATATGGTTACTTTAAATGAAACTATAAGACTGAGTATCTCCAAATTCAGTTACCTTAGCAATGAATATTATCTAAACCCCAGTGAGAAAAGGCTTTTAAATCAATCTTACTAATTTACTTTTAACCAATTCACTGCTTTAATTTTATCCTTTGCCAATCAATATCCATAATGGAGTCCCAGAACTACAAGGACAACTCAGGAGAGTATCTGGCTCTGTATTGGGTGATTAAATCATCAAGTGCACATGATGAGTTATTTTCTTTTTGAACAACTCTGAAGACTTGACAAACTTTTTAGGTGGTAAGCTTCTAAAGGGAAAAGAACCTGTGTGCAAACAGATTCTTCTGAATAGTGTGTGGTAGATTACAGTCATCTAAACCAGGGGTCAGCAAACCGTAACCATGAGGCCAAATCCTAGCTCATTACCTGTTTTTGTAAGACCTGAGAGCTAAGAATGCTTTTACATTTTTAAATAGTTAGAAACACATCAAAAGATTTCATGACACATGAAATTTAAATGAAACTCAAATTTCAGTGTCCATAAATAAAGTTTTATTGGAATGCAGCCACGCCCATCCATTTACATTTTGTATGTGGTTGCTTTCATATTACAATGACAGAGTTGAGTAAATGCAATAGAGCTCACATGCCCTGCAAAGCCAAAAATATGTACTATCTGACCCTTTACAAAAAAAATGTTTGCTGGGCTCTGATGTAGACAAGTGTAATCATAATAGTGATTAATATCAATTATAATAGTGAATATAATTATCTTTTCTTTTTTTTTTTTTTTTTTTTGAGGCGGAGTCTTGGTCTGCCGCCCAGGCTGGAGTGCAGTGGCCGGATCTCAGCTCACTGCAAGCTCCGCCTCCTGGGTTTACGCCATTCTCCTGCCTCAGCCTCCCGAGTAGCTGGGACTACAGGCGCCCGCCACCTCGCCTGGCTAGTTTTTTGTATTTTTTAGTGGAGACGGGGTTTCACCGTGTTAGCCAGGATGGTCTCGTCTCGATTTCCTGACCTCATGATCCGCCCGTCTCGGCCTCCCAAAGTGCTGGGATTACAGGCTTGAGCCACCGCGCCCGGCCAATTATCTTTTCAATTATTCATTCCCATCTTAAAGTTTTACTTCCTTCATTTGTGATTCTAAAAGGAACTCATATAAAAATGTTAAATCAAAATAAGTAAAATCCAGCAAGAGAATAATCTGTAGCCAGTTACTATGAAGGTGAATTCCATTTTAGCTTTGAAGGAATGAGTCAGGTGTTGAGATTTCTAAAAGTTTACTCCCCTAGGGACATTTTCTTTGTGGCAAACTTAGTTTAGGAGTTGGGCCTGTCAACTGCAATCATATTCATGATTACTATAAATAGACATGAGGGAGGTTTAGTTTCTCTGAAGATCAACTCTACATACTCTTAGTGTACAAAGATAAATGTGAGCAGTACACTAACTTTAAACATGGCTAGTGAAGTCATCTGCCCACAGCAACCCCCAGAGAAATTTATTTCTATGAGGAAGAGAGAAATTATGTACACATTAGCCTCCCATTAGAAATGACCATGTGCCACAGGAAGTAGTTCTATTGACAGACATCAAATGAGAGTTGGCCAGATAGGTCTTGAAGAAGCAGTCAATCATGACCCACCTGGGGACCTGGAGACCCCAGATGCTAAAGACTGGACCCAAGCAATTCTTCCACTTAATCCAATTTAAACCACCTTTGTTCTTTGGGAAGAAAATAAGGACAGACATCTACACAAAAATACTAAGAAATATTTTTAATCCTAGAAAGGATGTGATTACTAGTAACCAAAGAGGGGAAAAGTCAGTAATAATGAAATTCAGGTTTTTTAATTCAGTGAACATATATCGAAATGCTCAATGTTGTTAAATGACATAATATAATTTATCACAGAAGACATGTTCTCATCCATTGGAAAATTGATTTAAATACGTTTTGACGATTGCTAAGAGATGTTATAGGCAACAGTTGACTTAATGAAGTAGTTAAGGCTTCAAAATTGTGCCTTTTAGAAAAATAACAAATAACTTCTACCACTTAGGTGGGAAAAGGAACAAGTGTTAATTAAAAGTCACAGAAACATGATTAATTTGTTTATTCCTTTCAACATTTCACTGAGCTTTGCAAAGGCCAGGCATAAAACTAAAGGGAATTTTATAGCCAGGATTGGTCTAAATATTTTCCCCATAATATGTTTTCCATCATACTTCTTCAGTGCTTGAAATAAAATGACAAACCACTGGAATCCAAAGGAAAAAATCAGCTCCTTCCCAAAGATGGGACTGTGCTGACAAAATACATTTAATACCTAAAATTAGAAATAAAATAAATAAATTCTTCAATATCAACTACATTTTCAGAGAGTTCATTAAAATTTAAGGCATTTTTGACATGTCAGAGATATTAGTCCAGTGACAGGAGAAGAAAGAAGCTACCTGGGAGCAAATCCCAATTATCTCTATGGCTTGGAACATACATACTGAACACAGTGGAAGATGAGGAAGAAGGTGACAGGTGACTGTGGAAGTTTTCTCACTCTGTCCAGTCTATACAGCTTTGCCAGGGTTCCTCTGAAAGGGTTCATTTCAAATGTATTTTCATTCTTCTGTTTAAATTTTGATCAAAATGGGGAAATGCTCATCAGCACTCTGTTGGCGGGATAAAAATGAGGAATGCCAACATAATGTCTTCTTTATAAGAATATTCAAGAAATTAAATGCAAAAAAAAGGGTTTATGCAAAGTGACACCCTCCCTGAATCCTACAGCAAACAATGACAACCTCACCTATACTCATATTTGCAACAGCAGTGATATACATGAAACATTCATTCAGTAATAACAGAATGGTGTAGTGTATTACCAATCAGTCAAATAAACACAATTATTCATTTTTCTCCCATTTTCCACAAAAATAAAGACACCACCTTCAGACACAAAGTTACAAGTCATACTTCGTTGAAATGCTTGGGGCAAATCATTTCCCTACATATGTGCCCTGCCTCACTCAGCCAATCACAACTTTTTAAAAAAATCTTCATTAAGGTCTATAAAGATTACTGGTTATTGGAAACAAATAAGAGCACCTTAGATCAGCAATGGCCAGGAAACCCCCCTTTTCTCAGTTTTAAATCAACTAAGGTTTACACAAAATTGGTCAAATCCAACTTCATTCATACTTCTGTCAACAAATAATATCCAAGTTGTGCTAATACCAGCAGCCTACCATAGAAAATATCACAATGATCTGGATCACTTTTGAATAAGAACAATAATTCTTTCATAACTGCTTATGGAAAACCACATTCTTATTATGAATACAATTGTATGTAATTTTTCAAAACTGAATTCCTGCCTTATTGGATTAATTTTTAAGTTTCTAAGAAAGTCATCATCCTCAAAGTCTTACAGCAGAAAAATAACCATATAACCTCTGGTGCTTGACATAGAGCAAAAGTCCCACTGACATTTTCTGGAGACCATGAAATTACCCCAGTATTTCATACAGTCATCTGTACTTAAGACAAACCATCTCACTTTCTTCTTCATGATTTTGCCAGTGATTTGATTGACAAGCTTTCCTATTTACTTTAATTATACTTTGAGCACTACATAAACTGTTTTAAGTTATTTGACTTCTACAATACTAGCAGCTAATTTGCATTAACAGAGAATTAGGGCTTCTCATTACCTTTCTTACTTTTTTGTTTTTTAGTTTCCTTCAAACTTTCAGTCAAGCCCTTCTTACCAGTTCCAACAAGGATGGAATTTCAAAGGCAATTATAAATCTAGATAACCCAAGCATATGCTAACTCTTCCTGAAATTTAAATCAAGAGAAGATACCCTATGGAAAAATGAAAAATTTATTGTCTTCATTGCTCACGATTTTTAGTAGAAAAGCTATTTTAAGGTCAGGAAAATAAATAATGGGAAAAATACACCTTAAAAAAATTTTAATTTTCCCCAAAATATAAACAAAGAAAAAACATAAATTGCATCATAATGCATATGCTCACATGTGCCCTCCAAATCACACTTGTTATGTAGATATTGTAAAGAATAAAAGTTACCCATTAATTATATGGCATGCATCAGCAGTGCATTGGTGGGCTTAAACTTGGTTTTCAGTTACGTGTATATACAGATAAATCTCTTCCTGAGTTGAGCTTCATCTTCAGTTGAGACCCAAATCATTTGCTTTCTTTTATTTGGCAAGGTACTTGACCATGTGATAAGGCAATCAAATGTTTCAATCTCCTTCCCTTTTCAGCGGCATGGCCCTCCTCTGTGAAATCACCAATGTGACAGGTATGAGGACAGACCCTAAAGTATGGTCCTGTAAAACTAGAGCAGGTTTCTTTGTTCATTAGTCTCAAGGCTACAGCACTGTCTCTTCATATATTTGGGGATCTTGAGGTTTTCAGTTGAACAGATTCAAAATGGTCTTCTTTTTCCTAAGAAAAGATATTAAAGACAAAATCAACTCACTGCAATTCTTGTAAGATTTTAGGATCTTATATGTCCTGAAGGAAAGTTCCAGAAATCATTTTAATCTATCTAGCTGCCACTTGTGATTAGGATTTTACAGTTAAAATTGGGTGACAGATACAAAACAAGTAGCATGCCTACCCTGAAGGGCCCTTTTGATGGCCAAGAGATAAGACAGACAAATTCAAAATAGAAGCAAACCCTTGATTGCAATAGATACCAAAAGATGTAGCTGTGATCCCTGCAAAGAAACCACTGAGACCCTTCCTGAGGGCATACCTGACCTGAGTGCTGAAATCAGTGACCCAGCCATGCTAATTGTGGGCAAAACAGAACTGACAAACTAAATGTTTTCAAGATAATATAGGCTGAATAATAAGAAAAAGGACAGCAGAAATAAATAAGGAGAATGCCAATAAGACATTAGATCAGTTGAGTTCACTAATATGTTTTAGGAAATTTTTTTAGCTGGATGTCTATCAAAGATATTAAACAAGTCATCTTTGATAATAGGTCAAAAATTTCACTCAAATGTATCATTGCTGGCATTATATAAAACATTCAAAATATAGACTATTAAAATAAATTTGTTTTCTTTAATGTGGAAAGGAGAAAGAGAAGGTGGGATTTCTTCCAACCTTTTATTGTATTTTTGAGACAGGGTCTCTCTCTATGTCGCCTAAACTGGAGTAGAGCAGTGCAATCTCAGCTCACTGCCACATCTGCCTCCCAGGCTCAAGCAAGCATGGCTTTTTTTTCTTTTTTTTTTTTTTTTTGAGTTGGAGTTTCATTCTTGTTGCCCAGGCTGGAGTATAATGGCATGATCTTGGCTCACTGTAACCTCTGCCTCCCAGGTTCAACCAATTATCCTGCCTCAGCCTCCTGAGTAGCTGGGATTATAGGCGCCAGCCACCACGCCCAGCTAATTTTTTGTATTTTTAGTAGAGATGGGGTTTCACTATGTTGGCCAGGCTGGTCTCGAACTCCTGTCCTCGTGATCTACCGCCTTGGCCTCCCAAAGTGCTGTGATTACAGGCATGAGCCACTGTGCCCGACCACCTGACAAATTTTTATATTTCTTTGTAGAGACGACGTTTTGCCATACTGCCCAGGCTTCTTCCAACCTATTAATTGTTAGAGAAAGCTTTCTGAAGGCTGCTGGAATGGGATAGGGAGACTATGCTAATAAAGAGAGTAAAAATGAAGAGAACTACGATTATTTTTTAAATAAATGAAATAAGAGGCCAATCAGTCTCATATGCAAATAGATGTATGTCTAAAGTAGAATAGTGACATGAGAAGATAATAGGAAGTCGACAAGCTGTCAGGAAGGATAAGTTTGCTTTTGTGTTTGCTTTCATTTGGGTGGATAAATCCAAGAGCTTTAGGGCTACAGGGACAGGGTTACAGAAAAACATCATAGTATACACACCAACATATCACTTTTTCCCTGCCTCTGCTGAGCTGACAAGCCTCTAGAAGAGCAGACTGTGGATCTCCTTGGTTCTCCTGCTGACTGGCTCTGCAAGAACTGGCCTGAGGTCTCACGTTTAACAGCCTTAACAATTTTTTAGAATAACGATTAGCAGTTGAAATATTTATTAAGCACCATCTCTGTTGCAGGATCACGACTAGACCTGAGGGATACAAAAATGAGTACAGCAAAATGTCTTCCCTCAAGGAGCTCATAGGATACTAAAGGAAAGAGCTCTAGGGTATCAGCCATAAACTCAAAAGAAAACATGAAATTTCTGCAGCCTTAGCTTGAGAAAATTTGATTCAACATCGTGTTGTGGGGAGGGAAGGGAGAGACCTGTTGGTTATCTTCGAGGTAATATGTAATGTAAAACACTGAAAACCCTTTATAAAATCATGTTGAGATAATAGGGCTTTAATAGCCATGTCCTCTGCATTCGCATGGAATTGTGCTCCTATTGCACAATTGGTGGGATATCTACACATACGCATGTGTATATAATTAGGTAGGTAGTGACACTAACTGACTGGGACTTCCTAATGGCAGGAACTGTGTATCTCATTCATTTTTTAATTCCCAAGATATGACCCAAGTCTTACCACTTGGTAGGTTGTCAATCAATGATTATAAAAATGTATTGAAATACCACATTGGAGAAGGAAAAACACTGGATTGGAACTTGGGAGACATGGCTTCTAATTCCTATCTGACTCCCCCGTCCCCCGGACAAGTAAGTGAACCTCTCTAGGTCTCAGTTTACTCATGTATTAGATCAAGGTTCCAAACAGGATTATCTTTTTCAGCTCTAAACCCAAGAATCTACTCCACAGCCAACTTCCCCCAGAAGGTTTTCCTCACCTTGTCACTATCTACCCTACTGCACTCCCTTCTCCCCTATGCTGCAAGAGATCTTACTTTTGTTCTTGACATACTGGATGATCGTGTGAGAGGTAGGGCTGTGTGTGTGTGTGTGTGTGTGTGTGTGTGTGTGTGTGTGTGAGATATGTGTCCTCCCCTAACATTCTAGATGGTGTCTGAGTTGAGAAATTGTGTCTAATTTGACATAACCCCCAAACTTGGCAAAGTGTCTTACAATGTCCCATAAATAGTAGTGAAATATATAAAAGAAACACATAAAAATTGATTTAGTTTTAATTGCTGAGAAAAGTCAAGAAAAATAAATCTATACATAAACCCGAGAATTGCAGTGCAGTGCTAGGGAAATATCAAATAAGGTATGGCCTTTAGAACATGAATGAGTATATCTAAGATAAAGCAAACCCTACATGACATAATAGTTAATGAACATAAACATGTTTTGCTCTCCGAAATCATGCATAACAAACTTCTTAAAAATAGACACACAATAAGATATGTGCAATGATATTTATAGCAGCTTAATTCATTGTGAAACACTGGAAATAGCACAGGCATCAATCAACAGACTGGATAAACAAATTTTGGTATATCTACACAATCGAATACTACTCTGGAGTAAAAAGGAATCTCCTTCTGTTAACACGAGGTGAATGAATCTCAAAAACATCTTTCTGAGTAAAATAAAATGTACACAAAATACTACAGATACTGTGTGATTACACTTACATGAAGTTCTGTAACAGATAACACTAACCTATGGTTTAAAAAGATCATTACAGTAGTTTCCTTTGGGAGATGAGGGATTGACTGCATGCAAAAAGACATATTACTCTCAGGGGTGAACTAGTGTTCTATAGCTTGATAGAAATTGGGGGTTATAGATGTATATTCATTTCTCAAAATTCATTAAATTGTATATTTGTAATGTGTGCATTTCACTTAAAGTATTGAATTATTATCAACAATATGTTCCCTGAGGTGTTTTGGGGTGAAGTGTATTGAAGTCTGCAATTACTTTGAAACCAAACAACAGAAAAGAATATGGGTTATGAAAGGATGGAGGGGCAGATATGTACAGAATACAAATATAATAAAATTTGGGTGGTGGGTATATGACTATACCACTGTATGATTCTTTCAACTTTTCTGTACTATTTCAAAATTTCATTTTTAAAGTAAAAAAATCATTATGCTAACTAAAATTGCTATTCAAAACAAAATACACTACACTGAATCTTCTCAGGGAAGAAAACTTTTTTATACTCTAATTGGGGAGGTGACTGCTGGTTGAGTACTGACTGGGAAATGGGTTAAAGAATTCACAGGTCAGCTGCCTCAACAGTGCCCTGGATGCTTCCTCATTCACCAGGCAATCAGCCTTAGGTGTGCCCATGGTAAGAACTACAGTTGACCTTTGAACACCACAAGTTTGAACTGCACAGGCCTACTTATCGGCAGATTTTACAAAACTGAACGTAGACTGAAAATACAGTATTTGTAGGAGGTGAAAGCCACCTAAATAGAGAGCTGACTTTTCACATAGGCAGGTTCTGCAGAGCTGACTGCAGGATTTAAGTATGCTTGAATTTTGGTGTACTCAGGGGCCCTGGAACCAATCCTGGATGACCGTACAACTAAAATTCATCCTGGTAGGCAAAGGAGGTTTCACCCTCTTTTAGACAAAAATTACAGAGATATGCTGAAAGGGAAAAATGGAAATCACTTATGGGAAGAAACCTGAGAGATTATGAAAATTTTGACTGACTCACTTTAAAGATGATTTGGCAGGACTCAATGACTGTTCAGTAAGCAATTCAGAATGACAAGCAGCGGGGTCATTTTTGGGCTCAACACCTCTTGCAATCTATCACGCCAATTTTAGATCTATTCATAGATGACAGTAAAAAGGTCTCAGAGATTTTGAAGTGGGGTCCTGACTGCAATACAGAGAGCTTTCCCTGAGACTAATTCCCATAGGAAAACTTAGTGAAACATTGACTCATATTTGGACTCTTATTGTCACAGATTGGGTTTATAATGCAGAAGAAGTTCACTAGAGAATGAGAAACTGACCCAAAGGACTCTACATAAATTAGTATGGTAAGGTCTACCTTGAAATTTCCCCTACTTTTATGTTAAAATCAGGAATTAAATTAAACATTATTAACAATAGCAAGAAATACTCTGGATTAAGATAGATTCTTTAAACATGTCTCCAATATGCAAGTCAAGTACAAATCAACAAAAGGACATAAAACCTGCAGCCTCAGAGAAAAAGCAATATGACTGTGGCCTCTAAGTAAAAGGGTCCCCAAATCTCAAATAAATGATGTTGATAAACAGAACCTTGCTGTTCAACATAGGCCTTTGGGTAGACCAAAAACATTGGAAGTTGGCTGGATCATTAGCAGTTGATATGCTGGTCAAAAAATAAAAGTGAATGCAAACATCTTGTCTACTGTCAAAGATTCTCTTTCTCTTCAGTCTTAACGCCTCCCTCCCAAACTACCCCAACTTCAGCTGCTTCAAGAAAAAAGATAATTAGAAAGGAGACTAAAGTTTTCCTGTTACCAAGAGGGACTGGACGATACACACTCATCTGAATCTGCTAGGAAAACTTGGAGAGGGTTTCTTAAACATTTACCACTCTGTTGGTTGCAGGCACTCAAGTCACCATCATACCTACTCTCCTGTGAGAAAAGAGGAACATACAAATAATGGGGTTTGAGCAAGGTTTAGAGTAGAAAAGGGAAAATAATGTGACCTTTGGAGGGGTTCTATGTGTCCATTCAAGATAGTGTTGTTGTTACTTCTACATCTGAATATACAGAACTTGATGTTATATGCTTGTACTTCCCCATCTCATACATGCTAAAGGAGATCCCCTGACCAAGAACAGTCACATGTAGAGAAGGGCCAGTAGGCAGTAGGATATCCCAGGAGTTCTCAACTCTGTCATTTGCAACAAACGGTGAGTAAAGGTTTCACACGAGTTAAACCCTCTACCGTCCGATGCCCAAAACAGTCACTATATAAATTAGGTCCTGTTGGTGTCAAGTCAGAAGTCTCCATATCAACAGCCCTGCTTGAATTATCACACTTCTACTAGCAGAAGTGGTTCATAAACCCCCAGAACATCCAGGGACCTGCTACCTAAGTAAAGTTCATTGGAACTATGTAAGCAGATTTACAATGCTAAATCTACCCAGCGGTTAAGGAAAAACAGCCCAGCGCTTTACTTGACTCTGCTATTGGGACAGTGTTGGGCCTCACTTGAGTATTCTACTTGCTCTTTTATATCAGCTAGCCTACAAAATAGTATCCTTTGAATTGTACCCAAACTAACAGGCTATATTAAAAGCTGTCCAGAAAGGTGGGGCACACTCTTTACCTTTATGCCCTTACAATCATAATGAAAACTTTGTGACATGATTCTCTATAAGTAATGATTTTGCCAACTGGAGACCCTGGCAAAAGGAGACAGAGGCACCCTTTGAGGCTTTAGACTCACTACCTCTCGATATGGCTACCACCTATAGCCATTAGTTGGTCACTGAGCTAGTCAAAGCTAAATGTCATTCCCATGAAGATCTTGCAACTCTACAGCTTGACAGTTCCATTTATGGTCGCTCAACAAGGTGGAAAAGGCTGAATAAGCCTTGTCAAATACAAATGGCATATATTCAAGAATGCAGTTGGTCTGGCCCCAGTGGCATGTAGGTCTCACATGAAAATGTGGCAGCATACCCTTTGGGGGGAACTTTATCCCCTACTCCACTGCTCAAAACAAAACCACTGACTCAATGGGACCTTGATTTATTGAGGTTCTACTACATGTTGGGCCTGGTTCACTGATGATTTGGTTGAGCTGAAGCCCAATGGTATCCACTGGCTGCTACAGATATTCAACCATCTATGAATAACTGAAAACCGACAAGATTGCTCAGCTCAGTGGACAGCACTCAAAGGCATTATCAAGACCTACACATTACCTCCCTTGATAAACTTCATTATATTTTTACTGACTCAAGCTATTGCCAATGGCTAGCTGTTTTGTCTGCCACTTAGAAAACTAAAGACTGGCATTTCAAGGTTACCCTTTTTGGACACCACTAAAATAGATCTTAGTTTTAGATTAAAATATGTGTCACTCATGTAGACACCCAAGTAAGGATCCTTCCTATGAAAAGATGAAATTGAATCAAGCTCCTGATAGAGACTACACAAGACAGACTGTCACAAATGGGTACATGGATCCATCATCTCACCCAACATGGCAAAGCATCTGCCATCATAGGCTAGACACAAGGGAAATGATTCTATTTTTCTGATACAGAGGTTACCACAGATGCCAAACTTGGGACTCATGCAAAAAGTTGACCAGTTCTTCCCTGGCAAATTGATTACAACATACCTTTGACCACCTCTTTGGGCTATTGGTGGTGCCTCACCACTATTTACACCTGTTCAGGGTACGGTGTTGCTATTCTAGTCTGATCAGCTAACTCTACCCATACATTGTGAACCTGGAAACAAATCAGTATAAAGTTAGTAGCTTTAAAGACCATTTGCAGTCTGACAATAGAGCACTTTTTATCACAAAAGCTACCCATAAATTAGTTGAGAGTAGAGGTATTCAGTGGACCTTCCACATTTCCTACTGTCCAAAAGCATATGGTATTATTGAGCATTGTAAGACCTTCTCAGAAAGTGACTCAAAAAGATTTCTGACTATCTCCCTCACCTCTTCCTGATCCACACATTTTAATATAGCAGTTTGGTCATCAAATATGGCTCCCCATGGAAAGGGATCATCTTCTTTCGGCCACTTCATGGAAAATGATCAGGAAGAACACATATACACATACATACACACAAACAGACACACATCTACACCTGCTACATAAGGTTATTTACACTTATCTGAACATCCTGGATTCTGCCTCACCAATCTAGGGCATGATGTGTTATTTACTCCAACAGTAACCCTGAGGCTTTCTGGGTACAACTTCTAGTGATAGCCCACCCAGAAAGGGGTCTAGGAGATTCAAATATAATTCTGGTTTAACCACCTGTATTGCTGTTTTGTTGGCTGTCATGATTATAGATGAAAGGGATAATGACCACTTGTTGAGTACACTGCCCCCAAGTCCCCCTACCATGGCCCACATGGACAAAGGAGGGGTGCACACTGAGTCTCCATATGTTTTTATAAAATGCCTTTGTCCCTCTTGCACATGAATGTTCTGGATAGATATGGGTAAATAAGGTGAAATTATAGTTACTGAAATGGGACAAGCTGGTTTTTTAGCAATGGACAGACAATAACACAGTCTGATAATGGAGGAGACAGCTTAGATCCTGAGAAGTATGAAGAATTAAGGGACATTAATATGAATTTCAGGGTCACCCTGTCACCTTTCTATGAAGAAAAATGCTCTGATGTGGCTCTCTCAAATCATGGCAAGAGCCTTTAATTTAACTCACTGCTGGGTCTGCCATACCCACCACATGCTCTCATCACAATTCATTTGCCATTCCCCTTAAACTAACTGAGAAATGTATCTGAAACAGCAGGAAATAGCCTCAGCCCCTGCCCCAGAGTAACACCAACATCTCATTCCCATAGCCATTATTTAGTCATTTCATTAGGTGAACAAAAGTCACTAGTTTGCAGTGTGGACAAACAGGAAAAGTTGAACTGACTTCCCTCAAGCAGTCTCCCTGAAGACAAGAAGGAGACATCACTATATGATGTGAATTGGAGACCTTAAGACTTGCTAGCCAGCAGAGAAGCCACTTACAGGCACAGTCAACCTGTGCTGCCTGCACAATGTAGGTCCCACTTAATGTACCCAACAACTGTGAATAACACTTTCTTTCCAGAGGCACCATGTGTACCTCCAGGACTGTACTTCTTGTGTAGAAGTCAGACACTAACATGCTTCCTCGCTAAAAACATGGTAACTTGCACCTTAGGACTAGTCATAAGAGATATTCAACTGTTTAGGGAAATACCCCTACTGTTAGGGATGTTAGAAAAGGTGATATAAAATTTGCCTCTGACCTTAGCTTGAAGTAATCAATTACACCACCTCAGCTATTAAAGGCATTCAGGTCAACATCAACTCACTGTCTATACATTGTTATTCACAATATAATTACCCTATACTTTCTCCTTGAGAACCAAGACAAAGTCTCTGCGCAATCACTAATATATCCTGTAGTACCTGGATTAATATATCTGGATTGTCTTGTTGGATTGCCATGATCCTAGATCAAAAGGATAGTAACCACTTGATTGAGTTTACTGCTCACCAAGTGTGTGACAAAAATTGGAGACACAGTACTCCCACCCTATTTCCAGGGGATACATTCCAACTCCCCCTGCCTCCAGTGGATGTCTGAAACCAAGTATAGTATCAGACCCTATAATACTGGGTTTTTTTATCCAATCTAATAATCAAGATTACAACTAAGTAACTAACAAGCAGGTAGTGTATACGGCAAAGAAATGCTAGACAAAGGGATGATTTACTTCCAGGGTGGGATGAAGCAGTACAGTAGGAGATTTCATCATACTACTCAGAACAGCACACAATTTAAAACTTATTGTTTACTTCTGGAATTCTCCATGTAATGTTTTCAGACCACAGTTGACTGTGGGTAACTAAAAACACAAAAATAAGGCCATGAAAAGTGAAACTGCAAATAAGGGAGGACTTCTGTATATTGGGTCTCTGTTAAGATTTTGAAAATTTCCTTGTCCCCTTTTTGTCTGAATCTTATGGAGGAAATACCTGAGTGCCAGTGGAAAGGTCAACACAGGAAAGCTACCTAGCTTTCTTAAGGTCAACCCTAATGGCTCATAGCATTTGTTCGGCTAGTTGAGTCTGGGACCCTGAGGGCAGGGTTGAGATTAACAATACAGATTGGCCTCATCTTGGTAAGGACCTCTGCTTGGTGTCCTATTGGTAGTAGCTTTATTTAAATGCTGTATAAAGCAAATTGATCAAATTTAATCCCAGCCTCAGTCAGTCATATTAATCAGAATGATGCATGGAGTGGGAAACTAAAGGGAAAATTCATCAGAAACCAGCATGGTATAAAAGTTTGGATGCTGTTGGAGACAATTCTCCATGGTACTCTTTCATTTCTGTACATCTTAAAAGTGAGAAACTGATTACCCTTTGTTCTAGACTATCTTTTCAAGAATCTTTGTATAGGAAATTGCCTTGGAATATAAACATATATTGTCTTCTTCCTGAGCAAAGGGTAGGCTTGCTTACAGTCTTGGAAATAGTGTCTCCCTTCGGAGCAATGGACAGGTATGCTACCTGTCCAACACAATAAAGACAATAGCCCCCTTTGAGGCAAAGGATGGATATGTTTACTGTTCATTATGAACATTTAGGTTCCTAAGGCCTAGAGTCCCTTTCCTGTAATGCAACCAAGTGATTTCATTTCCTCTGCAATTAGCGCTGTGGGAACACAGCCTTGTGGGCTACTTGTAGCTTTGGGAGCTGGTATAAAGGTTATTACTCTGCTAGCACTACTCTGTGAATATAAAACTGTCCTTCATCTCTGACAGGAGTCTCATGTCTTCTAAACTGTCCATGAAACTGTAGCAGACTCATTTGTTAGCTTGCAAGTAGGGTAAAGATCTCTGTTCTTAATAATCACTATATTCTTGTTATTTTATGGCAATAGTACCCTCCTTACATCTTCATATTAATAAAAGGAAAAATTAACCATTAGTAGAAGGGAAAGATGGTTTATTCATTTTACTCTTAAATAATTCTCTATATTTATGTGCCTAAATTAGGAGAGTACAAGGAAATGGTTACTATATACTCTTTTTTTTTTTTTTTTTTTTGAGACGGAGTCTCGCTCTGTCGCCCGGGCTGGAGTGCAGTGGCCGGATCTCAGCTCACTGCAAGCTCCACCTCCCGGGTTTTACGCCATTCTCCTGCCTCAGCCTCCCGAGTAGCTGGGACTACAGGTGCCCACCACCTCGCCCGGCTAGTTTTTTGTATTTTTAGTAGAGATGGGGTTTCACCATATTCGCCAGGATGGTCTCGATCTCCTGACCTCGTGATCCACCCGAGGTGGATTTACATTTATTATTACTCTTTATAAATGTAAATTTTGTCTCTTGTCTATCCTGTTGTAAATAATTCGAAAGTCATCTTCTTTCTTCTATTTCATTCTTTTTTAATCTTAAGTAAGCTGATAATTTCTCATCTTTTAAGTCAATGGTGAAAAACGTCAAACAAAATGTCTTTTCAAACAATTTATGGTTTCATGTTATGTTTGGATATGGTAGTTGTTCCAAAATCCAAAGCCAATAATATGTTACCTCATATACCTCAATAATTTATATAACTTTTATTTTCTTTATGTAAAACAATCTCACCATAAAAAAGGAACAGTATGAATGAATGTAATATCTTTTATTAGCCCCATTTTTAAATTATAAAATAGTATCTTTGTGAATATTCCAATATCACAAAAATGTATTGTTTTCAAAGACTAAATACTCTCATTAGTTCACCACTCCCAAAAGGCAGCTTTTGCTCTGCAAATACAAACACAAATGTATATTTGATATAAATATTATAGTCCATTTGTTTTCACTCTATATTGGACCTACTGATTTATCAGTACACATAGATATCTCAGTCTTTAACAGCTGTAGAGTTGCATAGTATTCTATCACTTTGACATATGAAAATATCTAACTCCTTATTGATGATGTTTGACAACCAACAAAAACAATGCTGCAGTGAATATTATTGTATTTATATCACATGCTTCTAAGAGTATTTCTGTTTGATAAATATCCACTGAGATATAAACGTGCAAAATAACAGCTTGCGTGAATGCTACTATTAGGTTAATATGCCCCCTACTTTATAAATTCCCAGTAACACCAGGTTAAAATTCTACTCTCACCTTTGTTGCCAAAGATTTGAGTTTTCCTAGTAGTGACTGTTTATTGGAATATACAACTTCTTCTTCATTATCTTCTCCTTCCATGATAGCACAACTGTCTGCAGCTGGGAGTTCACACTCTTTTGAGTTAGTCGTCATTACTAACTTGGAATATTTGTATTCTAGTCTAAATAGTGATAAAATAAACAAATAAATATCCATTTATGTTAATATAAATACATACTTATTTTAGGTGGTCCTATACCAGCTCATTAAATTGGCTTGGAGTATAATTGCTCCACCAACGAATTTCCCTAGCCTATAACCATAGCAATATATGTGTTATCATGTATCTACCATTTATAAAGAAATATTTCCCAGGACTTCAGAAACCAGTTCAATAGAGTTAATTCTACCACTTTACATTGAATTGTCCAATAATGAAAAAATTTGGGGGCGGGGACTTTGAGGCCTGCAGGCATTTTCTTAACGTGAATATTTGGAAGCCAATTCACTGTAAGATTTTCCCAGTATTTTGTTTGTAAAGATGAGAATATCAAACAGGCAAGTAATTTGGTCTTTATCATCTTTCTATATTATTTATTCCTTTATACTATCACCCCAGATATTGCAGTTGTCCCTAGATATTACAATATAGGAGTTCCACAGTCCCCCTGAGGTGTAAATCATTCTAAAAGATTCAAGTCCTATAACAGATCAATATACATTCAGGAATTAGGCTCAATATTCAATTCCAGATCCTTGAAGACCTGGAGTAAATAAATGTGATATTTGCCTATACACTTAGTCTGTCTTTTTCTTTTTTCTTTCTTTTTTTTTTTTTTTTTGCAAATGTCTTCCCACAAGAAATTTTAAAAGAAAAGGCAAAGAAGACAGCATTATGTCATTTTTTAAAAAGGCAGACACTGAGAGAATATCTGCTTTCCAAATCTCAGCTCTGCTATAATATACCTGAGTAACATGGAGCCTCTTGTTTTCCTTGTTTTCTAATAAATGCCTCTAACTCAATGATCTCTAATGTTCTATGATCTTTCTACTGTCAGAATAACAATCGTTTCCTCTGCTTGCTTTCTCAAGGCCTTTTCTATGATTTCTTCACAAGGAGAAAATTCTTGTGTCTCTGAGAGAATCTATTTATTGGATATAATGATCAAGTCTAGAATTTTCACAACAAAATAGGCTCTCTTGCTCTCTTGTGATCATCTCAGAGGGTACTTACTTTTGATTCTTTTTCCAGAAGTAGCAGGTCAGAGCCACCAGCAAAACAGCAGTAAAAGCTCCCACACCGGCTCCCACCTTCAGCCAAAAGTCAACTGTTTCACAGGTTGCCAACTTTTTCTCAGGCAAAGAAATTCCTTTAATGCACCATTTAGGTTCATTCCATACATATAAGGTTTCCTTTAAAAAAAAAAAAACAAACCATAAAACCATAGAAGACATGAGAAATGAGATTCAGACTCAACTGTAAAAGCTAGATTTGTCACAGGTCAATTTCTTACATAAAAGAAGAAAGGGTTTTGCTAACCCTTTACTTACTGTAGGCATAGAGGATTATTCAGCTTTCATTTAATAAAAGCTCCAGAAATACAGGAAAAAAGATACATGAATGAATAAGGAATTAATTAATGAAAATGCAAAAACCAAATAAAGACATGGATTGCCACCTCAGAAGGGTAGAGTACAGTACATGCCAAGGAGGTTGAATAAAAATGGCTCTATATGGACATACCTTCTGGGTTCCAGAAATACAGGAAAAAAGATACATGAATGAATAAGGAATTAATTAATGAAAATGCAAAAACCAAACAAAGACATGGATTGCCACCTCAGAAGGGTACAGTATAGTATAGTGCATGCCAAGGAGGTTGAATAAAAATGGCTCCATATGAACATACCTTCTGGGCTTTCTTTTTTTTCAATTTTGATGCTCTTAGACATCTTAGTCATGTTTTTGAATGAAAGTTTAGGTGCTTACTCTAAGAAATGGGTTGCAACCACCCATCATGTAAGCCCATTTTCCAAATAAGCCTGTCTTCCGAGTGGAAGAGCAGACCCTAGACCCAGGACATATAGGTGTACCATGGCTGGGTAACTGGTGTAAGCGGGCACATAGTCTACACCCTTCTTCCCCATGCCAAAATAAGGAGGGCATTATTTTGGGTCATCACTACCCACACCAGTACTTTCATCCTCCCGAAATAGACTGCAATTCCTTTAGGGCAATGTTTTTCAAACTGCCTTAATATACTGGGTCTCAACCAGGAATTTTAAAACATAGATAGATCAAACAGGCAGATCAAAACAGAAAATCAGAGTACAGTGCATGGTTCCTTATATATTTCAACATATACATTGACCAGTAGCAATCTGCATGGTGACTCTATCCACCGACATTAAATAACACCGGGCACTAATCTTCTAACGTGTCTCATTAAACTTTCTGGTGTACGATGGTCACTTTATCAACACTCTAACAGAAGAATAACATCATAATATTAATTTTCATGATTTAAATACACAAATATTTTTGCAGTTAGTCATGAAGTGAAAGGGGCAGGAGACTCTTCTTCACTTTGAGGAAAAGTCTGATTCAAGTTTTGGATAGGAAATTTCAGCATGTTTATTAGAAAGGATATTAGTGACTGGATTTGTTTGTACATTATAGCTGTAACGTTTTTCCTAAACTTAGTGCAAATAAATTTCTTTTTAAGTAGGTCACATTTTTAATAAAAATGGTAATATGGGAAATGCTGAGGCATGTTCAAATTCATCTGCTATATCTCTAAGTGTCAATAATGACAATACAGAGAGAAACAAATTCGTGAGCAAATGTTGACTTTATTTGAAGTGCATTCTAACAAGGAAAAAAGACTATACCATCTTTGATATGGTTTTATCAAATGTGCAATACCCAATGAAAATAGCAAGCTCTACTGTCTGATGGCAGTCTTATAACAAAATCTTAAAACTTCAAAATTAAAAAACTACTTGCAAACCCAGAATGCTTAACTTTTCAATAAGCTCCTCAAATACTGACATGGGAAAAAAATCAATTTTTTTTTTTTTGCAAATTTGCTATTGGCAAATTATCTTAGCAATTCTGTAACTATTAATTAGAAAGCCTTATTCATTCAACCACACATCACTGGAAAACAAAATGGCTGATATTGCAGCTGAAAAAATTATTATTCTAGTATGTAGAAATATTTTGTGAGCAGGGTAAAATAAATTCAAAGACAAATTTTAAGACAGTCCCCTTAGTAATAATACAGTTTCTCTTCAAATCTTTAGTGTTGCATGACATACGTAAGTAACGCTTAATACACACTTAGAACCTGGTATAGATTTCACAGATCCCATTTGATAAGAGCACTTTCATCACAAGTCATGCAGCTCTTTTTGTTTATATCAGCTGTATGTGGAGGACCTGTATAAATTTAACGTATGCATCTGTATTAGATATATCTAAAGAATTAGGAAAGTGAATGCTCAATCAATATAAAGTAAAAAATTGTAAAGATGGTGTCGGAAACAGGACTGAAACACAGAGGGATGGTTAAAAAAATTAAATATACCCATTGCAATATTTCTCAATAACTATTTTTCTTCTATTATGAAGCTTTGGTATCCAAAGAAATCCACACATATTCACTGACAATAAAAAACAGCAATAGCTGTCATTTGTGTATGAAGCTCACGGAGGAGTTGACTTTTTAAAATATTTTATTCCGTGATTGGAGGTGGCTATTCTCACTTACTGTATCATACCGATTTTTTATAGTTGCAATGGAATACACTAAGTAAGGTCTATGAACTCAGGAATAATATTCATAGTTTCGTAACTGAAGCTTAAGCTCCTTAGACAAATATTTACAAAATTGGTATCTAAGCATAACAGAAGAATATATTTAACTGCTTTCAGTATTTCTCAAATTAAATATGTAACTATAGGGGGATGTTATAAATTTCAACATGTCAAGCACATCAAAGTGATCCAAAAAGTATCATTTTAAAGGCAAAAATAAATACTAAATAATCACCCAGCAACTATCTATTCTCAACAATCTTATCATATGCTGAAGTGACCTTACCAAGGAAGACAGTTTGAATGAAATAAAATTAGAGAACTTGTTGCAATTTTACTGTCTTAACTTTCTCATCATTCATTACCTTCCAGGAGAGAAACATTAAAGAATGTTTGAACAAAAGATCATTTAGTCATTCAAAAACCTTTGAATTAAACTTGGTAGCCAAAGAGAGTGCAGCTTCGTTTTTCATTTACTCTAAAAAACAATTATAAGATAAGCAGTTTGTCATAATTGTAGAGTAAAGGTAAAAAAAGAATTTCTATTGTGAAGTAGAAAAAGCATTATCATTATTAAGAGGATTAACAAGAAACTATTTTTGTGAATCTGGAATTTTTATCCTTGACCTACTTAAAAGTATTAAAAAGAAACTGTCTCAGCAGTGTGCTAGCTGAGTGAGCGGCACTGATCCTGTGTGCTCTGGACTAGAATAAGCCATCTACAGGGAAGCACATTTGACAAATTAAATAACACACTTCCTAATTTTTGTTTTTGTGTTATCTGCTTATTTTTTGCATAATGCATTAAATTATTAATAAAAATATACTTTACATTAACTCTGTGCTTGTACTTTATCATAAAATATAAAATAAATATTGTTCCTTGAAACTTTATGTCACTTTTAGGCATATTTCTGTGTGTCTAATTCGTGTGTGTGTACTGGGTTTGATGTACAATATAATTCTTAATATAGGTTTACTGTCATTAAAGTTTGAAAAACACCAACTTAGAGAATAGTTCTGTACAGTTTTTTCTTAGGGGTGAGGTGAACGCAACTGCTATCAAATACTTGGAATGCATGGGATTGGGTGCAAGCATCCTGATTTCATTCCTCTCAAGTTCCTGCCCTTCATCCTGCTAAGTGCAAGCTCTTCAAGACCTTCCTGGGAAAAACTGCTTCCCCTCTCTAATTCTCTGCTGCCCACTCTCCCTTCAGGTTTCCAGAATTAGTGTTGGTTTATTTTCCTCTGTGCTTCTTTATTATGATTTTAATGGAATCTGGGTATGGAGTGGTGGTAAACAAGTGGTCTTGAAGCAGATTAAGTTTTGTTTTGTTTTTTTCCATATGATACTACTCAAAGTTACTGCAGTGAAGCAGGCTCTCTCAAACACTATTGGTAAAAGTGAAAATGAAGAGAAAGTGAAAACTGATATAACCAAAGTAATTTGGTAATATGTATCAAGACTTAAAAATGTCCATTCTTTTTGGATTCAAATAATCTCTTGCTAATAATAAACTAACAAAATCAAATTTCCTTCAAAGGTGTTTGCTACAGAGTTATTTATAAAAAGATTGTTTTCAATTTTCTCTCAAATGTCTAACAAAGATATTATTAAATACCAATTATATAAAAAATATTTATCAATAAAAATGTTTTTAAAAAAATATTTAATGAGAAGGGAAAGTTTTCATAATGTATTAAATATAAAATGGAAATAAAAAATATTTAAATATGAATGCAAGAAGCTATAGAGTAGGATCTTAATTTTACGTATATATGCTTTACTGTTTAGGCACGCTTCTTATAGTGAATCAGTTATATTACCCCGTCTTAATTATACCTATACCTGCATTATATAAATCACATCTTGGTTTAATGATATCATTCCCATATATCCAGGTAAATATTCAAAGCCTGTGACTCCCTTATCATGATTCATTTTCCTCAATCTCAGTGCACATCTGCAGCTACCCTAGCGTCTGAAAGTTCAGCTAACAAACTTGATTTTAAATGCCTACCAGTGTCACATTAAGTTAACTACAAGGTTTTGTCATACTTCTGGACCTTAGTTTCTATGATGTGATACTAGACTAACCAACTATAATGCCAAAGCTCTGCTTTGAGAGTTTGTGCCTTACCTGAAATCCTCTCTTGCAGGCTCCCTCAATCTCATGGAAGTCATGCTCCGTGCACAGAGGGCAAGCTTCAGCACTCTCCCACAGGAAATAGAATGTACATCCATCACAAGTACCTGCTGGGCACTTGCTAAAATCATAAACAAAACCAAAAACACATAAATGACAGCTTTTTAACCCATTCTATCCACTCTAATCAACATCAGAATACCTATCACATGCTGGGGAGCACTGTGTGGATGCTGAAGAAACACAAGCGGAAAAAAATCTAAAAGACATAAACCACTATGAGAGAACAGTTTGTACCTAGTAGGATGGCTGGAATCAAAAAGATAATAACAAGTGTTGTGAGGATGTAGAGAAATTGGTGTCCTCATGCACAGCTGATAGGAATACAAAATTGTGCACCTACTTTGAAAAGTTTAGCAGTTCCTCAACCAATTAAGTGTAAAGTGACTATTTATTCCAGCAAGTTCACTCCTAGGTATAAACCCAAGAGAAATGAAAACATATCTTCACACAAAAACTGATACACGAATGTTTATAGCAGCATTTTATATAATAACCAAAAGGTGGAAACAACCCAAATGTTTATCAACAGATGAATGCATAAACAAAATGCAATATATCTGTATAAAGGATATTATTCAGCCATAAAAGAAATGCAGTAAGGCATGCCACAACTTGGAAGAACCTTGAAAATATTATGCTATGTGAAAGAAACCAGTCACAAAATTTCACAAATTATATGATGCTATTCATATGCTATTCAAAATCCAGAATAGAGAAATCTATAGGAGACTGAAAGTAAATTAGTACTTGTTCAGGGCTGGGAAGTTGACTGGGGCATAGGGGACTGGGAGCTAAAGGATACGAGGTTTCTGTTGAAAATCTTCAAAACTGACTGTGGTGGTGGTTGCCCATATCCCTGAATATTCTAAACACCACTGAATGATATGCTTTAAATGACTGAATTGTATGATAGGGGAATTATATTTCTATACAGCTCTTTTGTTTTGAATTTAAGAGAGAGACAGAGACAAAAGACAACCTCTTTTGTCAAAAAAAAGGTTCTGGAAATGCTTCTTGGTAGAAATGATATCTAAGCTGAGTCTAGAATATTTGGTAGGAGTTAGCCAGAATAGAAAAGAAGAAAACAAAGGAATTCCTGCAAAGGAATGAAAAGGTATTATTCATTGGCAGGAAATTACAGGTGGGTCATTGTTGCAAGTTTCAAGAGCAATGCAATGCGTGAGTGCTGGGCATACAGAGAGAAACTAGGGAATGAAAGGCCTCATATGTTACAGAGGTTGTAAATTCTGTTTAAGGTAATGTACTTAGGCGAGATGCTTTAGGGAATAGAACGCTGCACAGGACCCTGGTCTCTTAGAGGTAGGAGAAAGATATCACAAAATTCTCTAAAGTGAAAAACCAACCAACTATGAGGTCAACATGCAACAAAGTGATGCAAATAACGTTGCAATCTTGGGTTTCCTTGGCCTAATGACAACCTGAAAAGTGGTTACCTTCACTACTCTGAAGATGATGGATGTGGATGGGGCTTAGACGCAGGGATAGGATCACAAAGAACTAACCACTAGGCAGGCTCTGGAGACTTTTGGAAACTGTTCTTTCTAGTGGGTGGGGCCATTACCTCAGCTTGCCTCTTTCATTCTGGGACAGGTAAACATAGCATGGCTGAAAAATTAATGGCTGTTATGGTATACAGAATCCTTACTGATTGATGCCAGAAGCTATTTGGACAGATTCTAGTAAGAACTGCTGTTTTGTTCATGAAGCATTAAAACTAGGGGAATTTAAATTGTCTACCACTTTCGGCTTCCTTAAGTCAAGCTACATAAACATAGGCTTTGCCCTGAAAACCTCCTTCAGAACTCAGCTGGTGCTGAGGACAGGTGTCCTGAAATATTAAGGGCAAAACAATAGCCACAAAATAATAAGGAAAAATAAAAAAAACACTTTTTGAAGCTTTAACTTCAAATATCTTTCCAGTGATACATGGTCCAAAACTATAATATTCAGTCTAACAGCAAAGTAAAATTTTATACTGTTAGTTAACTAAATGTATTCTAAGACACCTTAAGATATGAACACTAAAAAAAAATATTTACATGTCTAAAAATTGACTGCATTTTTACATGCCTATCTAAGCAGAAGTGGTGGGATGTGAATAAAAGCAATGTTGTTTATAGTATGCTGTAACTGAGGCCCTATGCCATATGTCAGGGGTAAGAACAATGACAAATAGTGACTCTAGGGAAAATGGCTTAACTCTTATCTGCCTTAATTTATCTGTTTTTTTTTAAAAAAAGGGTAATGAATATACGTAGACTGAAACAAAGACAGGTGTTTTTTTTTTAAGTAAGTACAACAGATGAAAATCATGCCACATAAAATATCCATACTTCCCCCTTCTAGATTAGTAAAAAGCAACTCAATTTTTTTCTTTTTTAAAATACTGGATAAACAATGAGAAAAATATTCAAGAATACAATTTCCTGTTCATTTAGTGAAAATAGCAAAAGTGCTCTCCAGTTCAAATCTTCCTCCCCAAATTATTCTATATTTTACTTTCCAGAACAGTGAAGTTTTAAGAAAAAAAAAAAAAAAAAAAAAAACAGTCTATCTTGGGAAAATAGAAGAGAAAGTCTGTTAAAATCTGAGAAAAATGAACTCAATAAATAAAAAAAAAAAGGAGAAAATTAATCAAAGTTGCAAAAACGTCTAAAGAAAAGATCTGGGTTACAATTCTAACTGGACACTCAAATGATTATGTTTTCCTACAAACGACTTAACTCCTTCTTTCCCCTGCCACTTTTTTGTAATTTGTCAAAATCAAATGTCTGCTATACTGCCTTCACGAGGTAGTTATAATGGATAAAATGAGTGAACAATTTTGGAAAGTTTAAAGTAATGAAAAATATAAAAGACTATTAGCAATGCATATCACTTTCTAAAGAACTGCTAGAACCACAGAAACTGCAACAACAAAATCACGACACTGATGTAATTTATAAAGCTGCTGTTGGGTGTCAAAACACTATAGTGCCTTTCCTTGGTAGACTTCATTTTTTAAAAGACACTCTTAGCTTTACTCAAAGTAGTTTACCTTAGAGTCAATTATTTGATTCTTTTAACCTGATGAATCATTTAAATTGTGGAACATCCAAATTTAATTCTTTATTATAAACCTAAATGTCATAATTTAAATCAGTCCTTCTGTATGAAACAGGGATGTATGAAGCAACAATAATTTGAATAGCACTTATTTTTAGTATGAAAATAGAAAAAAAGTACAAGAGAAAAACAAATACTTTCTCTTACCAAGAAAACAGAAAAACAAACAGTAAAATAGATAAATGTTTTATTGCCAAGTATTTGAAATACTTTTCCCTTTGATTATTTGTCCTATCATCATCTCCAGCCACCTCCCCCAGCTTTTTAAAGCTGGAATGCAGAGGTACCACAAATTGTGCTTCTTTTATAATTTTTGGTTTATGCAGTCACCATAGGAACCAGTGAATAAATGTCTAAAGAGACAGTACACTGTCATGGATAGCTGGGGCATTCTAGGCTAGGATTCTACAGGATTGCTGGATGTGCTATGAATTCTAGGTAGAGCAAAGACCGATTCAAAGGACAACCAGGTGGACCTTGATTTGGTTTTATAGGTAAGTGAATAAGAGACTTCCCAGTTTCCTTGTTTTACTTCAGGATTGCCTTATGAATCTGGGTGGCCCTGGCAACATGTAAGAATTCACATTAACTTTTTTTAGGAAGTTAGGTCTTGGATTCTAAAATGGGATACATTCCCTGAGAGGTAACTGTACTGAGAGATGAGCTATTAGTGTCTTCTTTTAAATAAATCTTTCCTAAAGTAGGATCTACTTGGTTTGTATTATGAATTCATGGAGAAGAATCTTTTCTTATGAACTATTATGACTTAATACTGAACCTGTTATTAACTGTTTGCATAGTTTATAATTCAGTACAAATTTTTTTTGCCAAAATAGAAAATACAAAGGTTAAAACACATATATCTATACTGTCAATATGTTTCTGATCCCTCTGGATTTTGTCTGAGGAGACTGAGAGGAACGTTTTGTGTGCCTAGAAAATTTGTCAATTGAGTTATCCTCCAGGATAAACTATTGCTGCTGAGCTGCTTTCGCATGGGGCTTTTCAGTGAGCTCCCCATGTTGGGGTGTTCAAACTGGCTTCAGTGTTGTCTCTAACCTGCTGCTGGTAATTCCTCTCACCTTTGGCATCTCAGGAGACTCAGACTTCCTCTGCTGAGGATGGCTTGTCCCCTCTTGTATGGGGTCCAAAAAACACTACTGCATCTTGTCCCAAAATTTTTTTGCCCTGAGGCTAGAGATTACAAATTGTTTGTGAATGTGTCTTAGTCCATTCAGGCTACTATAACAAAATATATTAAATTGGGTAGTTTATATATACTTCTTACAGTTACAGGCTGAGATGTCCAAGATTACAATATCAGCAGATTCAGTGTCTGGTGAGGGCTTGCTCTCTGCTTCATAGATAGCCCTTTTTTGCTGCATCCTCATGTGGTAGAAGGGGCTAGCTAGCTCTCTGGAGTCTTTTTTTTTTATTATTTGAGACAGAGTCTCATTCTGTCGCCCAGACTAGAGTGCCATGGCCCAATCTCAGCTCACTGCAAGCCTCGCCTCCCAGGTTCACGCCATTCTCCTGCCTCAGCCTCCCGAGTAGCTGGGACTACAGGC
>NW_012121154.1:160135-161492 GCF_000951035.1 Colobus angolensis palliatus | reverse complement strand
CAGTGTCTGGTGAGGGCTTGCTCTCTGCTTCATAGATAGCCCTTTTTTGCTGCATCCTCATGTGGTAGAAGGGGCTAGCTAGCTCTCTGGAGTCTCTTTTTTTTATTATTTGAGATAGAGTCTCATTCTGTCGCCCAGGCTGGAGTGCCGTGGCCGAATCTTAGCTCACTGCAAGCCTCGCCTCCCAGGTTCACGCCATTCTCCTGCCTCAGCCTCCCGAGTAGCTGGGACTACAGGCTCCTGCCACCATGCCCGGCTAATTTTTTGTAATTTTTTTTTAGTAGAGATGGGTTTCACCGTGTTGGTCAGGCTGGTCTCGAACTCCCGACCTCATTTGATCTGCCTGCCTCTGCCTCCCAAAGTGCTGGGATTACAGGCATGAGCCACCCCGCCAGGCCTGGAGTCTCTTTCATAAAGGCACTAATCTCATTCATGTGGGGAGAGCCATCATGATCTGATAACCTCCCAACACACCATCTCCTACTACTATCACCTCAGTATTAATGGTATTTCAGCATATGCATTTGGGGAGACACAAACATTCAGACTGAGACAGCCAAGTAAAAAGGGCTCCACAGAAAACCTCCAATCAGCCTGGCACTGGAAGAAAGGGGTGGGGCCTTGGGAAGTTTGCGCCCTTTGCAGAAGGAGGAGCCTGGCCCCTCCTGTTCCTGGGTGGTAACCAAGGATTCAATCTGTGAGATGGGGTCTTGCTAACAGGAACCCCTCTCACTTGGCTGAGTCTTTTTCCTTTTTGCCCAATAAATTCCACAGCCCCTCACCCTTCAAAGTGTCTGCAAGCCTACTCTTTCCTGGATGTGTGACAAGAACCCGGTGTTTTCTACAAGACTATCACAACAGATTGAGTATGAACGTAAGATTTTTTATGCATTGTTCTTAGATCTAGGTTTACAAAATTCTACCAATCTCCTGCAAAAACCTCCCTTTCTAAACACTCTATCCTAAGTTAACTATCAAAAGCCAGCATCAGATCAAAACCGAGACAAACTAAATTAACTGACGTTCCCTAGTTTTATCTTCACATTCTTTATTTTGTTTAATGAAATAATTACCATCCTTCTCTCAAAATTGATCTGAAAATTTTATGAATGGTTTCAATTTTTATATCATGTCTTAAGATTATTTATTAGTGTCTGAAATTTATAGTTTTAGCAATTCTGTTTTAGTTTTTTCATTTCTTGATCATAATGGATTTTAGCTGTTTTCATTTATGCTCATAATACTTCTATATGCCTTTTTACTTTTTAATATTCTAGGGACATATTTAGTTTTGGTCTTTTGAGTGAAATTGTCTTTTTTTTTTTTTTTTTTGAGACGGAGTCTGGCTCTGTCGCCC
>NW_012121154.1:145278-160085 GCF_000951035.1 Colobus angolensis palliatus | reverse complement strand
TTTTTTTGAGACGGAGTCTGGCTCTGTCGCCCAGGCTGGAGTGCGGTGGCCGGATCTCAGCTCACTGCAAGCTCCTCCTCCCAGGTTTACGCCATTCTCCTGCCTCCACCTCCCAAGTAGCTGGGACTACAGGCGCCCGTCTCGTCGCCCGGCTAGTTTTTTGTATTCTTTAGGAGAGACGGGGTTTCACCGTATTAGCCAGGATGGTCTTGATCTCCCGACCTTGTGATCCGCCCGTTTTGGCCTCCCAAAGTGCTGGGATTACAGGCTTGAGCCACCGCGCCCGGCCGAAATTGTCTTTTTAATTTAACTTGCACAAACTTAGGTATCTATTATCTGTCTATAAATTGTTCTAGGGAAAAAAAAAACAAGAGAATTCATTTTACCAACCATCCTTCCATGTCTCTTAAGAACTGAAAATGGATAATTTGGTTTTAACAGCCTTCCCCCAAAGACCAAAGAAAATACTACATTAGCATCCAATAGATCTGATGAATTTGATAGAGAGACTCTAAATTGGAATCTGTGAAATAAACCCCTGGAGTGTTTGACCCTTGAATATAACAGGACAGAACGGTGAAGCATTCCTTTTGTGAGATTCAATATTCCCAGAGGCTACACTGATAATGAAGATGAATTTGGATTTTGAAGGAGGTTTTGGCAAAACAATTTTAGGCTGATTTATAAACTACTCAAGCAGCTAAATATAGTCAGAAGTTGACAGAGAGAAAAAAATGATTTTCCTCTAATTTGTGGCATCAATAAAGACCCTGTTTGAGGAAAGATGACTCATTTAAAAGAAGGCACCAATAACTTGTAAATCAGTTGAGTTATCCTCTGGGGTAAGTGTGATATTTGCCTCTAATTTAGTGTGCTTCTTTGCAAATCTCTGCCCAGGAGGAATCGAATGAAAAAATGGCAAGATAAAGCATTATGGCATGAAAAAAACACAGTTAGAAAATTATTCCATCTTGGACTATGACACACTGCAGCTATACAACCTGGGCCATCAGTGTTTCCTGCTCTGTAAAGTCAATGTGTTTGACTCAAGGATCTTGTAGATGCTGTGGCACCTCTATTATCAGAGTAAAAATGCTTCCCTTTGTCTGCTTTTTAATAAGGCCTTTTTATACCCTTTTCACTAACAGAAATTTCTCATGTTTTTAGAAGAATCCTTTGGACACAGTGCTTAGGTCTAAATTCTTCCCAATAAAAGAAAAGCCTTCAGTTCCTCTATGTACCTAAGGTAATGATTAGAGGTTTAAGAAGCCTTTTAGGCAAAGGCTAGGGGGCCATCTACTTATGGGCATCTATTAATATTTAGGAACATCAGCAGCCTATCGTGCTAGCAGTTTATTCTCTGCTCAAGGTGCAAACTACACTAGAAAATCTCGTAACTTCACTCCAGCTGTCAGATTACATCTGCCATAAACACTGTACTGTTTTTATCTAAAATGTTTCATACCCTCCAGACACTTTATGGAATTAGAAGTCAACTACACTTGCCAGACCAAATAGACAGGCTGGTGTTTCCAGCTGCAGATGAGAAGGCAGCCCGGATAATTTGCTGCTCCCTCTAATTTCTCAGGTGATACACAAAGAACACACATTTCCCTTTTTCTCCTGCCCATTTCACTTTCTATTAAGACTTTCTCACTTTCCCAGGTCTGGGGATCTTATGACATTTTCCCAGGACACCAAGATATAGAACCCCAACCAACATTGCTACTGCTAAAGTAAACTTTTGCCTGGCTTGCCAAGATTCTTGGCCAAGCAATGAGAATTCCAGAGAGTGGCATTCCTTCTGCACTACCAAAGTCTCCTGAGATTTTTTGGGCAGCATATGAAGCTTCTCAATGCAAGTGTCTGGTTAGTATCTCCCTCCCTCCACTCTGGAGATCTTAAAGCTAAAAAAAAAAAAAAAGAAAAGAAAAGAAAAGAAAGAATGAATGAAAGAAAGAGAGAGAGAGAAAAGAAAAGAAGTCCTCTCAAAAAGCAGCCTGAGAAACTGGGCTATGTTGACTTTTTTTTTTTTTCCTGTTAGTAGGAAATATTTATTCAACCCCACCGCTAAAAAAAAAAGAAGAAAAAAAAACCAAAAAACTAATAATTTCAGGAAAGCTGCTGTTTCTCGTGTTCTGATCTTCGAGCTCCCTCTTGTGCCCTGATGGGAAATTGATTCAAGAAATAAATAAAGGTCGGCACGTTTAGGCTGTAGTGTTCAAGCAGCTCCCTAAAGCAATGGTCAGCACACTTCAGTGCGCATCACAACTCTAAATGAAGATTTATCAAACATGGGTGAAGGACTACACCCTTTAGACTGTGACATTTTAAATTAGCTCTTCACAAAACTAAAATTTGGAATACATTTTGAGAATCTGTCTCAGAAAACAAACAAACAAACAAAATTCCAAAATGCTAGTTAGGAAAAAATCTGGTTCTCAAATTTCAGTAGGCATCAGAATTGCCTTGTGGTTTTTAAAAATGTTCCTGTGCTCAGCATCTAAGATTCTGTATTTTTAGAGACGGCCCAGAAATTAATGTTTAAAATAGATATCCCAGGGTATTCTGCTGCAGGTGATCTTGATAAACCCTGGCAAAGATCATTTACTTCCCTAAGTGGCAGATTCCTGGAGGTCAAAGGAGAAACAAGTTTTCCTCTCCTCATAGGAGAAATTCAGTTTCTATATGCCATCACTTAACTCCAGGAGACTATTTTCCTTATCACAATTAAAGCATCAGAACACACCTTACGAGAGAGAGAGTGATGTGTTTCCTAAAGGACAGACCTAGTCTTCATTAACATCATCTACTTGAGTTAGAGGCCTAGAGGCGGCTTTGGAAGCTATTCAAATAAACTCCTAGAGACTAGAAGTTAATTGTCAGGTTCATAAAATGACCCCCAGATGTGCTGTAGTAAATAGATTAAGCACCTGAACTCAGAACTGTATGGTGGCATATCAGAGAATGATGAAAGACACACGCTTTTATTGCGAGAATCTCTGACCACATCTTTTCTTGGAGGGTGGTTTTCTGCCTTCGTTATAGCTTGGAGGCTGGCAGAGGGATCTTCCACCACAGGATGCCCTTTTATTATTATTAGGTACTACTCTTATTGCATCGTTCTCTCACCTTGAGCAGGTGAAAAGAATAATTAATTCATAGATCTATGAGAAGTGGAAACTCGGCAGTTGGTGAAAAGAGAATCTCAGTGTGCCTTTATGCCCAAAGATAAGCCCAAAATACTGTGTTACCCCTGTAAGTATTTTTAGGATACACAAGTATTTGAAGCAATGCTTACACCACTGATTTCCAATCCTGATATGACATAATCAGGACATGTTAAAATCTCCCAAGGGTTACTGTGAAACTATCAAAAACAAAATTAACACGATCATTTTCTTTTTAAAAACATATACTTTTGCTAGTTTGATAGAGGAAAAATATCTGCAAATCAGGCTATGATCCAAAGGTACCTTAACTCAGCAAAGATTAGAAATAAATAATCTGGCTGGGTGCAACAACTCACACCTGTAATCCCAACCCAGCTTGGGAGGCTGAGAAGAGAGAATCGCTTGAGGCTAGGAATTTGAGATCAGCCTGGGCAATGTAGGGAGATTCCCATCTCTACAAAAAAAAATTAAAAAATAATAATAATTTTAAAAATAAAATATAAAGAAATAAATAATCTTCGTACTGAAAAGTGAATATCTGAAAAAAATCAGGAGGCATTCAAGTGTCACTCATGCCATTAAAGCAGTCTGTATTTAAGTTGACAATTCTGAGTCTATAAATTGTTTTCTTCTTGTGTTCCCATCCAAAGTGAACTGCATTATTCAGATCTTGACTATAGAGGGCTATTGCCTTAATGCTAATCTGTGTTAAATGAACCATATTATATATTCTATAAGTCAGACTTGGTAATTCTGCCACCATTAATCAATAAACTGAAGAGTTAGAAATCGATAATACAAATTATCTATCCTGGGCCCCATCCCCTTCCAGAAAAAAAAGCTATGACTCAGAGGTTAGATTACTTGATCACCCAGCTAGTTAATTGTTGATCTAGTACCATAATCAGGAAAGCTACTAATCCAGCTCTCAAGGAAATCGAGGCTAAATAATAAAATAAATACAGGGATACAAGCAGAATAATTAATTTTATATTGCTTAAATTATTTTCAAAAAAAATTAGACACTGTACGCAAACAGGACAAGAATATGTCATACAAGAGGCTAGGAAGTATTTAGATTGTACAAGGACCTATTCCTCTTAATAGACACTCAGCACATCCCTATAAAAAAAACAAAACTACAGATTCTTCTGTTTTCTTTCTACTTTATGTCCATAGAGAATGTGTTTTAAAATAGTAATGTTCTGGAGAGTTTTTCTTCCTCATAGTAAACACAAATCATATGGAAATAAGGATACCTGGGGACTGAAATCACTCCTGCTCCAGATTTAGTAGGATTACACCTCATTTTCACAGCAGTTGATCGGCCATTAATACAAGATGTTGTCGTTGTAGAAGACCTATTGTAAGCCAAATAATATTTTTAGAAAACAGATATAATACAGATTACAAAGACAAAAATATGTGAATAATTGCTCTCAGGCTTTATGAACAAATGAAAAAGAAAAAATGTATTAAAGTTCACTAATTTACAATTTTAATACAATTTTACCTCATTTGCTTTCATTGCCTATGAAAAGTTGACTACTTTCCCAGGTGATGTTATCATCAAAGTATTTAGTAAAGATATTATAATTTTAATAAATATTATAATCAAAAATATTCTTAAGGAAACAAGGACCACATCTACTTACGCTGATGCTTTGATATGTGAATTATAAATAATTATTGCCTAGACAGTGAAATAGAGTCTCTTTATTGCCTAATGTAAATGAATACACACACACACACACACACACGAAACTACATAAGGCTTTCAAAATATTCCATGTTTCCTACTTTTTACTATATTCCATTTAAGAACCAGTTACTAATTATTAAGTATAAGCTACATGCTAGGAACCCTCAGGTGACATAATCGATCTTCTCTGCCATACGAACTCACATCTGGTATATGACTACATACACACAATTATAAATATGTGAGTATTGGTGTTCCGTATATACAAGTTTCTTTTGATTAAAATATAGTCAAGGGAAACAGCATCTTCACTTACTTATAAAAGAAATGCACATCTGGTATTTGGCTTGGTGGAACTGGGAACATATCTTCTTTTATATTAATATTTTGCAATGTGGTTTCAACTGTAACTCCTAGATGACATTTAGAAAGAAGCTATTAAGCAATATGGAAAACTGGTTTTATTTGGTCTCTGTAGATTTGAACAGAAAATAGCTTTAGTGACTGTCATTTTACAGTATTTACAGAAATGCTGTATTATATGAATGCATTCATGGTAAAAACAAGAAATTTTCCAAAGTCTCCAGAATGAAAGAGGTAAGATTCTACTCCCTAGCTTTATAATTTTGCTTAAGTCTTTTCACTTCCCCAGGTCTTGTTGCCTGAATCTAATGCAAGCAGTAATTCGATAATCTATGAAGTTCTTTTCAGTTTTCTAACATTTCAAAAGTCCTTTAAAATTTTCATTCTCCAGTGACTTTTATGGAATGAGTTGGGCTGCTTTGTTAATACAGCTTTTTAGTCATATTCAATACAGATGTATTTGACAAAGCAAAAAATTTTGTGCCCTAATAATTTCCAGAAAATAACTCTGAAATTTGCTTAATCTAGCAAGCAGAAAACTAAGGCTTTTTCCCCCCTGCCTCTTGTAAGCAAAATAACAGAGCCAAAACACAAGCAATAAGAGCAAACTTTGCTTCAGAGTTCCCACTCTGAGCAACCCCCACCGCCCCCAGGAACTGACCTTGGTGCTGAAAGTCAATGCTAAATTCCTGTGGAGTCTATACTACAGCAATGTTCTCACATCTGGCCACACATCCGAATCACCTATGAAGCTTGTTAAAACCACAGATTCCTAACCCCCACTGTAGAGATCATAACAAATTTGATCCCTAGGAGTCACTCATTAGAGAGCTAGATTCTTCTTGAAACTTTCCTACGGCTGCCAGGACTACAGAGCCAAAAAGGGAACATGAGGAATGAAACTCAGCACCTTTGCTGTTTGTCACCTGCTTACTTTCGGTATGAGAAAAGATGATGGAAACTGGTGTCATATAAATGATTTAGGTGTAGATTGTGTTTGTTTACTATTCTTATTTTGTTTTTAGCTTTGGTTTTTAAAATTGGTTTGCCTCTTAAACTTCTAGAAAGTCTGATGCCAGGCACAGACCCTCAGAAAATGTCATACTTATATATGAATTAATACATAAATGCAGAAGCTTCTCAAAGACTAATCAATAGTCTCCACTAGTAGGAGTTTTTTCACCATCTTACAAAGTGATAATGTAAAATTACCTGTGGGGGCCTTAATCATCTTTTGTAAACACCAATACAATGACAAGTTATCCATAGCATAATTTAAGAATAAATGTATGCATGCATATACAAACCAAAGGAAGCTTACCTAAGAATGTATCTGCCAGAATGATGGATTGTGATGACAAGGCTGCTCGGAAACCCTTACTTTCAGAAGGAATAATTGTTGACTGGCATACAAATGCCCCTACCAAATTTGTGTAATCATCTGAGCCTGCCACTATTTCTTTTACTGTAAAGTCTGTTATATTGTTGGTACAGAGAGCCATCTTCTTCCCCTAGGAAAATAAAGTCATAAAAGAAAGTTTTTATTGGATGTCAATCTCTAAACTTAGTCCCGACTAGCTAGTGACCCTAGAAGAGCAGTGGCTCTCTCCTCACTGCACGGATTCTGATTTAGTTGATCTGGTGTGAGCCTTAGCCATCCACCAGTACTTTTTAAAAGCTCTCAAGGAAAGTCCAATATTCAACCAAAGTTCAGAGTCTGAAGTTAAAACAAATACAGTAATTCAAGACTATACTGCTCTTCCCACTATAAGCATCATTTGTAATAAATGAAAGTCATCAAACTTAAGAAAATAAAAGTAATCTATGAAATGTTCAATTCCTAGAATAACAATGCATGCAAAGAGACCAGCAAACTGCCGATGAAAGCTTTAATGTCAAAGAAAAAGAGTTGGTCTTCCTTTTCCTTTATGATCCTATGTGTAGCAGAAAGGTAATGTGAAGGCTAAAGAAGAAAAGGAAAATTCTAGAAAAAGCAAAATTCTAGAAAAACACCTGAATTCTAAATAGTTGGTCACTACAAGTGTCTTTATTCACCTACTCTTAGATTCAATTATGTGTATCTGTTCAACTGTACAAGTTAAAGGGAATACAGAGATTTGCTTTTCTAATAATTTAGAAAATAATTGAAGATATAACTTATAAAAATGGAAAAATTGTTTAAATATACTATAGTCCCACTGCAAAGTACTATAGCTTGCTCCATAATTTCTACAAAGTAAATGTAAAACTAAGAAAACTATTTCACTGGTATTAGATATAGAGTGTACACAGATGTGTAGAAAGAAAAGTATAAAAGATTATCTTTCTTAATGCAGCTAGCAGACCTAACCTATAAATTTTTCTCCCACTACCAGGCCTTCTCACAACAATAGCCCTTCTCACCACTATATATTTTTTTACTAGGCTTAAATTAAAATGTTGAAGCCAATAACAAATAATGAAAAAGAGCAAAGAAAAGGTACTTAGGAAAGAAAAGGGAAAATAGTGGAAGCTAAAAGAAAAAAAAAAGAATAAAAAGGAAAGAAAGAGATAGAAGCCAAAGGAGAAGAGGAGGTAGAAAAAGAGGTAGTGCTAATGTAGGATAAGATTGTGATAGAAGTATGATAGATAACAGAATTAATCTTATTCACTGCTTCCCACAATATTTGGCACATAACAGGTATTTATATTTATTGAGTGAACTGAGTAACTAATCTACTGAATGTCTTGGATCACCCCGGGTAAAATCAAAACAGGACAACTGTCATACCACGTAAAATGTTATGGATCTTTTTGTTTGAAAACCTCTATGGTCATCAGATCTCTTTTTGTTTCCTTTGTGCAAAGCTTTGCACAGTATCTCATAATGAAGACAATTGAAAATATAGGAGTTAATATGGGAAGTGACATGGAGGAAATGCCTTATTCTGTTTCTACTCTGCATGCATATACCTGTACATACTTCCCAACCCTAACCTCATATGTCCATTAAAATATTGGGCATTATGGTCCTGTAACCTCTCACCATTGCCAGTATCAATTAAGATTCCTCTTCTTCTCACAGAAAATAAAATCCATTTGTATGATTTAAGCCTACCTTATGAACTGATATTTGGCTCTGCATGTCTCCTTTTTATTTTGAACAAACTTCCTCTTGAAAGTCTTTTTCTTTCCATAATGGTTGAACTAGTTTACAATCCCACCAACAGTGGAAAAGTGTTCCTATTTCTCCACATCCTCTCCAGCACCTGTTGTTTCCTGACTTTTTAATGATTGCCATTCTAACTGGTGTGAGATGGTATCTCATTGTGGTTTTGATTTGCATTTCTCTGATGGCCAGTGATGACGAGTATTTTTTCATGTGTCTGTTGGCTATATGCATGTCTTCTTTTGAGAAATATCTGTTCATATCCCTTGCCCACTTTTTGATGGGGTTGTTTTTTTCTTGTAAATTTGTTTGAGTTATTTGTAGGTTCTGGATATTAGCCCTTTGTAAGATGAGTAGATTGCAAAAATTTTCTCCCATTCTGTAGGTTGCCTGTTCACTCTGATGGTAGTTTCTTTTGCTGTGCAGAAGCTCTTTAGTTTAATTAGATCCCATTTGTCAATTTTGGCTTTTGTTGCCGTTGCTTTTGGTGTTTTAGACATGAAGTCCTTGCCCATGCCTGTGTCCTGAATGGTATTACCTAGGTTTTCTTCTAGGGTTAAAGGATCTAGAACTAGAAGTACCATATGACCCAGCCATCCCATTACTGGGTATATACCCAAAGGATTATAAATCATGCTGCTATAAAGACACATGCACATGTATGTTCATTGCAGCACTATTCACAATAGCAAAGACTTGGAATCAACCCAAATGTCCATCAGTGACAAACTGGATTAAGAAAATGTGGCGCATATACACCATGGAATACTATGCAGCCATAAAAACGGATGAGTTTGTGTCCTTTGTAGGGACATGGATGCAACTGGAAACCATCATTCTCAGCAAACTATCGCAAGAACAGAAAACCAAACACCGCATGTTCTCACTCATAGGTGGGAACTGAACAATGAGATCACTTGGACTCGAGAAGGGGAACATCACACACCGGGGCCTATTATGGGGAGGGGGGGAGGGGGGACAGATTGCATTGGGAGTTATACCTGATATAAATGACGAGTTGATGGGTGCTGACGAGTTGATGGGTGCAGCACACCAACATGGCACAAGTATACATATGTAACAAACCTGCGCATTATGCACATGTACCCTAGAACTTAAAGTATAATAATAAAAAAAAGAAAAAAAAAGTCTTTTTCTTTTTAAAACACAAAATTGACAACATAAACAACAGTAAAACTTTCTCAAATAACTTCCTGCCTAAAAAAGAGGTAAGATTGACAACCCTGACCCATTTTTATGAAAACGAAACGTCTTCAAAGCACTTACACCATAGCTCCAAGCTTCGGGTTTCAACTGACTGCATAAGTGATTTGATACACTGAGAACCAGACAAGGTTGCCCCTGGTGGAGAAATCTGCCAATATTCTAGGAGGCAATAGAGGATCTAAGCAATCAAACTTCAGTTTCTGATACTTGGTTGATATCCATAGAGAATTCACTGGTCCATTAACACAGAAAATATCAACTCGATCGGAGCTGAAATATAGGTCCATCTCACCTTGACAGCCAGAACTCACCTCATGCCCACACAAACTGATGTTGAAGAAATGGAAGTATTTTGTTCCTTTGGAGGTGAAGCTGGGGCCATTCATTAATGAGCCCACACTGCTAAGTTTGCTAAAGTCATAGTGCAAACTCTGATTTTCTTTTTCATGGTAGAAAAAGCAGTCACTATAGCAAACCGAATGGTCCTTTGATTAAAAATAAAGAAACGATATAACAGGAAAGAAAATATTAGCTGCTACTAAAATGTATTTGAAAAAAGTTCTAGGTGTAAAAACTATTCCAGTAATTTAATCTTAGCTATAATATACTTTACCACACTAATATCAAGAATTTCTAAACTCTAACTAGATTTTTCTAGCCAGAGTTCAGAAAATTCAGAATCTTTTAAAGACAGATTAAAGTTATCCTCAAGTTTGTTCCTTGTAGAAACTATATTTGTTCAGAGTGAAGAACAATAGTAAGAAATAGCCAAAATTCTGTTATGTAAATTTAAACAGACAGTAAAACTGCTTTGTCCTTCACTCGTAATATGGCATCAATCTTTGCCATTAAAAATTGTAAGAAACACTAGCTGTTCCCAGATGACTGCTACAGCCAGCCTACAGATAGGTAGTTTATTTGCTGTACCTAAACAATACACAAGAAATCAGTTTTAATATTTTGGAAAAGCATTCTTATTTGGGAGCTTTTAATATTTTGTGTCACCAGTAACTAGTACTTTCATGACATACAGTAAGTGTTTAATAAATGCAAGAAGGAAGAAAAGAGAAATGGTAAGTTGAAAGTCTTATTTCAGAATAAATAGCAACCTCATAGCTCCCAAAGAAACGTTAAGGAGAACCCTTGAATTTCTCTATTAAAATGTGCTTTCATGCGGATACCTGAAATGCAGACCCACTTACCTGATTGCTTTTACTCCCAGGACCACATGGAATACAAGCCTCCTTGCCATAGACCTGATGTATGGACAGGTAGGTGTCAGGTGGACATTCCTTGCACTGGTTGGTTTCTTTCTCAATGTAGTGGCCTGGAGGGCAGGGGACACACGATGAACCCGACTGTTCAGAACCGAGGGCACAGGCACGGCATGAGGACGCCACCCCATCAACTGCATTAGTGGCTGTGATAGAATAAATCTTCACCATGTCATTGATGAATCGTCTATTCTAAAAAAAGAGCAGAAAGTAATGACTTCTGCCTTGGGGCTTAATTGTACAACCAGATTATGTCTTATGTTGATATCATCAAAATAACTAAATAGAGTGTTCCAGCCTAATAGTTTGTAATTGACAATAGATTAAAATCACTGCTATTTGGTTCTTCTTTTTAAATCTTAAATCTTGACACTAGAAACTAATTTCCACAATAATAGAGCTCCAGGAGTTTTGTTATTACTGTGAGATCTGTCACAATTGGTAGAAATTAGGATGCAGTTATAGACCTCATATCCAGAAGAACTAGTATAGTTTGAAAAGAGCAACAGTTTTTTTTCTCCCAACATTGTTTATTCACATCTTAGCCTAAATCAAATGATACAATAGGATGTTGAAAGTGTGGCAGGGTAGAAATGCCTTGGAATGGGGATTAGAAAATCTTGGAAGACTAGGACCTCTAGTCACACACAAACATTAACTGTGTTAAATCAATGCAATCACACAATTTCATTGAGTTTTCCTTTCCTTCTCCAGTCCTTTCCCTAATCAACATACAGAAAAGTGGTGGACTAGAGAGCAAAAACCTGGGTCTTATTATGATTTTCCTTCTTGTAACACTGGGTCACTTTAAGGTCTGGCTTTAATTAAGCAGTGGGCATCACTCTAACAGTACAGAGCCGTGTTACCCTAGACTACTTAATGCTTTTTGTCTGGGACAAAGATAAATGGAAGGCAAGGAAAGGTTCATGCCCCCACAGGACGGTAATCTTAACATTCCTAAGGAATAACTAGAGTCAAGTACAATCTGGGGAATTTGTTCCCCACTGAAAGCCTGAAGAGAAGAAGAGAAAAAGCCATACATTTCCCACCATAGCATTACGGTCACTTTTGAACAAGTGGTTTATCTTGTTCTCACCTTGGCAAGGTTACATCTATGGAGATCCACAAAATAAGTCCTGCTACTATTGAAACATATGGTACAATGGAATATACTTAGGGGAGGAATAGGTCTATTCTGGCAGGGAAAATAAAATAAAGGAAATGATTCTGTGTGTTAGCTCTATGGTGTGTACATACACATTCTCCAGGCTGTAAAGGAAATATTACTGTAACGAAAAAATAAAAAAACACTAGTTAATGGCTCTTAGATAAACATCAGATGACTCAGATGAAGAGGAAGAAAGTTGCCTATCTTCACAAAGCCTCAGAAAGCTTTAAAAACAAGTTATTTTTAGAGAACTGCAAAATTAGATTTTCCTTCTCATAAGTTTCCAAAAACTATATTTGTTCAGAGTGAAGAACAATTCAAAGACATGTTGTTATTTTATTCCATACATTCTTACTCTCAAAAAATAAAAAAATTATCATTTTTATACCACCGACTCTATAACCAGATTATTCATTCTATATTTTTAAAGAAGCAGTCTTTTCTTCCAAATTTGAGTGATCACTTCGTATGTATCTCCACAAGGGGGCATGATTTAGTGTGTTTAAAGAAAAAAAAAAGTGCTTGGAACTTACATCTTGACCCTGATTAGTTCTCTGGAATGCCCATGTAAATGTAAAAGTTGCATTCTTGAAGATGATATGGGTGTAAGCTTGTTTTTCTTTGGTTCCACCCCATGATTCTACCACATTCGTACTTTTTCTATTAATATCCTAAAACACAGTGGAAAAAAATATATTCAAATAAAGCACAAACTCAACATTAATATACCTATGTATATATTACAAATGTATTTATATTTAAAGTAAACCAATTAGAGTTTATGACTATTTACAAACAGAGCATGTAATACCAGAACTCTTAAAACTTACCTTCAAGTCTGCACAAGCACCTCACTCACTCAGTAATCACAGTATATCAACCACATTGTTCATGTAACTTGAAAGAGGTCTCAAATCATAGTATGTTAAAGGGTTGGGGTTGTTTGTTTTTATTGTCTGTTTTTGTTTCATGTGTGTGATCTGGCTTGGGATATATACTTAGAAGAGGAAACATAACTCCTCAAACTTCTTACAATAAACTTCTAAGATTATCATTGAACGGAAAGGCTTGTAATTTTTTATCTTTTTCCTTTCAGAGATTCTGATAGGGAGCTCTTACATAGGAATTCCAAGTTCAAATGAATTATACTTGCAAGTTTCAGGGTTACTTTATCCAAGTGCATGTTAAGCAGAATGTTATTTTATGTTCATGAAATCCTCTCTTGCTTATACTTGACTTCCAAAAGGTTTAATTTATATTTCATTTCTTATTTATTTAACTAAATTCAAGATAATATTAAAATCACACAAATTTGTGATATTCCAACTGATATGCTGTCATTAACATGACTAGAAAGCAAATATTAATAACTTGACCAGATAATGTAACACACATCTAATTTACATAAAAAGAAAACCAAGCCTAAACCCTGAATTTTCTAATTTTCCTGGCAGAAATCCTGATAGATCACTTAGGAATTTGGATGGGCTTCCATTAATCATCTGCGATGCTGGCAATAAGGTTTCATGAGCTCAAGACAAGTCGCTTTGTTTTTCATCCTTTGATAATATAGGAATCAAACATGTGATAAAGTAACCAAATATGCTCTAAAGAGACACATTCTGAGTTCACACCACAGACAGGAATAACAGAAAATGCTCATCATACATTATAGAAATCCCATGTAACCAAACAATGAAATCATCATTCCCAAAAAGCAGCTCATAATATATCGATAGTGCTTCATTAAACATCATTATGGGTTACAATAAATGAAATGTAATGCATTAGTGCACATAATACCACCTTATATTTGTGAAGCACTATGTGATATTCAAAGCATTTTATATATTATTTAGTTTGAGATCTCCAAAAGTCCTGTGAGAAGATCAAATCACACAGAGAAAAAAAAAAAATGGCAGACTTTGCTAAAAGCTAAAAGCTCTAGGATTGATTCAACAATATAAATATCATAAGTTCCCTACTCTCAGGGATACCTGGTTGAGTAAGAGAGAAAAAAACATAAATAAGTTCACATAATTAAAACAGGGATTTTTCAAAGGGTTTTAGAAGCACATGGGAGAGAGTGGTTAACTTGACTGAAGGGAGTAAGAGAGAGCTTCTGAGAAAAGGTGAAGTTTGAGCTGCCACTGAAGTATGATTGGGAGTTCAGCAGACAAAACAGCAAAAGGAAGAATGTCATTCTAGCTTAGAGTGTTAACACATAGGGAATGAAAAAGTACAGAGTGTTCCACTAACACCAACAAATTCAGGTGACTAAAGAAAGGTGAGTCATAAAAGCAGGTTTGGAAACAGAGGCTGGGGAAAGAATACAAAGAGTCATAGAAACACCATGTTACAGAATTTGAAGTGTATTCAGAGGCCATTGGTTCTCAAACTCTAAAGTATTTCAGAACCACCCTCAATGCTTGCTAAAATACAGATTGCTGCGACCACAGTTTCTCATTCAGTAAGACTAAGCTGAGACCCAGAAATATGCATTTCTAACAATTTACAAGGGGACCCAGGTGGTGCTGGTCCAGGGGCCACACTTTACGAATAATTGCTATAGGCCATAAAAAGCACCAAGGGAAGGGATAGCTTTGTTCTTCATGCCTCTACTGTTCAATTTTGGGGGGTTTTCTTTGTTTTGTTTTGTTTTAGAGACAGGGCCTGTTGCTCAGGCTGTAGTGTAGTGGCATGATCATGACTAACTGCAGCCTCGACCTCCCAGGCTCAGGTGATCCTCCCA
>NW_012121154.1:120233-144403 GCF_000951035.1 Colobus angolensis palliatus | reverse complement strand
TTATTTGTGGACTTCACTGCACAATTCTTAATTACTTGAGATATTTTTTAATGTTTATGAAAGGTGCTAAGAATACCAAAAAAAAAAAAAAAAAAGGGATTTATTATCCCAACTTGCCACAAATAAATTTACACTTGAAGGAGAATGCTAAGCTTAGAAATCTGCCTTTGAAAGCTGCCCATCCACTTACCACCATGAAGTACAAAACACAGTCCGCTGAACAGAGGGTCTCAAAGACAAACGTTATTCTTCCTAGTTCAGAACCGGTGGCTCCAGTCATAGATGTTGGTGGTCTATTTGACAGATTAAAATGGCAATATTTATAGTATGTTCTAAATACAATTTAGAATAAAATCAAGCCACTATTTTTATTAAACAAAAAGCCATGCTCTTCTCTTCCTCTAATCTACCACTTCCCTCACCCACAACTCCTTCCTCACTTAATCCTACCTGTCCACACCCTTCGTGGACATTGAGTCCACATAACCATGGTAATATGCTTGACCCTCTTGTTGTAAATGATACCATCCATCCTAAAGGAAAAAACTCCTACTGGGTAATTTCAACATGGGGAACTAAAACGAAATGGAATTAAGAAATTTCTAACATACTATTTTACCAAGAGAACTGAGAAAAAATAGATAAATAAACCAAAAGATATTCCTGCAAACAACTTGGACTGACCTCTCCATTAAGCATCCAAGAATCAAAGTTATTGTAGCATTTGGACACACTATTGTTTAAATTTTTCAGTTTTATCCAAGTAATATATAACTAACATTTATAGTTTCTCAATCACTAATTCTACAGATACTCTTCAATATAATACATTACCCTGTGACAGCTTGTTATTTACTAAGTATTTTTGCAATATTGTTCCATAAAGTAGCCCTATTTCTTTATTTACGTGGGGAAACAGGTGTGAGGATTCTTACAGAAAAGAATTAGAATTGTTTTCCTTACTTAAATCCTGGGATATGCAAGTTTAAGATCAGGTAATCATTGTCAGAACCTCCAGCCCCACTCTGGATATGATCTCCAGCCACCTCCCAACCTAGAAGTAAAAAAAGTTATTTTATTAATAAAAATTCCATTAATGATTTCCAACAATCTGTTTAAATAAGGTAAAAGTAAGAAGAAGCATTAGTGCTTCCGTTCAAAGTTAGAAATGCTACAAATGAATTCCCTATTTTTAATCACAGTTGCAAATTTCATGCTGAGGTAGATGTTCCAAGAGGAACCAAGTGACACATTATTTTGAATAAAAGATACTTAATGGGATAACAACAGTTTTCTCAATGAAGCATGATTTGTATTTTAACTAAAATAGATGGTCTCTATCTAATCTAACATATTGAGATGAACAATCCTAGTCTTCAGGCAACAAATGTGCAATAGAAACTTCAAATTACTTAATAGAAAAGATTTGGGACCTGAGGTTCATTCTTATAGTTTGCTGTATTGTTCCCTAATTTAACCCGTTCTGCATTCATTCACTTATTTATTCAGCTAGCATTTACTGAGTGCCAAGAAGTATGATATGCACTGGGATAGGAAGGTAAGACAAAGTCCACCCTCACTGAGAAGTCAGTAGAACATGAGAGACAGACACACACAACTGTCAACAGTTGTTGAGCTGTGCACAGAGAACCATTATGAGGTCCGTCTTCTGCAAAGTAACAATCAATATAAACTGAAATGGCCACGGTAAAATGAGGAAAAGAGAGGCCTCTCCAACATACCATCAAGCAAGGTTATTAATTAATGGCAGTACCTCAGCATTGGCATTTCCATCTCTAAAAGAAAATATCAGTATCTGCTACTGCAAGAGGCATAAGAAAGAAACTAAGGAAGAGGCTGATTCAGTGCTAGATTGACTTGGCGATTTTTGAAATGTTATAATCAACAATTTATACAGAGTTGATATGTTGACTATTCATCATCAAGCTAATCTTGAAAATAATATGTACTAATGTACATACTTACAAGAGAGATGTCCATTGTTTGGCTATCTACTGTGGTTGAAATGAGAGATAAGTGGGTAGAGAATTCTAAGAGTTGAATACCATAAAACAGTCTGACCCGGTGGGACAACAGGCCCTTGACTGCAGTGTAAGCAATATGAGAGGCACTTAGGTTTAAATAGACTGCAAACTTACAATGCAGATAAAATGCAGAAGGATATTCCCACTTGGAGCAATTCTATATCAAGAAAGGGAGACTTTATGAAATGTTTCTCTGAGGACAACTCCTAGTGCTCAGAAATGCCATGAGGAGGGATAGAATAGGGAAGAGCAAAAGAAAAGAAGGCAGTACTAGGATGGTAAAAAGAGCTAAGTCTGGAGCACTAATACCCCCACAGGAGGAAATAAACATTTCCCGTGTTTGAATATTGCTTGTTAGAGAGTTCCCCAATGTCCTCCACTTTTTCCTCTGTCCTGAGAAACAGAGTGTTTTGACCCCTTTGAGACCTGGCCAGCTGCATGTCCTCTCCATTACCTGAAGGCTTGACCCCAAGCCAGGGCCTTGAACGTTCCCAGGCACTGATAGAGCTGTTTAGGTTGTTGTCTAAAATACTGAAAGAAACTAGCCCCAGCCTTGAGCCAAACTCCTCAAACCCTCATCTAAACTCTACAACCCGACTCCCTTCATTCCAGACACACCTCAGTAGAACATTCCTTGTCTTACTGTCCATTGTGAGGTATGCTACAGGCCCCTCTGTCGGTAAATTCCCCTAATCAATGCTTTGGACTGGATCATCGTGGTGTTTAGTGCTTCTTTTGTTGAAATCCCAACTGGCCCTGTCTCAGGACAGTTTGGGGAAGTCCCTTTTGGGAGCGCCCCTGCCAGCCACTTTTGGGGCAACTCCAGCCACAGGTTCAGCCGAACAGAACACTTGTTGTTATGGGTTGACTGTGTCCCTGAGAAAAGATATGTTGAAATCCCCACCACCAATACCCATAGATGAGACCTTATTTGGAAATAAAGACTGTATGCATATCATCAAGTTAAGATGAGGTTATTAGGATGGGCCTTAATCCAAAATGACAGGTGTCCTTATGAGGGGAGGAAAATATGATCACAGACACATAGACACAAAGGGAGAGGATCATAGGAAGACACAGGGACACACAGACCCAGAGGGAGGACGGCCCTGTGAAGATGGAAGCAGAGACTAAAGTTACGCTGTCACAAGTCAAGGAATTCCCAGGGCTACCAGAAGCTAGAAAAGGCAAGGAGGGATATTTCCTTAAAGGCTTCAGAGAGAACATAGCCCTGCCAACATCTTGATTTCAGACTTCTGGCCTTTAGAACTCTGAGAGAATACTTTTCTGTCATTTGAAGCCATCCAGTGTGTGGCACTCTGTTGTAGGAGCCCTAAGAAATTAAACACTGATGATACCCTTAGCAGGAAAAACACCAAGGAGAAGAAATAAAAGGATCGACTGCACTGAACCCCCTGACTCAGAACTCCAGACTGCCAACGTGGCAGCAGAGCTGTGTGTGGAAAGACACACGCATGATAATGTATTGGACAAGAAAAGCAGGAGGACAGTGGCCTCAAAGGGAAACCAGAAGGCTAGTATCAATATAAGTGCCTTAAGTGATAGACCATTGCTGTCAAATGTGAGAAATATGTGAGCCTCACCTGTGAGTTTAAATGTTCTAAGGACCACATTTTATAATGTAAAAAGAAAGAAGTGAAATTTTAATATATTTTATTTAACCCAGTATACACAGATTATCATAATTTTCACATGTCATCAATATAAAAATTAATACTTTTTTTCATACCAACCAGGGCATCCCAAAGTCAGTAGAAAACCCAGGAAATACTGACTTTTTCTGTGCCCTAGTTGTTATTTTTATCCATTCTCAAGCATAAAAACTATATGGAACAGTGTCAACCAGAATATTGATTTCAAAAACATTTACTGCTAACCTAACACCCTAACAGCTATTATAATTTTTATACATTCCCTTCTAGTCTTTGTCCATATGCACAGTTCAATAAGGGCATATGCAATTTCGTATTTTCCTTTTTCCATAAGAGTGACTCTCATATTTTCCATGTTTCTACATATGTTTTATATTTTAAGATTATTTTGTATTTAAAAATCATACTTACATTTATCATAAAATAAATAAAATTTTTCTTTAAAATTTAAAAGTTGAAACCTAAAATTACTTATAACTTCATTACCTAGAAAAAAACACCATGTGCTGTGATGTTTGTTTTCACTTTATTTCAATGCATACATGTTTTTACATCACTGAGCTCTTATTATCGATAATTTTGTATCATGCTTTTATAAATTAACATTATTTCATAAGCACTTTTATAAATACTTCATAAACATGTTAATGACTGAAATAATATTTTATTATTCAGCTAAATATAATTTGCATAATTCACCAACTCCCTCCCACTACAGGACTTACCTACTGTTGATTACACACCCATTTTAACCATTTGGTTTGTTTTTACCTTTAAGTAATATAATAGAAACTATAATAAACTTTTTTTGTAAAGCTTTTCTGTATTTTCAATATTTTTCTAAAAAGGAATACCAATAAAAGAGTTACTGGGTCAAATGAATATATTTTTAAATCAATATTCTGTGTTACTATTCTGATTTTGAAAGCAATGAGTATCTATAAGGAATATTAAATACAGTAAACCAAATTTAAAAACAGAGTAATTCATACTTCACATAAACCTCCCATCTCCAAGGAATAGCCTTTTAACATTCTTTTTAGTATTTTTCTAGTGTATGCTTTTAAAATATATGCCTTAGATTTTACCATATAACCTACTTTATTTTCTGTTTTCTTTCGTTTAGCACTGTCTTCTGATTTTTCTAAACATCATTCTATCAAAAATATTCCCCCATTGAGATAAACAGCAGTTCATTAATGGATACAAAAATACAGTGAAATACAAGAAATAAGATCTAGTGTTCAATATACAGTAGGGTGTAGTTAGTAGTAATTTTTGTGTTATTCAAAACAGCTAGAATTAGAATGTCCCCAACATTAAAAAGATCAGTGTTTGAGATAATATCCCATTATCCTTATGTGATCATTCCACATTGTATGCATATATCAAAATATCACATGTATCCTCAAAATATGTACAACTATTATGTATCTTTAGAAAACCACTAAAAATCCTTTGTACATCTAATTTTAACAACTTAACAATGTTATATAGTTATATCATAATTTTATTTAACCATATCCCATTATTGAAAATTTAGTTTGTTTTCTCCTATTTTTCACTCTTGTAAATAACTCTAAAATTAATATTTTTGTGCATAATTTTTCTTTACATCACACTGTTTCCTTGGTATAATCCCCATAAGTTGTATTTTTGGCTTGGAGAATAGGAACCTTCTAAATTTCTGAAACATTGCCAAATTGTTTTCTGTACAACTTGCACATAATGATTGCATAATATTTCATTCCACTAGCATAATATAACTTTTGTAAACATTATCCTATTTCTGGATATTTCAATTATTACAATTTTTGTTGTTATAGATAAGGCCCAATGAACATCTTCATGAATAAAAAGTAACTTGTCTCCAACTTTGAATTTCTCTTAGGCAAAATTTTACCACATGAAGATTTACTTCTACATACCTGTTCTGTAACTGTGTGAAAATCAGACCAAGACTACATGAATCTCAAAGCACTCCAAATCATACAGTCAAGTTGGTCAAAGCACACTCACTTTAACTCCATGCCTGGGTGGGTGACTATCCCAAGAGACAGGCTGCCCCTGTGCCTCTCCATTTCACCTTTGTTCTTGTGACTACTGCTCCTCACAAGGTTGGCTACTGCACCAGCCAGTCACAAAATATACATCACCTTTTATCTTTGTCGTTTTTATGTTACTGTTTACTATTTCAATACCACACACTAATACCACACACTAATACTGCACAGATTTATAGGTTTCAGTTAATCATTGAACATTACTGAAAACTAAGAAAAATTTTAAAATAGACTCTCAGTAAATGAGTAAGCAAGTGGGTAAATCAACTATTTCCAGAGTTTAAGCTATGAGTAAGGTCTCTGTAAGATCAAATTAAAATATCAGATAATCTTTACTAGTAAGTGAATACACACACACACACACACACACACACGTATTAGTACTTTTATAGAGTTATTCAATGCCCTTGCCTTCCCAATCTTACTTTTCCAATAGGTCTTAATTTCCTTAACTTAAAATTCAATTATAGGGCATTTTAGGAAAAAAAGAAAACCTTCATGATCAGGTAACAGCTATTATATCTTATTCTTCTTCTCCCAGAGGACAATTTTATTTATTTATTTATTCTTATTTTTTTGAGACGGAGTCTCACTCTGTCGCCCAGGCTAGAGTGCAGTGGTGCGATCTCTGCTCACTGCAAGCTCCGCCTCCTGGGTTCACGCTATTCTCCTGCCTCAGCCTCCTGAGTAGCTGGGATTACAGGCGCCCACCACCACGCCTGGCTAATTTTTTTTTTTTTTTGTAGAGATGGGGTTTTGCCATGTTGCCCAGGCTGCTCTCAAACACCTGGACTCAAGCAATCCACCTGCTTCAGCTTCCCAAAGTGCTGGGATTACAGAAGTGAGCCACCACGCCAGCCTCTACTGTTGTTTTTCTGGTTAAGGATAATTTTGGCTGGGCGCAGTCACTCATGCCTATAATCCCAGCACTTTGGGAGGCTGAAGTGGGTGGATGACCTGAGGTAAGGAATTCGAAACCAGCCTGGCCAACATGGTGAAACCTCATCTCTACTAAAAATACAAAAATTAGCTAGACGTATGGTGCATGCCTGTAACTCCAGCTACTCAGGAGGCTGAGGCAGGAGAATCACTTGAACTCAGGAGGCAGAGGTTGCAGTGAGCCAAGATCACATCACTGCACTCCAGCCTGGGCAACAGAGTGAGACTTCGTCTCCAAAAAGGAAAAAGGTAATTTTGACAGCAGTATAGATGAAAGAGTAGAGATGAGAAGAATGTATAGGAGACTACTGAATAGTCCAGTTAAGAGATAATATTAGTCTGCATTTCAGCAAAGGCACTGAGTATGAAAAGAACAAACTAAAGAAATAAGGAGGCAGACTTGGCAGAATTGAAGACTTGTGGGTTATTTGTGATACAGATGGCTGTACTGAAGATTATTCATGATCTTTTACTGCTACAAAGTCGATATTTTTTTTTTTCAGAAAAAAAGTCTGCCTTCATTTAAGCTATCACTAATCACAAATAAATGTTTAAGTCTCCTCACATTTTGCATATCCCGGAGAAAATTGTTAATAAACTGTTAACTAGCTACTAAAACGTCATTGGGAGAAAAAAAAAAAAAAAAAAAACACAAACAAAAACAAAGCAGGTCTGTGAAGTAACTATTTAATTGTAATGTTAAACTCTTAGCCAACAACCTTTTAAATCTCACATAAGGTCTTAGTAAATTTCGTGATACTTTCCTCAAGCTAAGAGTAGAGATTTGTACGACATCTAGAAAAGAAACGGGCAACATTATGACATGAGCATAGTGAAGTCTTTTGTCTAAATGCTCTCTTTCTTCTCAGTGTTCTACATCTCCATTAATTTCTGCCCTGACTTATTAGTACAATGTGTTTTCCTTCCAGATAGTTTGAATAGCTGAATGGTTATCAGGGGAGAATTTTCATTCTGCTGGTGACATTTTCATGAAGGAATTTTTTTACCAGATTAATATTCCCTGGCCTCTATCAGTCACCTGAGCTCCCTCACTTAGTCTTTCCCATGAGGAATAAACAGGTTATTTGTGGACTTCACTGCACAATTCTTAATTACTTGAGATATTTTTTAATGTTTATGAAAGGTGCTAAGAATACCAAAAAAAAAAAAAAAAATACATACATTCATTCAACCATCATATACTGCAGAACACGTAAGTTCCAAGCCCTCTAAGCACTTAAAAGGTAAGAACAAATACAACTCAACAACTGTCCTGTAGAACTCTGCCACATTTTCAAAATTTCAACAGGTAGAATTCATATATACTTTGTAAATACAATCATAGACTTGACAGGCAAGGGGAATTTGAAGTCAGTTAACCCCTCACCAGGGCACAGTGCTGAGCCAGACTAATCAAGACAGGAATCCCATCATGCTACTCTTTAAAATGGTAAAGAACAGAGATTTCATCCCCCTCCTTGGTAAATCTATTCTGGCATTTATACCATAAAAAATGATCCTCAGTGTCTACTTCAATACTACCTCCAAAAAATGCAAAATTAATAGTTTGTTCTTGTATGAACATCATCTGGCTGTGACACCACATTTACTATTTTTATGGTACAACCAGAAGATGGGCAAGTAGCCAAATGATAAGATTAAAGTTCCTCATACCCATAACTTGGCATGTTTTAGAGAGCTGAGTTCAAGAATGAATGATGTCTCTATTGCTGAAATACATCAAGTAGGCTGATTTTGAACTTACCATTCATTCCATCGCACTTTGAATTCCCAACATTGAAGCAGGAAGTTTTCATGTTGCCAGGAAGGACATTCCACCATTTATATTCAAAGCCAAGTGCAGGCTCTGTTCCTGCTGGACATGGTCTACATTCTACAGGAGACAAGTAGGGTCAACAATTAAAATTAAACTGCAACTGGACAACTTCCTCTTTCTCTGTTGCAAACACTACTACATTACAATTAGCAGGGAGAGAAGTGGAAAAAAAGATATTGGACTACCAGTTCCCTCAGGACGTAATAACTCTTCAAAAGAAATCTGGAAAGAACAAAATTCTAGATATAGTATACATATACATACACTTGACTAAAATGTAAAAGGAAAAGGACAGAAACAAAATCTTTAAAAATAATTTTTTCCTTCATGTCTGGGAGTAGCCGTTAACACTTAATCACCCTCCATAAAAAGACTAATTATGAGACAAGTTCAAGTTCTCCTGAATGTGACCTTAGAATCAGTTCCTCCACCTTATGAATAAAGAAAGATTTCACTCTTCCTATTGGTTATTCAACTTAACAGAATATTAATACCATTTATGAACTGATTAATTGAAATTCAAAATATTGACTATGTTGAGAAATGGCTGGGAGTTGAGGGCTTGAGGGGCTGGGAAAGTGCTGGGTTTATAAATAAGCCTGATTTAAATTGACATCTGCAAAATTGAAAGAGAAGGGTCTTTTCCAACCATTTTTAAATGTAGCCACTTTGCATCATCACATCAGTAAAAAAAAGGAGTAGGGAAAGAAAATATTTTGCAAACATTTATACCTGCTGCAAAAGTACTACAGACGACATTTTTAAATGTCATTCTCGATGATGAGCCCGATATTATCCACCATCCTACAGACAAGAAAATTGAGCTTCAAAAGGTTTAAACAATTTGGATAAATCACACTGTTGGTAGCATGGGGGATACAGATTCAAATCCAAGTGAGTTTGACTTCAGAGTCCTTTTTATGCTATCTCTCAAAGGCTCTGGATAGTAAGCATACAACATGGCTATATTCAAGCCATCTATCTGCAACTAAAATATTACAGTTGACTGTAATTTTTGTCTACTAAAACTAAAGAAATTCTGTAACCACTTTCCATTAAAAAAAAACAATTCAGAAAATGGTCACAGTAGTCCAACAAGATCATTTTGCTAAAGGCCCAGTTATTGGACCAACTGACATCCTACCTTTGGTTCCATCTGAAAATGTTCCAGGAGGACAGGGATGGCAAGAAGATGATCCATTGTTATAAAATCCAGGGTTGCAAGGTGGACAATCCTTCTTCTCTCCAGAAGGGGGCAATCTAATAGCATCTGTGAGATCCTCCCGGCAGATTTTGGGCTCTATCCACTTGTACATTATCTGTGTCTACAAAAAAAAAAAGTCATATAGCATGCTTATAACAAAAATCTTAAACTGGCAGCATAGGAAAAGTGCAAATGAATAGAAGGGCCAGCCAACAGACGCTAAAACATCAGTGACAAAATGAGAGAAGAGAGAGAACTTTGGTGGGGAAATGACTGTTACTTCCAAATGTTTTTACCCTAAGCTATAGGTGGCCTTCCTTCATACATAGCATGTTCCTCATCATAAAATAACTGTTTAAAATATAGGTAACCTGCTTATCACCCTTACTCTTCTATCCAGTCATTCCCTTTATTCCATAGCTGACATAAGTTTCTATGCAGCAGCGTGTTATTTTTTTATTTTGAGACTTCCACTACCCTCTTCCTTTCCTCCAACAGCACATTTCATTATGCTTTGCACATAGCAATCACAAAAAGGTTTTTTTTCAAAAAGAATACATCAAGATTCAAATTTCAATCCTGTTAGTTCATAATATTGGTAGTGTTTCTCTGAGTCTCTTTCAACAACCTGATGATGCTAGACTACAAGAGCTGTAGCTAAAATATTTACCCCAGAGGCTTCTAGGTCCTGATCCATGTGCTCTGAACATCATGATTAAGATAGTCTCTGCCTTCAAGGAGAGCAGTCTTTTAAACTCTGCCCTTTTATTCTCTCACACACATGCATTCACCCCCACACAAAGCAAAATACAAGAAAACAGCGGTAACTCAGCCAAACCCCAAAAGCCGATATTACCAAATTTTTTTTCTCATTTTTAAACCAGAAATACCAAATGGGTTAGCCATTCCAAAACAAAATTGATATCTCAGTGGAGGAAAATAGAAAAGGTATTCTAAATACAAAAGTATAAATAAATCAACTATTTAATAACTAAATACGGCATTTTTAAAAGAGACTAAAAGTTCCTTTTCTTAAACACATAATCTGCTAAAAGTATTTTTTATTCTTTAAAACAACTTCTGCAATAGGAAATCTACTATTAAAGCTGGGGAACCAAAATAAAAGGCAATTGTCCATAGCTATTTCCAGTTAGTAGAAAATCATGTATAGTAACTCCTTTAGGCACCCAGTTTTATTCTCAAGTATTCTTATGGAAGAGTAGATTAACTTATCTGAAGAAAGATGCTTAAGAAAATGATTTAAAGTAAAAGTCTCAAAATAATTATAAATAACATTTTTTCTTTTTACAACTCTATTTTTCCACATTCATTTTATGACTTGCATCATGAAACACTTTAGCCAGCCACTTCACACACCTGCCTTTCTTACCATCTGTAAAATAATGGCTGTTCCTGCTGGGGACTCCTAAATAATTGGAAAAATACATTAGATACTATATCCATAGGGGCCCTCAACTCCCCTTAAGAAAAGCAATATAAAATTCAGAGAATCTAAGCAAATGAAATATCATCATACTGGGGAGATTACTTTCTTAAAATTCTGGTTTAACAAGCATATAAAACAAATTTCAAATCCTACTTAATTCACTATCTTGATGATTTATTTTGACATTAATAAAAATGGATTGTGTTATGTGTAAGCTACTGCACTGTTGACAGTAGTTGGTTCCCATGTGGGAGTGGGGGGTGGTGCTGACACCCTGTACTAGGTAATCTTCTCAATCATTTTAAGAGGTACATATTACTATCCTCAAGTTTATAAATGAGGAAACACTCCAGATTAGAGCTCTTAATTTGCCCAAAAGCCAAACACAACTAATAAATGGTAAAGTAACACCAGTCAACAAGAGTCAGTTTGGTAAAGGTAAAAATAATAAAATATGCAAATATATTTTGAGAAGTCAGCTAACCACATGACTTTCAATACGTGCAAACTAACTTTTAAAAATTAAAAAATGTACACCACTTTAAGATACTTAAAAATGTAGAAATCAAATTTCAAATGCTCTATAGTAAAAGTTTTATTTACAAAGCCTCTTGTTTCACATGGCAGATTGATTCTCTGCCTCTCTTTCTAATGGAAACAGATGCTTTCAAGTCTGGCTGACTAGGTTAAGATACTAATATTAATGATACTTAGAACCAGAGGGCTCCCAGTGCAGGTGAAAAATCAATAATCAATTCATTTTTTGGCAAGTTGAGATAAAATTACGAAATGTCTTATAAAACCAAAACCCTAATATAGCAAAATTTATCAGGTTATTATTAAGATCACAAAAGAGACCCAGTACCTGTATTCATATAAGCATGAAAAAAATACATTTTAAAAATCACACACAGTTTAAGAATCAACTGGAAGCTGATTTTCATATAAAAACAGAACTCAAAACTGGGAGGACTAAAATTTACGCAAATTTTGAGACTGGCTTTGTCCAAGGTTGTCTGATTTCTTACTTCAGTTGTCACGTCACAAATGTACTAAGTCTTTATACATTGGCTGAACTCATCAGGGCTAAATTACATGTGTGTTTTAGAAGGTCTACCAACTGACCCTAACCTAACTGCCTTGTGCTCCATGATGTTCTGGCTCAGGTGGTCTCAGCCAAGCAGGCAATTTCTTATCTCCCAGCTGGTCTCAAACCTTGATCTTTTCCAGTTGCAAGCCACTGGGCACTCATCATTTGTCTCTCTTGGAATTACCCACACCATGCTGCCAACTTGTATCTGACTCTTCCTTCAAAGCCATGTAGAGTTGTGCTAAGCAGGTCATCAGCCTGCCCAAATACATACCAGCATTCACCTACCTTCCTTTTCTATGAAGGCTTTGCTGCTTTTCTCTTTTCCCATGTGTTTACCTCCTTCCCCTCTGATATGTTTTAGATTTCTGTCCCCATGCAAGTCTTATGTTGAATTGTAATCCCCAATGTTGGAGGTAAGGCCTGTTAGGAGGTGATTAGATCATGGGGGCAGATTTCCCCCTTGCTGTTCTTGTAACAGTGAGTTCTCATGAGATCTGGTTTAAAAGTGTATGGCACCTCCCCCTTCTCTCTCTTCCTCCTGCTCTGTTCAGGTAAGACATGCCTGCTTCCCCTTGTACCATGATTATAAGTTTCCTGAGGTCTCCCCAGCCATGTTTCCTGTACAGCCTGCAGAATCATGAGCCAATTAAACTTCTTTTATTTATACGTTATCTGGTCTCAGGTACTTCCTTATAGCAGTGTGAGAACAGACTAATATATCCCCTAAATACTTAACAGCTTTGACTATCTTCTGCCTTTACATGGAAGACACCATGGAAATTTAACATTTTACTGACAGTTCAGGGCTTTAAGCAAGAAAATGTTCTAAAATTAAATTGTGGTGACTATACTAAAAACACTGAATTATTATACTCATTGAATGAATGAATGATATGGTATGAGAAGTATATCTCAATAAAGCTGCTTTAAAAAAAAAGAGTGCTAAAAACAGACTATTCAAAAAATTTTATTTTAAACAATTCAGAAATCCCCAGTCTCTGAGAAATTCCATGTTCTCCCTTCTTCCTAATTAAGAAACATAGGCTCTAAGTATATTTGACTTGCTTAAATCCTGTGCACAGAAAAGCAGATCTAAAAACTGAATCCCTTTACACCCTATTTTTAATATCCCCTACATATTTGTCTTGCTATATAATTTAGAAGTACTGTGTTACAGATATTGAGCATTTGGAATAATTTGCAACACTAAAGATCATTAAAAGGCAAATAAAATATCAGACATTTGAACACTAGCAAACTCTCTGTGATCCGGAGTTCACCTCTCCAGAGATGAAGAAGTTGTATAGCCTAATGCTTCCTTCTAAGAAGGCTCCCTCTTAAAATATCCTCCCTGCCAGGCACTCTTTGAGCATCAGCAGAAAGTTCCCTAATTGAAAAAACATGCCATTTCAGTATTGGGCAGCTCTGTTTGTTAGAACATCACTACATCCCACTGGAATTTACCTTCTCTAAGTTCACCTGGGTTCTTCTTTTCTAAAATTTCCCTTCAAATACTTGAAATACCCTATTAAGGAAATTCTCACTGAGTACCTACTATGCATAGGACAAAGTACTATGGGAGATTCAAGAATTAGGCAAACTGCTCTGAAAAAGGTTGTAGTCTAATAATGATCAGACAGGTTCACAGCTACTATAATGTAAAAACTAAAAAACATGAAAGGGATACAAAGCACTACAATTTGAAACAGACTATCTGAGTTAGAATTCCAGACCTAAGACCAGCTATGACCAGCTATGATCACAGGGAAGTTAGCTAACCTCATTAAGCCTCAGTTTTCTTATCTGAAAACTGGGTACAGGAATGTCTAACTTACACAGATGTTGAAAGAAATTAGAGGCAATGTTTGAATACACATACATTTACACACACATGCACATATGAAGAGAGTACATTCACAAATATGGAAATGATAGCTGCTTGTGGTATTAACACTACCGTTACTGTTACGATAATTACTGTCTCATCATTATCTTCTCCAAGAGAAACACAAAATGACATGAGTGACCAAAGGAAAGATATCAAATCTCTGTAAGACAAGTAGGAAACATCACAAAGACGATCACAATTTTCCATCCTTTGCTGTTTTCCTTCTACCTGAAAAAATATTTCCAAATATTTCAGTCATACTTTATACAAAATATCCTGGCCTCTGTCCTCTAGATTCTTCCCCTTTTGTCAAAATTTTCTCAAACTGTATGCCAAAGACAGAACACAGCACTCAAAATGTGATAATCACTCATTCATTTACCAATTCTCACTAATTCAACAGACGTTTCACTACCTTCTATGTGCTAGGTGCTACACTAGGCTTAGAGACTTTTTTTAAAAATAAATAAGAACCAGTCCCTGTATACAGGAAGCTGAGAATCTGATAAGGGAAACGATCACGTATTTGTGATAAAGTGATCTTTTAATCTATAATCACTATGTAAGTATCAAGAAGGTATGTGCAAATTTCCATGGAAATTCTCAGTATACCAAGACAATCTTGCCAGACCTATTTATGATATTTAAGAGCATATGCTTTCTATGAACCTGTGCAAAATCATTCTCTTTTTATTCTGGTAACTGTAACCATCTTTTTTTCTTTGGGAACTGATCTGTGTGATGCTGAAAGGAACTAGGAATTACAGAGTTTGGCCTCCCCAGCTACAGGAATTTGCAGGTGAACTAAGACATCCAATCAGAGTATCCAACACTCCTGGAGAGAATGATTGATTGGCTATGGGCTCATGATTCAAGCAAGGCCAATCAGTCTTTCTGAAGCTTCAGTCAGTGTTCGTAGTATCAAGAGCTGTGAGGATAATAGTGGCTTGGGTGGAGATGACAGTGAGCATCTTGCAACACCGGAAAGGGCTTGCCTGAGAAGGAAATCAAATTGAGCCAAGAATATTAGCATTACACAGCAAGATAACATCTTAAAATAATTTGTTCTATATTGACTTCCCAGTTAAATGAGTCAACAGGCTCCTGCCTCCTCCCCTCTCTGTTCCTCAGTTTTACATTGGTTTGAGTCAGGGCTCCCATCCAATTTCTGAAACATATTTTTTAAATTCATTACTAGAGAATTTATAATCATCCCCAAGCACCCATTGAAAGGAAACATGTGAATCATGTCCCACAATAGGGGAGTGGCTGAGGGAGACAAACACTGCACAGGTTACTCTGCCTCAGTGTAATACCCAAAATAAACAGAAACTTAAGTATTTTCTGTTTACTAACTCCCAAACAAAAATAACCTTTTCCCCACTCCCTTTTGTAGTGGATATGAGACAACCTTTGTGGATACGATAAACAAATGAGAAACTTGCTATTTTTAACCATGAACAGCTTAATTGAAAACTATTCTTTGTATTCTTGCAGGGGAAGAATTTTCCCCACTTTAAATAGCTGTTGCATTTTTTATTTGGTGAGTTAGGTCTTTTGAAGCTTGAATTTCCCTGGAAATCTTCTTTGCAAGTAATTATTTTCTCTTTTCTCAATGTTTTTATATCTGAGAGTTTCTTTCACACAAATAAATTTTGATTTTACTAATTTGAGCTTATTGTTCAAGCACACTGGAGTCTTTCTGAATCTTAATTTTATCATTCTTATCTTTATTTATTCACAAATTGATATACATATTCTTAATGTCTTTATGAAGTTAATGATTTTTAAATAAAATGTTGAAAACTCATCTGACATATCTTCTTTGTATGAGTTACAGTATGTATAAATGACTTGCTATATTTATATTCCTATGGCAAATATATAAATATATCAAATATATATGATACTGTACTCTAAGCTGATAATCATTTATCAAATCAAACACTTTATATATGATTCTTCAGTTAGTCATATATCCACTTAACCATATATCATTTAGTCCACAATTCATCTTATCCATAAGGAAATCATGAGATGCTCTGTCAAATATCCTGCTAATATTACAACACATCTTCTCTTGATTAACTCTTGCCCAGTGTCACTGTTACCTGGTGTAATGCCTACACAACATAGCTGAATTTCCACCCTGCCCTCACTGTGTTTATCTTTAAGAAACAGGATGCCTGTGATAAAAAGTTCCCTTTGTAACTAGACCAGCTGAGACTGGTTAGAACCAAGATAGATGACCAAATGACTTAAAGGATCTCAGGTTTCATTATAATCTCACAATTTTATTTCCATACTAAGTGACACTTCCGCCAGTGCCATGACAATGGCCAAAAGAAGCCATAAAAGGACAAAAAGGCAGGCAGCACTCTAGTTCCAGGAAGTTTACTGCCCATTTCTGGAAAACACATGAATATTCCTCCCCTTGCTTTTCATGTCCAATCCCTTCATTAGAGAAATCCTATATTTTAACTCCCTCACCCCTCACTAACAAAGAAGTTGTGAACCATGCTCCCACTTCTCAGTTCCATGACCCTTGAAAAAAGCCTGTAATGCTTGACATTCACTTTCAGTTCCATGTATTTGTTTCATGACACTGAACAGGGAAAGACCCCATCTTCTAGGGGACTAGGTTTGTTGGTAAAATCACTGATTAGTATTCTTTTGAGTTCAAACATCAAACACTGAATTTGTATATGTGCTTGTGTGCACCTATATGAGTGTACCTCATTTTATGTAAGAAGTAGGCACTAACTTTTTTAAACAAAGCATACATAAAACTTTCAACTCACTACTTAATTTTGTAGCGAATGTTTATTGAGAAGTGAATATTCTTTAATGTATCTATGTTATACATCTCTATTTTGCATATACTAAGCTTTAATTCAAGTAAGTCACATTTAGGAATCCTCATTTATTCACCACAGGGAATAACGTCATATAAAAATGTGTTGTCTCCTTGAGACTTTCATAACCTAACCATGGGCCAAGAACACCAAGTAATTATCCATGTTTGTTTACTTCTCTGCATCTGTATAGGGCCTTACACATCTTGATATGTAGTAAGTCCCACAAATATTTGATGAGAGAATGCCTCACTGTATATATTAGAGGATTTAAATCCTTACATCTCTTCACCCAATTCAACCTGGTTTCCATGTTTTAAAATGGCTCTTTAAAGCCACCATTTAATCCAATGTTGCCAAATCCAATGGATACTTTTCAGCCCTCATCTAGGGTGATTGTTTAGGAGCATCAGCCTTCTTAACCACTCCAATCTCTGCAAATACTCTATGATAGTAACTCCCTTGGTTTCTCCCACTTCCCCAGCCATTTTCCTCAGGCACCATCCCTGTTCATCTCTCCTAGCTATGGCTGACTTCTAAGCCCACTCTATGATCTCCCTGAAAACTTTTACCCAACCCCAAGGCTTTAACTGCCAGCTATTTGCTATAATTTTCAGATTCACATAGCTAGCCCAGATGTTCTACTAAGCTCCAGACTGATGTACATAATGGCCCTTCCAGCATCTCCTCTTGCCCCATCTCACAACATGGTCAAAACTGTACTCAGGGTCTTTCCTTCCTTGCCTCTAGACCTTCTCTCTAACCAAATAGTACCTCTACCAACCTACCTTTAATACTTTCCTCTCCCTCCATCTTATTAACCACCACATTTTGTGAACTTTACTTCCTATTTCTCTAATCCATACTCTTCTGTCTATTCCCTTTACTATCATTCACTTCCTTCTTCTCTCACCTGGAGAAGGGCATTATGAGACTTCTAAGTGTTCATTCTCTCTAGTCCCCTTCTAATCTTGTTTATAAAACACTGCCAAAGGGATCTATATGAAGTATAAATCCAATCACATTGCATCACTCTGATACCAAAAAACTTGCAGGGATTGCTAAATGCTCTTAGGATACAGGCCAAAATTCCTAATGTGGCCCTGTGAAACCATGCCTTTTCTAGCAATAGCTTATGTCATTAGCTGCACCTAATGCAATCCCTCGCCCACATCCCCACATTCTAGTCCCACATTCTTTTAGTTCTTCAAATACACCATGCTCCTTCCCATGTCAGGTCTTCACCATCCCGCTCCCTCTATCAAAAATGCTCTCCTTCCACGGCCTTGCCCAGTGTTTAATACAGCCCTGAGGCCTTCCCAGACTGGGTAAGAACCTCATAAAATTCAAACTTCTCTGCTGTAGCACTAATCCCAATTGGAAATAATAATTTATTTTCTATGACTGACTGTTTATCTCTTCCTCTAGAATCTAGACCAATGGTTCTTGAAGTGCTGAGATTCTGGGCCAGCAGAATCAGAATTACCTGGGACCGTCCTGGAAATGCAAATTTTCAGGCCTTCCTCCAGACCTACTAAATTAGAAAATATGGGGCAGGGCCTTCCAGGTGAGACTGATGAACACTAATATTCGACAGCCACTGCTCTACATCTATGGAGACATTTACGTTTTTCTTCTATCCTTAGCTCTGCCCTCCTTACCCAGTATTCTGTAAATAACCAGTGCTCAGTAAAGATTTACTAAAAGTATGAATGAGCAAGCCATTCCATATTTTTCATGATGTTTATAAGAATCTCTTAATTAGAATAATTTCAATTACAAATTAAAATTTTCCTGAAAAACTTCCCCCACAGGCAGAAAGAAATTTAAGCAATCTATTTTAAACTAAGATTCAAAATAAATACAGAAAACTTGTAACACTCCTATGTCATATCAATGGTAATGTTTGGAATCTATATGCCTCAATAGCTGATTTCCTTGTCAATCAACTTGATCCTCTCCAAGTAGGGCAAAATAAGATAAAGAGAACATAACAGGACAGAGAGAACCAACATATAGTCATTGAACAACCTGAGAAACATCATTAAACCACTGGCAAATCACCAGGCTATTCTCAGCAAGAACTAAACATCTATTTATGTATTTATTTAAAGAGATAGGGTCTTGTTACACTGCCCAGGCTGGAGTACAGTGGTTATTCACAGGTGCCATCATAGCACACTGCAGCCTCAAATTCCTGGCCTCAAGCAATCCTCATGCCTCAACCTCCTAAGTAGCTGAGACTACGGGTGCATGCCACTTCACCCAGCTAAAATGCCATTTTAAAAGATGAAACCAGAACAAATGAAAATGTTACCCAAAAAATCTCAAATTCACATGTGCAATCTAAACTTCATTACATATATTATTTCACTAAGTCCCCATTGCTTTACTTCTGAAGCTAGAAACATTTATCTTGAAATATCTTAAATCACTTTTGTTTTAAAAAAATCACTGAGTTTATAATGTGCTAGCACATTGTTTTCTTCTATAACAAGAACATGTTCAAATTTCACTCAGACACAACAGAAAAATATAATTTATGTGTATATGTGTATACAGCATGCCTGTGTGTACAACCATATACACATATGCGTCTATGCAGCTGTGTGTATTCTGCATATTATACATTTAATATAAGGTCTTACATCCATTAGGCCCAGGTCAAATAGATTTTGTCAGGCTACTTACTGCCATTATACTCATAGATGTAATTAACATAATAAAAATACAGCTTTTGTGTATTTTCATTGTAGATTAGACAAGATCCTATTATACATTCGATCCCATTCCTTTAAGTCTCAGTAACATGGAACTGATTATTATATAAAATAAACTAAATTTACTTTTGCCTTACTTATTAATAAAGCAAGTTTAAGAAAAGTTTACCTAAACAAACATAATCGAAATTACTTTTCAATTCATCTTAATGGTACCTCTTTGCATATATTTTCTAAAAAAACAGCCCTTACTTAGCATTATGATAGGACTATCAGGACCTTACTTTACAACTCCTTGTCAGTTAACAGTTGTTAGTTTGAGTTACTCTTCTCACTGAAAGTAATAGTTGTACTTCTTATCGTTGCAATTTGCCACTAATTTAAACTAGAATGTACTTGCTCTTAACCATTCCAAATAATATTCCTTAAAAAAAACTTAAGGACTTAAGGTAAGATTAAAAATAAAATAACAATCTAGATTAGAATCTAGGGATGCAAAAATAAGAGAAGAAAGTAATAAATTTCCTGACATCTATATATGCTTTCCAAACTAAGTCAAGAAAATAAATGTCATTATTTCAAAGATGGAAACGTAAAGAAGCAACGATCCATAGCAGCCACTTTGATCTCAGTTTCCCCTCACTGACACAGGCTGGTGTAGGCTAATTCTTTAATTAAGAGGAGAGCAGGTCAACTGCAGAGCTCATGTGTGCATTTTTCCTCTGGCTATGTGCCGTTTATATGGTACTTACTTTGCATTTTCTCATTGTAATTACACAGTAATCTGCCATAACCGAATAGCCCATGGCTGCATGGTTTTTACTGACAAAACCTACTGAGTAACCAAATAATTAAAGAGAAGTTATAAGAACTTTCCATCCTGTGAGTCATACTATACATTTTAAGGCTGTGCTCTCTCATGTTATTACTTCTGGAAAAAATATAACTGTTAAAAATAGCAGTAATTTATTGAGCACTATGCGCCAGGCACTGGGTTAGGAACTTTACATTAAATATCTTGAATGTTCTTATAGCAGCTTTATAAAGTAGGTGCCAATATCATCCCTATTATACAAATAAAAAAAATGAGACCTAGAGATATCAAATAAGTTACCCCCAGGGCTTAATTGCATATTTGAAATTCAAAGCCAGGAAGGCAGACTTCAAACCCTAAACTCTAAAATTTCCTCTTTACACTTACATACGTGTGTCATAAATCTCTCTCATGAACAAATTAGAGTCTGCTCAAATTGGAAAGAAGGTTGCAAAAATATGGGATGGAGTTGACGCAACACTGCTGGTACCTTTCCCTCTTCATCACATGGAGTATGGATCTGGAAATAGTCTTTTGTGGTACAGGGAGGGCGCTCTATACACTCACTGGATCCTTCCTCTGCAACATAAAAAAAGCGTTTCAGAAATGGGTCAATTATTTTGCATCTAAGAAAAGGCAAAAAGCAAAACAGAAAAAGCAAACTAAAAAGTACAAATAAACTTACTGGGGCAATTCAGGTAGAACTACCTAGGTCTAAAGAAAATAAATGACTACATTTTTATTTTCCCTAGAGCAAGAAGTGTTTCTATGATACACACGGAGTAGTGTATCACAGTTTTTCCCAGAAGATATTAGATTTCTTCCATCATCACTGTACATTGGAAATTTGGAACAAATTAAAAGTTTCTACGTATGTCTCTACACCAACAAATCATGTAAAAGTATAAACATTTTTAGATGAGTCTAAACACATCCATAGCAGTTACCTGTGGGGTGTGGAATAGAAAAACAAATCATAGACCTATATAGGGGAAAGTAATGCAGAAAGGGAGAAGATGTCATATTTTATCCATTCAACATCAATTCGGCCGGGCACGGTGGCTCAAGGCTGTAATCCCAGCACTTTGGGAGGCCGAGACGGGCGGATCACGAGGTCAGGAGATCGAGACCATCCTGGCTAACCCGGTGAAACCCCGTCTCTACTAAAAAATACAAAAAACTAGCCGGGCGAGGTGGCGGGCGCCTGTAGTCCCAGCTACTTGGGAGGCTAAGGCAGGAGAATGGTGTAAACCCGGGAGGCGGAGCCTGCAGTGAGCTGAGATCGGGCCACGGCACTCCAGGCCTGGCGACAGAGCAAGACTCCGTCTCAAAAAAAAAAAAAAAAAAAACATCAATTCACTTCAGCACTTCGGTTTCACCCACCACTGCTGTCATACTTTATGGGTGACTTCTGGCTTACAAATATACACTTGACCAACATACATTTAGAAAGAAAAAAGCAGAGTATAAACTAGTTCTACCTGAAAATTGAGAGTCCTCTTTACACCTTATACATTCTTTGGCTCCTTTCTCAGAATAGGTGTTTCTGGGACACACTTGGCAGTTGAATGAACCTGGTTTGTTGCTGAATGTGCCTGGCTTGCAAGGAAAACATTCTGATGTGTATGCCACCCCTGTGCAGTAATGAAAAACAGAGCATGGGAGGAGGACCCAATACCAACAAGCAAATCAGCACCTACTTCTGCATCTACCCAGAAGTGAGGGAGAAACATTTACAGTAAGGTCAGCCCAAATCATTTATCTTATTCATCCAGCACTAAGAAAGCATCTACTGTGTGCAAGGAACTGCACAATCAAGTCAGCAAACAAGTGATGAAGTTTTGATAGAGGTATAGTACTTGTATTAACTGAGCTGTCAAAAGACAACTCCACTAACTCAAAAATGAGATAAACCCTAAGGTTCCCTCTAATTCTATAGGCCTGTAATTATCTGATCCTTATGATAACCCATTCCTTTTTTTTTTCCCCACTGCTGATTAAGTCACAGGTAAGACCTAGGAATGGCTTGACTTCTCCTCTGGTTTGTAATTCCAGCCTTTGCCAGCAGATGTCCTTATGACTAATGAGTTAACACATTGTTCACAAAACAAGCCCACATTGAACATATTAAAATGCAAGCCAAAGTTTAATAAAGGAGAATCGCTGCTTTAATTAAAAATACCCTTAATTGAGAATGAACCATGCCAGGGTTCATTAGCTGCTCTCCTGGGCCCGAAATTGTCCAGTTGGTTCAGACAAGCATAAAAGGTTTAGGAAAAAGTCAAGTCAAGACGTTTATTGTTATTTTTATGGATATAGCAGTGACCAGGTCATCAGTTCCCTCAGTAAGCCCAATGTCTGGCACAATAGACATTTCTCAGAGGAATAATAGGGTCTTATTAACACAGAGACATGTTTTTTGTTTACAGACATCTAAAATTGTCATCATGTTTACTTTTTTTGCAATGATTACATAATTAAGTTAAAGTGTACGAGAAAAAAAGAAAACAACTGTCAATTTCTTGGGAGTAAAACCAGGGTCTCCGGACCTATATGATTTCCTAACATATTAATTTCTGTTCTATAAACCTTTGAACCAGCCAAACCAAAACTTTAATAAATATTTGGTAGTTACCAGTGACTACTAAACCAGACTGCCATGAAATACCTTCAATTGTGATATTTTTTACCAGCACAGGCTTGACTGCCTTAGAACCCATAAGGATGCCTGTAGTTCTCCAGTAGAGTATGTTTGTACCTGATTTCAGCATTACCTATAAAGAGAAACATAAAGGCACTCAGGTCAGATAAGCCATGCCATTTCCCACATCTAAAAGCTACTCCCTTACATACTTTTTCAATCCATATAATAAAACGCCATTAATTTAAAACCCACAGATTTAAGTCCACTATTAATTCTGACCTAACCTCCGCTGAAATTTACACTTTCTTAAAAGAAAAAAAAATGGAGTTTGCTAATCCACAAAATAAATTAAATAGAAAAGAAGAAATCTTCAAGTCTAAACAAACTCATAAAATGATTCTCAAACCATTTGCATGAAGTCTTAGTTTATATTTAAAAAGAATCCATTTTAGAGGGTGAAAGTCCCTCAGGCCACTTGTATATTTATAGGTTGCCACTATTTATAAGACCTTTGAGTTCTGAAAACAAAAGGCAACAGAATGAGTTTGTTTATTTTAAAAAAAATTAATAAAAATACAGCAACAGTAACAAGAAAAAATAGGACAGTTCTTATGTGATAATTTAACTCTCTTACTCTAGAACATAAATAATACTACATGTAGTATTGGTTTCCTTTGCTACTGGAATATTTGCTAATTGTAAAATCAAACTAAGTTTCTTATAAATTTCATGTTCATCCAGGTAAGTGAACTAACTTTAAGAGTTCCTTGCTTTCTTATTTACCCCCCTTATTCTTCTATGCAGTCTCTGGCTGGACAAATTCAACCTGTAGAAAATTACAATCCACCCAACTATTTCAGTGAAGTAATAAATTAAGTAAAAGTAGTGCACTAAGCACTTTCCCTTGTATTAAATCTTTTTAAGTGAAGAAAGCATATTTGTTTTTTG
>NW_012121154.1:111451-114443 GCF_000951035.1 Colobus angolensis palliatus | reverse complement strand
TCGCTGGTCAGGCTGCAGCAGCTGACCAGCACCGATTGTCCAGCACTCCCTAGTGAGATGACCCCAGTACCTCAGTTGAAAATGCAGAAATCACCGGTCTTCTGTGTCGCTCGTGCTGGGAGTTGGAGACTGGAGCTGTTCCTATTCGGCCATCTTGCTCCGCCCCCAGCATATTTGTTTTTAAGGGTTACTTGTATCTTCAAAGCCCAGCTAACTGGGTGTTAAGGTATATGGATCTTAAATGTTACTAATATTATTCTCGGATATACAGATTTTTAAAAATATTCTGAAAGGGTACATTGTATTAATCACCCAAGGATGAGGTACCTGCTACAACCACAAGGACAAGGATTGATGGTCACTTATTGAAACAGAGCTCGATCTACATTGTAGGCACCATATTAGGCCCTTCCCACATATCTTCTGATTTAATCATGCAAAGATTGTTCCTATTTTGCAAATGAAAACATCAGACACAAAGAGATTAAGCAAATTGCCTAAAGAAACACAACTATAAACCGGAGTTAGATATTAAATCTATGTCTCACTCCAAAGAGACAGTGCCTCAAATAATGACAGATCCACTGAATCGTTACCTGATAATTGCCTTCAAGCATTTAAGGAGCTGTCCTGTAAGGAAGCAGGCAGTTACTTTACTTCATGTAACCAGAGAAGGTAGAATTTCAACCAATGTGTGGCAAATAGGAAGGAGGCAGATTGAGGCTCCAAACATAGACAAATTTTGTGATAAACAGAGCTGTCCAACAAATGGAGACAGCATAGTACCCAACAAAACAAGCTTGAATATCACTTGTTGGGCACTGTGCAGCAAAAGATAAAAGGAATTCACAGATCCTTCCGATGACAAGAGCCACTAATTTGATCACATAAGACAGGCACATTTGTAAACTTAGAAACTCAAATGTTTTGTATATTAGTTTTGAACAGCCTTCTTTCTCATGGATGCCCCTTTGAAAGGGAGGAAAATTAGGCTATGATGGGAAGGGAAAGGAAAAGGAAACTAAGAAGAAAGAAAAAGGTAGGAAAAAGACCCTGAAAATTGGAAGCTGAGTCCATGAAACTAGGGGTAATTTTTTCCCTAACCAGAAATCATCAAATTAATAGTTAATTTTGACTTTTTTCTTAAAATACACTTTTTTTTTAAGTTATGAAAGGAAGGGGAAGTTGGGAAAGAAGAAAAAAAGGTTGAAAAAAAAAGAAGAAGAAAAAGTTGGGAAAGAAAAAGGAAATACAAAGAGACTTACAGAATGAGAGCCCCATTCTCCATTGTCTGTAAGTTTTACCCACTTGTCAGTGGTGGTGTCCATCTCCTGGCACTGATCATTTTGAATCTGTGGATTAAACACAAGAGCCCTAGTAAAGTGTCTTGAATAACGGCTTTAATTAAATTTTGTACCCAGCACAGACTGCAAGAACCTCGTTCAACACATTCTAAACAATGGCCATGAGTAATTCTCAGTAAGTAAACATACCAAGACCTCTGGAGCCTAAGTGACAACTGTTTATGACTGAGTGGTTCTAAGTAAACTATCTTCATTATTGTAACAAAAAGCCTAGCTCATTAGAGAGAGGAATGTGGGAGAAGATTCACAATGCACGCTAACACAGTGACTAACACTGACAACGCACAGAAAGGAGACAAAGTACAAAACAACTACCCAACTTACCCAAACTTTGTCATAGCTTGCATTCACCATGTAGGCCCAATCAACAAAGCTGTTCTTTATAATATTTGCAGCAGTAAAATTTTAAATTAAAAATAAATAAAGTCTACTTTGTTTTCCATTCCCTAGGACCTAATCCAAATGCAAAAGCACAAGGTGTTTGGTGTTAAAGATATCTGTAGTCATTTGAATTGGCATGGCAAATGATTAACATTTACCCCCAAATAAAAATTGGGCTATAGCCAAAGTCAAAGTTCCAAATTTTTATTTGGGGGTAAATGTTAATCATTTGCCATGCCAATTCAAATGACTACAGATATCTTTAACACTAAACACCTTGTGCCTTTCAGGCAATTCTTCCAAAATGTCAAGGGGTTGGGACACTACTTTTTCAGGTCTACAATGAATACAGAGACATCAAAAAGTTAGGCCACCTTTCCAATATTGCAAAACAGCAACAGATTAGAATTAAAATAAGATCTCATCACCTATATTCCCACCAAAAGAAATGGCTCGCTCTTTCATCTCTAAATCATCTTGCTTCTTCACTCATCTTCCCAACCAATCTTCAAACATTAAAATGTTCTGCTTAAGAGCTATTCCCTAAAGACTTACTAACTAAAAAATAGACCCTATTGCCATCCAAATGCCAGAGAATATCAGCTACTGAGAGTACTTACTTTAATTGAATTTAAGTGTCATATTCATATTATAAGCATAATGACCATTCTAATGCAAGTGTTAACCTAATTAAAAGCCGATATGGACCCTGAATATACCTTTAATGGTCAATGTGTAGATAAGCTGAAAGCTTTTTTTATCACTGAAAGCAGATGTCATATGTTACCCTGACATTCTACTGGCATTCTAGAGATCTGTAAAACCTAGGTCTAATCACTTAGTCTTTCTAGGCTTCCATTTCATCATTATTTAAAAAAAAAAGAAAGAAAAACAGAAGGGCTGAACGAAAGTTTCATATAGTTCCAAATTAATACTTTGTTGTTGTTAATTATGTAATGCCCATATGTACAAGTCTCAGAGAACAGCATATTTCAATCTGCAAACTCTTCCTTTCCATTAACCATTAGTATGATGACCATAAAGTTTTGACCTTGTGAATCAATAAATTGCAACCTCCAAAGCTGCAACATCAATAGAGGAAGGAACATGATTTTGCCATCCCTTTTCAGATTATAACCAGAACAAAGGCATCGCTGAAAGGAAGTAATGAAACTTTATGCCTTAAGGGTAACTTTATTGACATATCTCAAAGAACTTATTGGGCAAAACAAATGTAAACACTTATT
>NW_012121154.1:33195-111356 GCF_000951035.1 Colobus angolensis palliatus | reverse complement strand
AGTAGCTGGGACTACAGGCGCCCGCCACCTCGCCCGGCTAGTTTTTTGTATTTTTTGGTAGAGACAGGGTTTCACCTGGTTAGCCAGGATGGTCTCGATCTCCTGACCTCGTGATCCGCCCGTCTCGGCCTCCCAAACTAAACACTTATTCTAATAAATAGATAACTGCTTTGCTTCTTAACTTTATTTCAGTTTTAGCAATGTTGCCAAAAATGTCCAACGAAACAGGGAATTGTTCACTCCCAGAAGGATTTTGCAAACAAAACGCAGCTTAAACATAAATCTGTTTGAATGTTGCTTAACATCTTAAACTCATCAAAAGATATTAGTACTACGAGACTCCTTAAAAGATATTGTCACACAATCTACTTTATAGAAGTGAATGCTAAGTGCCGGAAGGTTTACTTAATTGCTCAATAACACAGTGTTAACAATTACAGAGTTGGGACTAGAGCCAGAATCTCTTGACTTCAAATATAAAGCTCATATGTTCATGAAAAATCTCTCTTGCTACCAAACTTCTGATTTAGAAATTCCAATTTCCAACAATACAAATTTGTTTTAGAATGTTCAATACATTTGTTTCTGAAATCTGGACTGCAGAAACATTTTTCAAGATAGTCTCCCATTTATAAGCACAACACACACTTGGTTTGGTGTGAGAAGTCAATCTGAGAACATTTGCTCAAGCATTTGTGTCATGATAAATATTTGCTAGATTAGATACTGTTTATTAATAATAGTTAAGTAACTTTAGTGGTAACAGCTTATTTTGTTAGGTGATTACTTTATCTTATCTTCTGTAATGTTATTTAATTTTTTTTCAAAGACATCAATATCCCATTCATTGATGTTTTTAGACTGTACAAAATTCACAGAATCAGAAACATGCAGCCACTTCTACTTTTGAAAAAATAATTGCTCATCAATGCACTTAAATAATTCTTGTTAGCAAAAAATATTTGAAATTGCAAAGATAAAAAACTTTTAAGTGAAAACTAAAATTGGTTTAAAAAACACAGTTTCGACCGAATGCTATCTGTAGCTACAAAAAGTAAAGTAAACATGAATCTTGGAGGAAATATTTGTCACACAAAAACTCAAAACCAAATGGTTATATAATGTGCATAACTAAAAGTTAAATAAGCCCAGTGTTATGCGGCAAGGTGAGATCTCAGAGGTAAAGAAATAATATTAACCAGGAAACAAAATATTATAGAAAAAATTAAAGTTTTCTTTTAACATCAAAAGGTTCAGTTAACACACACACACACACAACTAAGGAAGAATAAAGTGGAATGGGAACAACTGACTAAGGGAAATTTACATGAATGTCCCTTAAATAGTAAATTCCAGAATGTAAAAGGTCTTACAAAGAACTCAAAGAAGATGTTGTTGTCGACATACTGGTACTCAAAGAAGACATAACCTGACTTCTTAAGGTGCACAGCATAGATCAAAGACACCGTGCAGTCATCACGATTAGATTCTATGTAGTTTCCACGAGGGATCCAAGAAGAGCTGCGGAAACAAAACCAAGAGGCACTTTACATTAATGTTATGAAATCTCTTCTGTTCACAAAGCTACGTAACTCAGATTCAAGAGTAGTTCCATCAGCAAAGCACAGCAGAAAACACCAGAAGCTTTTCCAGAACTCAAAGGCCAACTTTATTACTGAGAAGAGGTTCATTTCTTATGGCAAATAACTTCCTAAATCTTTTTAAGGTTATATGATTAATCTGCTATGAAACTTATTTTTCACCCAAAATTTGATTACCAAATAGATAACTAACTTTAGTAGCCTTAGATGGAATTATTCTTTCAGACATCTCCAGTTTTATTTGTAAACCCATACACATGGCAAATCTATAGAAGGGGAGAAAGAGCACCACTAATAATAAATATGTAGATTAACATATAAAGCTATATTTTTTCACCTTAATTTTTTAGGAAGTTGTGTGTCATATGAAATGAACTTATCAGTGATGGACTTGGCTTTTGAGTTCCTAAATCTTTGTAAGATTATTTTAAAAGCAACTAATTATTTAAAACATAATACCATTGTATTGTACGGTTTATAACATGTTTCTAAATATATGGCAATAGTGTGAAGATAAGGGTATAGATGTAACTATGCTGTTGTAAAATTTAACATTATATAAAGGTACAATAATAACTCTATGTTACCATAAGGATGCATACAGTAATTTCTAGCCTTTGCAACCTGGGGTTAGCAAAGATATCCTAACATATAACCACAGCAGAAAAAAAGGATAAATTGTATTCTTTCAAATTTTAAACTTCTGCTTTTCAAAGGACACTATTAAGAAAACAAAAAAGGCAAAAGTCACAAACTGGGAAGAAGTGTTACACACATGGAGACGTGTGTATGTGTGTGTGTGTGCGTGCATATACTATATATTTATTATATAAATATATACACATAAGAACCCATGCCCAGAATGTATAAGGAACTCCTTTAGCTTAATAATCAAATGACCAAAAAAAAAGTAGAAAATGGGTAAAACAATTTGACTTCACAAAAGTGAACAAACACATGAACAATAAACACATGAAACATGTTTGACATTATCATCCAGCAGGGAAATGCAAATTAAAACGAGGAGATATTCACATAAATACATAAAGGAGATATTTCACATAAATACACGTGCACATACACTGGAATGGCTAGGGCTAGAACAAAACAAGACTTAACAATACAAATGTTGGTAAACATGTAGAATAACTAGAACTCAAATATACTACTGGTGGGAGTCTACGATGATATAACCATTTTGAAAAGCTCAGACTTTTTAGAAAGTTCAACATACATCTCCTATATGACCCAACCAATTAAGAGAAATAAAGAGTATGCAAGCGTGGACGGAGTTTTGCTCTTGTTGCCCAGGCTGGAGTGCAATGGCACAATCTCAGCTCATTGCAACCTCTGCCTCCAGGATTCAAGTGATTCTCCTGCCTCAGTCTCCTGAGTACCTGGGATTATGGGCACCTGCCACCACGCCAGGCTAATTTTTGTATTTTTAGTAGAGATGGGGTTTCTCCATGTTGGTCAGGCAGGTCTTGAACTCCCAACCTCAGGTGATCTGCCTGCCTCAACCTCCCAAAGTACTGGGATTACAGGCATGAGCCACCGAGCCAGCCCAGACTGAAATTTACACCAAGAAAATCACACTAGAAGACACTACCTTGAAAAACTTCCGCTTATTCAATTTCTTTTATACATAAACTATTCCAGGCAGAAAAAGAAGCTTGTCAATATCTCCTGGCCACCAAAACAAAGATCTGAGGTCCCATAACATCCTACTAGTACCATCATCTAAGGAACTCTTTTACTGAAAACACACACTCTCTCAAGGAAATAATCCTATTATCGAGAGATTAAAATAAAGAAATTGGTGTCATTTGGCAAAAAGACAGCTAGAGTGAAAGGAAGGAAGAAAAGAAGGGAGGGAGGGAATGAATATGCCTTTCAACAGAGCTAAATATTCCCCAGCATCCTTAGCTTATGGTAAAAATGTAGGGTTTCTGAGCGGCTACTCTTGTCAGGAAGTAGCCAGAGCCCTAAAGTTGAATTCTCCTAAGCAAATCCATATGAAAGGAAATGTTACATAGTTAATACAAGATAACAGGAAGGGATATAGCTCAAAGACAAACATTTTGTTTTGTTTTTTTCAAAACAGTTTAACATTTCTCCAGCTTTCTGATACGCAAAGTTCATAATCCCCTATAAAAGAGGTAGGAATTAAGCAAAGGTGCTTTCCACCTTAGGTACGTAACCCACTCTCTTTTATAGGAGATAATCAAGAGTCTAAATGAAGGTTATTAATTCTTCCTGTCAGAGAAAAAGAAAAAAACCTGAAAGTATCTGTTAAAAATCAGAAAAAGGTTAGTACAAACACAAGCGGCTTAACGGTAGCCATAAATATGAGAAAATTAATTTGCTTCTCTAACAGCTTTATTGCATTTTTGCATACAGTGTCTATTATATCCTGAGGACAATGATTTTAACCTCATGAAAACCCATTGCAATGACTGTCCAAAAAACATGATTCTTTGCAATTAGCTTATCTATCACCACAAACAGTACCAAGATTATCCTCATCTTCTTTCTGGACAAGAGCAACTACTTTCTTCTCAAATATTCAGTTAAGAGCCAAAGGCTGCTTTGGATTCTTACTTGTTACAGCCGTCTGGCCTGCTGTCAGAAGGGCCCACCACAGTGTCCATGAATGTTGCGATGTTAGAAAATCCTGCAGGCAATTCATCCCATTCATCAAATTTGATGCCACTGCCCAAGGAATAGGTGCCTTCACCACACTTACTGCATACCTGGTTCTTCATTTCTAGATACTCTCCAGAAGCACAGGAGAAAGCTGGAAGGCAGAAGAATGGACAACCCATTACGTACTCTCCCATCAATTTCCTCCCCTTCATGCCGTCACCAGAATTATTTTTATAAAACTCTGATTGTGTCACATCCTAATGAAAGCTTTTCAAGTCCCCCTTATCACCACATGCATTTCAGAATCTGGTTCCAACCTATTTTTCCAAGCTGACCCCTTGTCCCACCTTCTTCCTGCCAAAACAGAATTCATATCATTCCCATAATATTTCATCTTCTCTCCTGCTGTTGTGGTCTTCTTTCCCAGAGATGTTGGCCAATCTTATCTTCTCTACATGGAACACTCTTGTTCTCAACTCAAAAACCACTCACTTCATAACAGATCCCCTCCCCTGGCCCAAAGGGAAGTCAGCTGCACCTCCCTTTATGCTCCTACAGTGCACTTGTTATAATACCTCCATTAAAGCACTTAATTTATGCTAATCAGTGGATAAGCACATATTAAGACCACTTATAAGTTGATGTGAGACTTTGAGCATTAAGAAAACAAGGATCATTATTTTTGGATTCCTAATTGTATCGGGCACATACTAAGTCCAAATAAAATGCTGATCCAAAGCTGATTAGTTATTTAGAGTGACAACTAAACATAAAAAGGGAAACAGGAAAGCAGTGCAATAGCTGAACAGGTTATCTCCACTCTGAAACCATGAGCCCACTTTTTCAATATTCACACCAACCTAGTCATTTCCACCACCATCTTATTTCTGATGTCAAGCTTTCTGCAAACTCTGAGAACTGTACTCAGAGGTATTAGATACAGCAATGTGAAGAACAGTTGACACATTACCAAAAAGAAGGCTAAGTTAGTATTCATTCAACAAATGGAAATCAACACCCTCCAAGTACATGGCTCTGTGCAAGATGGTATGAGTGACTCCAACCTAGGAAAGGGCTTTCTAATCCTTTAATCAGGATAGTAAGGAAACAAGGACAAAATGAGACATCCAAATTACCCAATGAAGAAAAACAAATCTCCCAGCAGAATGTAAAGCAGCGAAGTCCCACATTTAGGTAGACTCTTCTCTTTTAGAATACATTAGAAAACTTAGCCAGAAATAAAAATAAGCTAATTTTTGAAAACTGATTAAAGAATTAGAGCTAAAATCCACACACATCTACTTATTTACTGAATTAATATAACGCTTTTCTTGAGAAAACGTTAAAGATGCCATACAATGAACTTCTAACATTCAAATCAACAACCCCAAATCAGTAAAACATGAGAAAATAAAAAAAGATTGTGCAAAGAATGTGGCATTCTGGCTACACAGTCAAAACTGTCCTAGGACGAGGCTGTACTACTTCCTAATTCTACGACACTGAGTGAGTTATTTCACCTCTCTAGGCCTTAGTTTCTGTCTCTAAAAAATGAGATAACAATCACAATAGGTACCTTTAAGGGCTATACTGATGGCAGCGGCAGCCCCCCTGGAGTGACCACTGTCATGAAGTCGGCTACTGTGGGGGAAGTGCGGACAAGGCTGCGTGTTCCATGGAGCCACTGGGGCAGGAAGAGGCAGCAGCCCTGCCCTCCCAGGCAGACCCAAGCTTCCCTGTGCTCTTGGGGGCCAGGAGCAGGCAGGAGCTCCACCATCCTGAGCACACCTGCAGCTGCCCAAGCCATGGCTGTGGACCAGGGCGTCTTGGCACTCTCAGGGACTCAAGAAAAACCCCTCCCCTACAGGTGTGGAGATGTCTGCTCCCTCTGTCCCTGGCCCCTCCCCGCTCCTGGCACCCCTTCTGATCTCAGAGCAAGGTAGGGGCTGAGCCCAGGCACTGTGCTGACACATCAGCCTCCTGCCACCTCAGCCTCCTCCAGACTTTGGCCACCAACAAGCACAGGAGAGAGACTGAGGCAGGGGCTGAAGGCAGCTCGGCACTGGCCTGCAGGCACTCCTTGACCAAACAGCCTGGGTGCCCAGAATAGTGGCAGGAGGCAGGGAGGCTCCTGGACAGAAGGGGATGGGTCCCACAAAGCCCTACCTTCAAGCCAGGGAGGCTCTGAAGCCTGGGGGCTGGGTTGCCAGTCAGTGGGCCAGAGTGGGAACTTGTGGTGCTCTTTCCGGGACTGCCCATGGCCTCCCATTGACCAATCAGCACACACTTCCTCCCTCTGGCTGGCTGAGTCCCAGGCCCATAAAAGCACTGGACTCAGCAGACTCTAACAGATAGGGGATGTCCAGCTGCAGAACCACTCCAGGGTCTCCTCTCTGCTGAGAGGTGAACAGTAGCTGAGACACCCTGCTTACGAAGAGGAGCTAGTCATTGTGGGTCTCCTCTGAGCTGTTCTGTAGCTCAATAAAGCTCCTCTTCACCTTGCTCACCCTCCACTTGTCCGCATACCTCATTCTTCCTGGACATAGGACAAGAACTCAGGAACCACCAAATGGCAGGGCTAAAAGAGTTGTAACAAACAGGGCTGAAACATGCCCCTTGCTTGCCATGTTGCGGGTGACAAGAAGGACAGAAGAGCTGTGGCCTTTTGGGGATCCCAGACCTAGGAGCTCCCCAGTCAAGGCTGTGACAGCTTCTTTGGGGCTCTGTAGTTCCTGGTGTCTCCAAGCTTCTGGGTGCCACCGTATTCCCTGGTCCAGCGCAGAAGCTGCTTGTGGCATGCCTGGTTCAGCTGCAGCCTCGCAGGGAAACAGTGCCCATGCTGTCACCTGGAGTTGCCTACCCCACCGCGGCTGTCATGCCCGGCTGTGCATGGTAGCCCAAACCCCATGCTCACTCACACACCCCTTGCTGCTCTGCACCTGGCTAGCCCTTGGCCAGCATGGGACCCAGGTCAGTAGAGTGAGCCAAACACAGCCTGCCAGGCCAAGTGGGCAGAACAAGCCTGGTGGGCCTGAGCAAAACTCAGGCAAAGGCACCACTGGCCACAGGTGTTTCCAGCTGGTGAAGCGACACCCCAAGAATCCTGTGGCAATACTGAGAAAATACAGTATAAGGTGGTTAGCACAGTGCCTGGCATGTAACAAATGCTCATTAAAGCTATTATCACTATCAGCACAACCAACAGAAAAACACAGTTATGGAAAACTGTTTATTTTCAATGGTCTATAGATCTTCTAGCAAACTTAGATTCAGACATTTGCCTAGTATGATAAATAATAATATCATAAACCAAGACCCTACAGTACATTAAATCAGGGGTCATCAAACTACAACCTGCAGGGAAAATCCAGCTCACTGTCTGCTTTTGTAAATAAAGTTTTATTGAAACCCAGTCCCGATCATTCATTTACCTACTGTCTATGGCTGCTTTCACACCACAATGACAGAGTTGAATAGTCGCAACAGAAACTGCATTGCCCACAAAGCCAAAAACATTGACTTCCTAATAAAATAAAGTTATCCTGGAAGACTGTTTAGTGTCCAAAATTGTATTTTAAGTTGATTAACTATAACCTAATAAAAGGTAATATTTTATTATATGTTGTTATAAAGAACTTTAAAAGCTAAAAAAGAGAAGACTGTGTTTGTGAATCTTGTCTTCTAAATACAATGATGCCATTTCAGAGTGTTCACTGCCCTGTTAATTAAAATCATAAAGAATATTCCCATCTCTTTCCCAAGTGTTTCCATGAAGTCAGAAGGAAAGCTGAGAGAAAAAGTTGAAAGTGAATATAATGGATATTTGGTATATACCAGGTGCCATGCTTGATACTTTAAAAACACAGTAAATTCTTGTTATCCACAGTAGTTGTGTTATATGAGTTTACCCCAAACACTAAATTAATGAATACTGGACCATCACTCCTATGGAAAGAATAGCGTTAGGTTCCTGAGAACCTCTGGTCACATCACCTTTGTCAATCAATCAACACCTAACCTTGGTTAAGTGTATTTCTCTTTAAAGACATCTGATTTAGTATATGTTGTTAATTCATTAATGTTGAATTCATGGTCAACAGAATTATAACTCATGCCTGAATAAAGCTTACCTAACACATGTATTTTCTCTGAAAGGCATAGCACAGCCCTCTCCTACTTAGGAACACCAGTTTTCACGTTGGCACTATACTTGGAGGGCCATTTTAAGCAGCAAAATCACCCAAAAAAATAACTAAAATATTAAACACATAGCACTAAATAAGTCACCAAAAGGACATTTGTTTACAGTATGAGAAAAGCAATAAGAAGTCAAAGTATCACCTTGTTCATACATGTAGTTGGGTGACTCAAATATCTCACCACTCTGCACGTGTCTGCAAATAACTATGAAAGCATTGAGTGTACTAATTTGGGGGTTACAAATAAATTTTTGCAAGTAGCCAAATTTGCAAATATTGAATCCATGAATAATGAGGATCAACTATGTTTATAGTAGACTGGTGAGGGAGGAAGGGATTATGCCCATACACCAGATGAGGAAACTGAGCCACAGTGCATTTAAATAACCTAATTAAAAAGGTTAACTGGTTAACAGTTAACCAATGGCAAAGCTGAAACTCAAATTCTGGTCTGATTCCAAAAGTGGTGCCTCAAAGAAAATTCAGTTCAAAAAATTATTACAACCAATACAAAAAGGGCAAACAATTCCAACCAAATTAATCATCATACATCACATCATTCTTCATTCCTATCCTGAACTGTTAAACAATGTTCATGTGCATTATACAGCAATAACTATTTTAGCAAAAACCTCATATTTCTTGTGGATTTTTAATGTACTACTCCTAAAACATGCATTAAAAATATTTTAGCAAGTTTCTAACTCCCATAAGTCTAATGACTTTGCCTATAAAAGGAAAATAATAATAATAGCTATCTCAATGATTTCTGGGAATAAATGAGATATATCATATAAAGCATTTAGCATATACCTGGCATGCAGCACATAATAAATATTAAATACAATTATTAATAGTTTAGACTGTACGTAGTGGTTCACACCTGTAATCCCAGCACTTTGGGAGGCTGAGGCAGGCAAATTGCTTGAGGTCAGGCATTTGAGACCAGCCTGGGCAACATGGTGAAACCCCATCTCTACAAAAAATACAAAAACTTAGCTAGGCGAGGTGGCACACACCTGTAATCTCAGCTACTCAGGAGGCTGAGGCACGAGGATTGCTTGAGCCTGGAAGGCAGAGGTTGCAGGGAGCTAAGGTTATGCCACTCCACTCCAACCTGGGCAACAGAGCGAGACTCTGTCTCAAAAAAAAAAAAAACCCACACAATTATCGATTATTGATAGTTTAATTTAGGGATATGGGACATACATTTCTATAAGAACTCCACCAATAGATTTATAATATTACATCTCTTCAGATTAATTATGCAGTCAAATTAGTTGAATAAGTATAGGGCCTTTAATTAATACAGAGGAGCTAGCAAGTCTAAAGCTTTTCATAGTTTAATCATTTGCTACTCCTCAATCTTTTTCATCCTGGAAGTCAGGTCTAGAGACACCTGTCAAAGGAAGAAAAGAGCCACACTTTCTTGGTAAACTTACTCCACAAGACTAAGTCAACAGAGTTGGCACTGCTGACTTCCTTTGACGGCCACCAAAACTACCTGCTTTTCCTTTTATCTTCCATCCTAGCCTCATCCACTCTCTTTGTCAATACTGCTTTGTCAATATTTGTCAATTTCTTTGTCAATAATTTGCCACTCTCTTTGTCAATATTTGTCAATACTTGGCATTTGTTCTTTAATTAGATTATCAGGTTTTTTAATCATCTTAAAGACTATACTATTTTCATTCAGATTTTTTATCATACAACACAGGAATCTTTCAACAAGCAGTATGATAGATAGTTATTATTAATGGCTATTGTTAGCTGTTGTGAACATGAATTTACCATATTTAATTTGAATCAATTAGTCATTTCTAATTTTTCTTCTTCAGCAGCCTTGAAGTCTTAGAGAAACTGAATTAAAGATAGGCAAACTCCAAAGTTTTTAATGAGAACAGAAACACCTTATTTGCCTAAGGTCTTAGGCACTACTTAACAGTGGCCTCAACTATTTCACAATAGTTTACCTAAGCACCCAGTGAAAGAGTGACATTTAAAAACCCAACATCTTGAAGTCTAAACTGTAACCAAGAGGTCATTTGCTGCACTCACTGTTCTTTTTCTCAGCTTTATGCCTCTTCTTTTCTGACATTTATTTCTGCTACTGTGAATATGTAAAGGTTCAAATATGCAGGTGTGAATAATCAGATATGGAAAAGCATTTACATTAGTCCTTCACCAAGTAGCAAATATCTTAGGCAATTTACTTAACCTCTGTGCTTCCACTTATTCATACTTCAGCATCCCTTTCTCCTTCCTACAATTGCTTATAATAATCCAAAGAGACTACAGAAACCACTCTGAAAATAAAGAGTGTTGAAAATTCAAAGCACTGCTATGATCATGCAACCACCAAGCACAATATGCCAAATAACTGTTACTGAATTGAATCATTTATAGCTGATTATCATCTATGATTTATGCCTAACAATAAAGAACATCTATTTTTAATCATTGTACCACAGGGCTACGTGGTTTTGTTTTTTCTTCCCCCAGAGACCTCATGTTTTGAAAGACTATGGCTGCTAATTACATTTATTCATAATTTACTCATTTTTGCTCTTTTTAATCAAAGTTTTTATTACTAAAATATGTTTTCTAAACAGCAAACAGCAATAGTAAGTAATAATAAATGGATTTTCAATTTACTTGTTTAATGAGATGATATAGTGAATCTATGCAAACTTATTACAGATAAATATCTGGGAACAACATTGTGGCTTTCTCAAAGCTTCCATGATAGTCTAATCTAGACTGATCTTCCTCAAAATAAATCAAATTTACATCTCACTAAGTATAAATGCACTGTAATCCATCTTGTCAATTAATATTAGCTAGGTATAATTATATATATTTGTGGGGAAATATAAAGTAAATCAATTCCAGAATCAAGACAAGTCAATATGTCTATTTTTCCTCAATGGGTTAGTCTTGTTTAAATAAGATAAATAAGGTTCAAACCACAGACATTCTTACATTGACTACATGCTGATGCTCTTGCAATTGTTCTTACTGTTACTCACTGCCATTAAGGGTAATACAAAGAAAGAGAACAATGTTTACTGTGTGTACCTCACAAATAAGTTCTACTTCTATCTCTCATTTAGCCAATTAATTATCATTACAGATAATTAAAACTTTAAGTGCCTGCCAGATTTATTATCATTCTTTTCACACACACACAAAAAAAGCAGAAAATAGCATCTAAGAGAGACTGAACAGCATATTGAATCCAGCAAATCTCAGATTTTCTTCCTCCTTAAGTACCAGTGATAAGGACAGCACTTAAACACTGTCCTTTTAAGTTGTTATTTGCAAAATTCCTACAGAGGAAAAAGTAATCTATAATTCTCATTTTATAAAAATAAAAGTGTGATAGGGAAAGTCAAACAGTACATTAAAACAGGCCATTTCTTGCTGATATTCTCTTATTCACAGTAAGACAGATCTGTCCCCTGGTTGAAGGGAATTCTTATTCTAATTGGGATTTTTTTTTTTTTTTTTTATCCTGAGGGTAGTTTTCATGACAAAATATACAAGGCAACAATGAAAGCTGGTTGTGAGTACATCAACTATCTGTCATGTTCAACTTAAGGCTGGAGGAGGAGAAAGGAAGGTAACACTATCCAAATACTAACAGCGGCAGACATTGCAATATTCCTATCAGAAGAGAATATTCATTAGCATTAAGAAGATATATTAGTATTGCACTATAATTCACAAGTTATGTGATTTGAAGCATGATTTCATTACAGAATGAATAAATCTGTGATATGTAATAACAACAATTAAAACCATCAGAATCACCAAAAGAGACCTTTGAGATGATCTGATCCAAACCGCCCCAATTCAGATTCCAAGTTTCTTCTTCTGTGTAACCATAAGCAATCCAGTTCAACTTTTCTATAGTTTCTAGTAGCAGACTTTCTAACAGACTCCATGACTCTCTACCCAATAACCCCACGGTTACCATGCAGCCAGAAGATTTTACTATAACTAAACTGAGAAAAATCCACTGTCTTCAAGTGAAAAAGAATAGCATTAGAAAAGAACTCTGCAGAAAAAAAAGAAAAGAAAAAGAAAAAAAAGAAAACAAAAGGAAAAAAAACAACTCTGCCTTAAAAGTCACAGACATGAGTTCTAGCTCCAGCAGTCACTTAGCCATCTGAAGTAACAGATACAAAGCTGCTATGTCAGCTCTGAAGTGGCATCATAAAATTATCAGAACTGAAATCTTAAAGCCCAATCCCACCAATAACGATTTTTAATTTTTCACTAAGAGTTGGGGGTGAAGTTGTAGGACATAGGGATACAATTTGCAAGTTATTTGTGAAATTCTCAGAGAAGAAAGAGAAACCTGTTTTCATCTTTCATTTTACAAAAACAAAAGTGAGATGGAGATACACAGAAGAGTACAGTAATATGAACCCGTTCTAGCTAGCATTTCCTAACTCACTGTTCCCTGAAAAGACTATTTAGTGAAACGTACTGCCTCTGTCTCTCTGAAAACTAATTTCACATCCAACATCCTTTCCAGTGGGTCTTCACATAGCCCTATCAAGTGGAAGTGTATGATTATTACTGCACTCCTTAGGACTTATCAGCCAGAAGCTTAAGAATTTAAAAGTAGAAGCCAACTCCTGGCAGGAAAACTAATCCGTGTGACACCACAGATAGTAATCCCCATTAAATTAGCAGAGGCTAGATTTAAAGCTCCTATCTTTTTATAAGAAAAGCTAACTAAGGAATTTTCAATCTGTGAAAGAAAAAAATAGAAACATATTTTATTGCAGCTTCTTGACGTCAATGTTTGATGGGGGAGGGGACAAATCTCAGTTCATTGGGCACAGGATGACACAAGGCTTACAGAAAAAAGACAATAGCGAAGGTCAAGGGAAGAAAAATGTTCAGAGTACGTGATGAGGTCACCCAAGGGGGCAAAACAATGCATCCGTGAAATCAGTTTTCTCAAGTTCCAATTATGCCCTACCACTTTGGTTCTTATCATCCGAAACTTTTCCTCATCCTTAGAAAGTGTCAGTCACCTTCTACTTCTTGATAGTCTCTGACTTTGGTTCCTCAGTTTTGAGGGCTGAGTTTTCTCATCTCATAAAACACTTTTTTCAGAGAAGTTCCCTCAACCATAGCTCCCATCAAACAATACGATTGACCTAAAGTCTGATTTTCAGCTTTTCTCAACTGTTTTCATCTCATTTCCCAATCTGATTAATTCTAACCTTTCAGCTACCACTTGTGTGTTACTGAGGAGGTTTAACTTTGTCTTCGCACACTTGGAACTCAACGCAGCAACATTCCAACTAAGCCTTCTGAGGACAAAATATTTGACAGCATTTTGTATATCAATTTATCCCTTTATGTATAAAATAAATTTTTACAAATCTGATTAGACCTTTGTGTTTCACCTACAAAAATAAAACACTAAAGTCAGTCTCTAATTTGGTGGCACAAAAGTTATTCAATCTATAAACATTCCAGTGTCCTGCAGCTTTCTGAGAAGCCATGAAAGGATTATATATTCTCTCCATAAAGAGTTTATTCTGCTCTAGGAGGACATTCTATAGTTGGAAAAAGTGTCATTTTTTCCCTAATATCGATTAAACAATGAAAGGATATTCTGTGTATCAAGTATCAAACAATATGCTAGGTTCAGGGGGGAAAAAAAAACCACTGGCTGATCAACTTATTATATATGAGGATATAGCAACAAACATCTCCTAAATTCTAAATGTCACTCTCTCATCTTTCTGAAAAATATAGACAATTAAGAATAAAATCTACTACCAGGTATGGTGTTAGGTACCTAGCTACTCAGGAAGCTGAGGCAGGAGCATCACTTGAACCCAGGGTTTTGAGACTACAGTAAATTAGGATTGTGCCTGTGAATAGCTACTGCACTTCAGTCTAGGCAGCATAGCAAGACTCAGCTCTAAAAAATTATTTTATTTTTATAAATCCTTAAAAAATAAGAATACAATCTATAAAGAGAACATTAATCAATTAAAAATGACCCACAAAACAACATATCTGAGCCTTTAGATGTCATCTTTTAAAAAGTCCATTTATCTCTCCAGGATATCAATTTGTGTCACATTTCTATCAAGAGGTAAATGTTAGGGGCATGCAGATGCCCCAGGATGGGGATAAGCACTTGTTCAATATATACTAGCAGTATATTCCAAAGGGACAGTCCCCATAGACATTAAGAACATAGACCCGGCCGGGCGCGGTGGCTCAAGCCTGTAATCCCAGCACTTTGGGAGGCCGAGACGGGCAGATCACGAGGTCAGGAGATCGAGACCATCCTGGCTAACACGGTGAAACCCTGTCTCTACTAAAAACTACAAAAAACTAGCCGGGCGAGGTGGCGGCGCCTGTAGTCCCAGCTACTTGGGAGGCTGAGGCAGGAGAATGGCGTAAACCTGGGAGGCGGAGCTTGCAGTGAGCTGAGATCCAGCCACAGCACTCCAGCCTGGGTGACAGAGCGAGACTCCGTCTCAAAAAAAAAAAAAAAAGAAAGAAAAAAAAAAGAACATAGACCCAAATTCTAGGCTTCCTGGTTTCAAATCTTATTTCCCCCTTTGACCTAAATGTCTGACTCTGAACTATTGTTTTAGTTTCCTAACAGCTTTTTAAAAAGTAGGGGGGGAAAGGCAAGGCAATAAAAATATCTATTTTACAAGGATGATGTAATGACTAAATGAATTTGAATGAATGCAGGTAAAGCACTTACAGTAATACCTGGCATATAGCAAGTAAAGATTGGCTCTTATTTTTTATTATTATTTCAGCTATTATTATTACTGTTGCTATATTATTATATAATTATGATTCCAGGACTGCAGATCACATTTATCACCTCATTTAACCGCCTTAACCACCTGTGAATGGCTGTCTCCAGGTCAAAGCCCAGAGTCCTTGGTAGGACAGAGAGGAGCCGGCCGATTGAGTTGCCAGAATCTCTGGCCCTTCCCACATTCTCCCTGAGTGCCAGCCATCCAGATCTCACAGAGCACACAGGAAAACCAGATGCTGCTCCACTTGGCACCTTCATCCTGTTTCCAACACCTGGAATGTCGCTTGCATCAGGTTAAAGAACTTCTTCCTTCAGAATTTACCTCAGAGAGCCTCAGAGAATTAACATACATGGCTCAGGACGTGTGATGCTTCCAGCTTTGTTCTTTTTGCTCAAAACTGCTTTGGCTATTCAGAATCTTTTGTGATTCCACATGAGTTTAGGATTTATTTTTATATTTCTAGAGATTCTTGAGATTTTAATAGAGATTGCATTAAATCTGCAGATGACTTTGGGTAGTAAGAATATTTTAATAATACTAAGTTTTCCAATCTATGAGCATGGGATGACTTCCCATTTATTTGAGTCTGCTTTCTTTAATTAGCGTTTACCATTTTCAATGTACAAGTCTGTCACCTCCTTGTTTAAGTTTATTCTTAAGTATTTCATTTTTTTGATGCTATTATACATAGGATTGTTTTCTTGATTTCTCTTCAGATAGTTCATTATTAGTGTATAGAAATGCAACTGTTTAAAGTTTATTTTGTATCTTACAGCTTTGCTGACTTTATTTACTAGTTCTAACAGGTTTTTGTGTATGTGTGTGGAGTCTCTACGGTTTTCTACACATAAGATCATGTCATCTGCAGACAGAAATAATTTTGCTCCTTCCTTTCTGATTTGTATGCCTTTTATTTCTTTTTCTTGCCTAATTGCTTTGGCTAGGACCTTCAGTATTATGTAGAATAGAAGTGGTGAAGGTGAACAGGCTCCTTGCCTTATGCCAGATCTTAGAAAATAAAGCTTTCCATTTTTCACAACTGAGTATAATATTAGCTATGTGTTCGTCCTATATGGACTTTACTGTGTTGAGGTAATTTCCTTCTATGCCTAATGTTAAGAGTTTGTATCATAAAAGAGTACTGAATTTTGTCAAATGTTTTTTCTGCATCTATTGAGATGATCATGTGACTTTTGTCTTTCATCCTAATTATATGGTATATCACATTGATTGAGCTGCATATGTTAACTCATTCTGGAATCCCAATGATAAATCCCACTTGGTCATTACATATTATTCTTTTAATGTGCTATTAAATTCAGTTTGCTATATTTTGCTCTAATCTTTACTTTTTCCCTCCTTAGGCCAGTTTTTAGCTTAGCAGTTTATTCTTTTGCTAGTTCCTTTACTTGTTAGGCTGCTGGAAATATGTCTTTTCTTAATGTAGGTACTTATTGCTATAAACTGCTTTTGCTGCATCAAATAACTTTCAGTATTTTTTGTTTCCATTTTCCTTTGTCTTCAAATATTTTCTAATTTCCCTATGATTTTTTCTTTGACCCAATGGTTGTTTAAGAGTGCAGTTTAATTTTCATATATTTATCAACTGTCCCATTTTCCTTTTGTTGTTGTTTTCTGGTTTTACTCCACTGTAGTCAGAAAAAAATATTTGAAATGATTTCAATCTTCTTAAATTTATTAAGAATCATTTTGTGACCTAGTATATGATTTATCCTAGAGAATGTTTCATGTGTTTGAAAAGAACACACATTCTGCTAGTTTTGGGTGGAATGTTCTATGCATACCTGTTAGGTTCATTTGGTCTATAAAGCTGTTTAAGTCTGCTGTTTTGTTTTTGTTTGTTTATTTGTTTGTTTTTGAGATGCAATCTCACTCTGTCACCCAGGCTGGAATACAATGGCACAGTCTCAGCTCACTGCAACCGCTGCCTCCCAGGCTCAAGCAATTCTCCTGCCTCAGTCTCCCAAGTAGCTGGGACTACAGGTGCAAGCTACCACATCTGGCTAATTTTTTGTATTTTTAGTTGAGACAGGGTTTTACCATGTTGGCCAGGCTGGTCTCGAACTCCTGACCTCATGATCCCCCCGCCTCGGCCTCCCAAAGCGCTGGGATTACAGGTGTGAGCCACTGCACCCGGTCTGCTGTTTCTTTACTGATTTTTCGGTCTACATGATCTGTCCATTATCATAAGTGGGATATTTAATTCTCCTACTATTATTGTATTACAGTCTATTTTTCCCTCCAGAACTGCCAATGTTTGCTTTACATATTTAGATACTCTGATGTTGAGTGCATATATATTAATAATTAATTATCTCCATGTTGAGTTGACCCTTTTATCATTATGTAACTAAACTTCCTTGTTCCTTGTGACAGTTTTTGACTTAAAGTCTATTTTCTGCAGATAGTGTAAGTCTGCTTATTTTTTAAGGTCCATTAAATATGGGTTATACCAATAGATTTGAGGAAAAAAAAAGTCTGTATTCGATTTTTTTACTTGTCTGCATATAGCACTTTTTTATCTAAAAAAACTAAATATTAGAAGTTTATAACCAATTATTCAAATACTAGACTATAAACATCTATGTGCATAAATATATAAAAGTCATATTTGAAGCCACATTAATTTACTATACTATGTATGAGAAATACAAAAATAAACTATACACACATATATACAACACATTATACATACATATATATACTTCTATATACATTTATATTTCTGTATTACTTCATATGAATTATTGATTCACATTTTCTAAATACTAAAGCACAAGATTAAACAAAGTCCCTCAAACTATGACTGATTTGACGCTTTCCTACCAAATGAAATTAAAGATATCTTAGTCATCTTCATTTAGAAAGTGGTGTGTTATACAGCTGAAGAACAAATCAATGAAAAAAATAGGAAAAGAACATGGTATATTAAGGTTGTACCTGAAATCATGGACTCAGATATATTTTAAAGAATAAGCAATTGAAGAGATAGACTCCCCAAATAAATGTGAGAATATAAAAGGAAGAAAGGAAGAAATATATTATGTTTATTTCCGCTTCAGAGTTCCAGACTTGTCGGAAAAATATGTAAAGGAACTCTCTCCCTACTTGTACCCCAGATCAGACCTTTATTTCTAAGGCTTGGTTTGAAGCAAAAGGGCTTTGTCCCAAATGAGACAGAGAGAACATAGCCCAGGAAACCGCTCTATCCTCTCTGATGATCTAAGAACATCCAGTGAACCTGAGAGGTTCAAGGAAAGATTTTAGAAGCCATTGTTCTTCAAGAATAAATGAGGAGAATGACCCAACAGTGAAGAAGAGATGGATTGGAACAGGGGTTATATCCCTTTGGTTTGAGATTAAAACAAAGAGTGTTGTGGTTCAGAAACGGCATGCTACTTGCAAGACCTTGAATGATGGATGATGCCCACAGATGCTAAACTCTTGGCACCATGGCCTTGGGAGAAGTGCCAGTGTTTCCCGTGGCTGAGCCTGGAGCTAGCAGAGAGGAGGAAGGAGAGAGATGAGATCATCTCAGTGGCCTGCCAGAGCAACTGATGAGTTCTCCACAGCAGAGAGGACAAAAGGACAATGGAGATCAGTGTCAATTAACAACCAGAAGCTTCTTCATGCTATTTCCTGAGCCCTGTAAGCTTCAGACTCACATATACCCCAGGGTTCTAAAACAACAAAAATTGATACCTGACTTCTCATTAACTTCACTCAGAGAAGCCTTGCAGCCAGATCTTACATAATCTTTAAAAAACAAGTATATAATATAGCTTGCCAATCAATTCTCTGAAAAAATTTACAACTGCTTCATAAACATTCCTATAATCCCTTTCCTCAGGAAAGGCCTCCCCCACTGCTTCTTCCTGAGAAGGAAGAAAAGAGATACCCGATTACATTTTAAAGAATTTTTAACAACTCCCACAAAGGCCAAATTCTGGGTTTCATTTTATTTTGAGACATTAAGATCTGTGTAAATCATGTTGCACACAATTACTCTCCTAAATATTCTTCACTTACTTGAAGCTGCTGTGTTCCACTACTTTTCTTTTTCTGTATGAATCAATTGGTGGGTCCACCACTGAGTTTTATGCCACCCTTATGGAGACCTGGAAGTTTCTCCAGGCTGCCATCTTCAAGTGGCAAGTTAACTCTGTCAGGCCTCTGAGCCAAAGTTAAGCCATCATATCCCCTGTGACCTGTAGGTACACATCCAGATGGCCAGTTCCTGCCTTAACTGATGACATTCCATCACAAAAGAAGTGAAAATGGCCTGTTCCTGCCTTAACTGATGACATTACCTTGTGAAATTCCTTTTCCTGGCTCTTCCTGGCTCAAAAGCTCCCCCACTGAGCACCTTGTGACCCCCACCCCTGCCCACCAGAGAACAATCCCCTTTGACTGTAATTTTCCTTTACCTACCCAAATCCTATAAAACGGCCCCAACCCCTATTTCCCTTCTCTGACTCTCTTTTGGGACGCAGCACGCCTGCACCCAGGTGAAATAAATATCCATGTTGCTCATACAAAGCCTGTTTGGTGGTCTCTTCACACGGATGCGAGTGAAATTTGGTGCTGTGACTTGGATCGGGGGACCTCCCTTGGGAGATCAATCCCCTGTCCTCCTGCTCTTTGCTCCATGAGAAAGATCCACCTATGACCTCAGGTCCTCAGACCAACCCGCCCAAGGAACATCACACCAATTTTATATCAGGTAAGCGGCCTCTTTTCACTCTCTTCTCTAACCTGTCTCACTATCCCTCAACCTCTTTCTCCTTTCAATCTTGGTGCCACACTTCAGTCTCTCTATTCTCTTAATTTCAGTTCCTTTCCTTTTCTCCTAGAGACAGGAGACACGTTTTATCCGTGGACCCAAAACTCCAGCGCCGGTCACGGACTCAGGAAGACAATCTTCCCTTGGTGTTTAATCACGTGGGGACACCTGCCTGATTGTTCACCCACATATCAGAGGTATCTGACCACACAGGGACACCTGTCTTGGTCCTTCACCCTTAGCGGCAAGCACCACTTTTCTGGGGGGGCAAGAACCCCCCGACCCCTTTGCTCCCTATCTCTACCCCTTCTCCATTTTTCTGGGGGGCAAGAACCCCCCAACCCCTTATCTCCATGTCTCTACCCCTTCTCCACTTTCCTGGGGGGCAAGCACGCCCCACCTCTTCTCTCCATGTCTCTGCTCTCTTTTCTCTAGGCTTGCCTCCTTCACTATGGGTAACCTTCCACCCTCCATTCCTCCTTCTTCTCCCTTAGCCTGTGTTCTCAAAAACTTAAAACCTTTTCAGCTCACACCTGACCTAAAACCTAAACGCCTTATTTTCTTCTAGAATGCCGCCTGACACCAATACAAACTCGACAGTGGTTCCAAATAGCCAGAAAATGGCACTTTCGATTTTTCCATCCTACAAGATCTAAATAATTCTTGTCATAAAATGGGCAAACAATCTGAGGTGCCTAACATCCAGGCATTCTTTTATACATCAATCCCTCCCTAGTCTCTGTTCCCAATGCAACTCCTTCCAAATCTTCCTTCTTTCCCTCCCACCTGTCCCCTCAGTCCTAACCCCAAGCGTCGCTGAGTCTTTCTAATCTTCCTTTTCTACAGACCCATCTGACCCCTCCCCTCCTCACCAGGCTGAGCTACATCCCAATTCTTCCTCAGCCTCCACTCCTCCACCCTATAATCCTTTTACCACCTCCCCTCCTCACACCCAGTCCGGCTTACAGTTTTGTTCCGCCACCTGCCCAGCAATTTCCTCTTAAAAACGTGGCTGGAGCTAAAGGCATAGCCGAGGTTAATGCTCCTTCTTCTTTATCCAACCTCTCCCAAATCAGTTAGCGTTTAGGCTCTTTTTCATCAAATATGAAAAACCCAGCCCAGTTCATGGCCCATTTAGCAGCAACCCTGAGACGCTTTACAACCCTAGACCCTGAAAGGTCAGAAGGCTGTCTTATTCTCAATATGCATTTTATTTTATTACCCAATCTGCTCCTGACATTAAATAAAGCTCCAAAAATTAAATTCCAGCCCTCATACCCCACAACAGGACTTAATTAACCTCGCCTTCAAGGTGTACAATAACACAGTAGAGGTAGCCAAGTAGCAACATATTTCTGAGTTGCAATTCCTTGCCTCCACTGTGAGAGAAACCGCAGCCACATCTCCAGCACACAAGAACTCCAAACTCTTGAACCACAGCTGCCAGGGGTTCCTCCAGAACCTCCTCCCCCAGGAGCTTGCTACAAGTGCCGGAAATCTGGCCACTGGGCCAAGGAATGTCCGCAGCCTGGGATTCCTCCTAAGCTGTCTCCCATCTGTGCGGGACCCCACAGATAATTAGACTGTTCAACTCGCCCAGCGGCCACTCCCAGAGCCCCTGAAACTCTAGCCCAAGGCTCTCTGACTCCTTCCCAGATCTTCTCAACTTAGCAGCTAAAGACTGACACTGCCCCATCGCCTCAGAAGCCTTCAGGACCATCACAGACGCTCTAGGTAACTCTCATAGTGGAGGGTAAGTCCGTCCCCTTCTTAATCAATACAGAGGCTACCCACTCCACATTACATTCTTTTCAAAGGGCTTGTTTCCCTTGCCCCGATAACTGTTGTGGGTATTGACATCCAAGTTTCTAAACCTCTTAAAACTCCCCAACTCTGTTGCCAACTTGGATAACATTCTTTTATGCACTCTTTTTTAGTTATCCCCACCTGCCCAGTTCCCTTATTAGGCCGAGACATTTTAACCAAATTATCTGCTTCCCTGACTATTCCTGGCCTATAGCCACATCTCATTGCCACCCTTCTTCCCAACCCAAAGCCTCCTTTTCATCTTCCTCTTGTATCCCCCCACCTTAACCCACAAGTATAGGACATCTCTACTCCCTCCCTGGCAACCGATCACATTCCCATTACCATCCCATTAAAACCTAATCACCCTTACCCTGCTCAATGCCAATATCCCATTCCACAGCATGCTTTCAAAGGATTAAAGCCTGTTCTCACTCACCTGCTATAGCATGGGCTTCTAAAACATATAAACTCTCCTTACAATTCCCCCATTTTACCTGTCCTAGACCCAGACAAGCCTTACAGGTTAGTTCAGGATCTGCACCTTATCAACCAAATTGGCTTGCCTATCCACCATGTGGTGCCAAACCCATATACTCTCCTATCCTCAATACCTCCCTCCACAAGCCATTATTCTGTTCTGGATCTCAAAGATGCTTTCTTTACTATTCCTTTGCACCCTTCATCGCAGCCTCTCTTCACTTTCACTTGGACTGACCCTGACACCCATCAGGCTCAGCAAATTACCTGGGTTGTACTGCCACAAGGCTTCACAGACAGCCCCCATTACTTCAGTCAAGCCCAAATTTCTTCCTCATCTGTTACCTCTCTCAGCATAATTCTTATAAAAACACATGTGCTCTCCCTGCTGATCATGTCCAACTAATCTCCCAAACTCCAATCCCTTCTACAAAACAACAACTCCTTTCCTTCCTAGGCATAGTTAGTATGGTCAGAATTCTTACACAAGAGCTGGGACCATGCCCTGTAGCCTTTCTGTCCAAACAACTTGACCTTACTGTTTTAGCCTAGCCCTCATGTCCGCATGCAGTGGTTGCTGCTGCTTTAATACTTTTAGAGGCCCCAAAAATCACAAACTGTGCTCAATTCACTCTCTACAGTTCTCACAACCTCCAAAATCTATTTTCTTCTTCCCATCTGACGCATATGCTTTCTGCTCCCCAGCTCCTTCACTCTTTGTTGAGTCTCCCACAATTACCATTGTTCGTGGCCCAGACTTCAATCCAGCCTTCCACATTATTCCAAATATCACACCTGACCCCCATGACTGTATCTCGCTGATCCACCTGACATTCACCCCATTTCCCCATATTTCCTTCTTTCCTGTTTGCTGGCTATGCTATAGTATCTTCCACACCTGTCATTGAGGCTACTGCTCTGCCCCTCTCCACTACCTCTCAGCAAGCTGAACTACTTGCCTTAACTCAGGCCTTCCCTCTTACAAAAGGATTACGTGTCAATATTTATACAGACTCGAAATATGCCTTCCATATTCTGCACCACCATGCTGTTATATAGGCTGAAAAAGGTTTCCTCACTAGCAAGAGTCCTGCATCATTAATGCCTCTTTAATAAAAATTCTGCTCAAGGCCGCTTTACTTCCAAAGGAAACTGGAGTCATTCGCTGCAAAGGCCATCAAAAGGCATCAGATCCCATTGCTCTAGGCAACGCTTATACTGATAAGGTGGCTAGACAAGCAGCTAGCATTCCAACTTCTGTCCCTCACAGCCAGTTTTTCTCCTTCACATCGGTCACTCCCACCTACTGCCCTGCCGAAACTTCCACCTATCAATCTCTTCCCACACAAGGCAAATGGTTCTTCCAGCTTCACAGGCCCATTCTATTCTGTCATCATTTCATAACCTCTCCCATGTAGGTTACAAGCCACTAGCCCGTCTCTTAGAACCTCTCATTTCCTTTCCATCACGGAAATCTATCCTCAAGGAAATCACTTCACAGTGTTCCATCTGCTAGTCTACTACCCCTCAGGGATCGTTCAGGGCCCCTCCCTTTCCTACACATCAAACTCTGAGATTTGCCCCTGCCCAGGACTGGCAAATTGACTTTACTCACATGTCCTGAGTCAAAAAATTAAATTCCTCTTAGTCTGGGTAGACACTTTCACTGGATAGGTAGAGGCCTTTCCCACAAGGTCTGAGAAGGCCACCACGGTAATTTCTCCCCTTCTGTCAAACATAATTCCTCAGTTTGGCCTTACCAACTCTATACAGTCCGATAGCAGGCCAGCCTTTACTAGTCAAATCACCCAAGCAGTTTTTCAGGCTCTTGGTATTCAGTAAAACCTTCATACCCCTTACGGTCCTCAATCTTCAAGAAAGGTAGAACAGACTAATGGTCTTTTAAAAACACACCTCACCAAGCTCAACCACCAACTTAAAAAGGACTGGACAATACTTTTACCACTTGCCCTTCTCAGAATTCAGGCCTGTCCTCAAGAATGCTACAGGGTACAGCCCATTTAAGCTCTTGTATAGATGCTCCTTTTTATTAAGCCCCAGTCTCATTCCAGACACCAGACCAACTTAGACTGTGCCCCAAAAACTTGTCTTCCCTACTATCTTCTGTCTAGTCATACTCCTATTCACTGTTTTCAACTACTCAGAAATGCCCTGCTCTTGTTTATACTGCCGTTTTACACTGTTTCTCCAAGCCATCACAGCTGATATCTCCTAATGCTATCCCCGAACCACCACTCTTAACTCCCTCTTAAAGTAAATAAATAACCTTTGCTGGCAAGGCTATGCTGAACTTCCTTAGACACTGTCTAATTAGATGTCCCAGGTCCTCCCAATTGTTAGTCCTTTAATACCTATTTTTCTCCTCTTATTCAGACCTGTGTCTTCTGCTTAGTTTTTCAGTTCATACAAAGCCGCATCCAGGCCATCACCAATCATTCCATATGACAAATACTCCTTCTAATAACCCCACAATATTGCCTCTTACCACAAAATCTTCCTTCAGCTTAATCTTTCCCACTCTAGGTTCCCATGCCGCCCCTAATCCCTCTTGAAGCAGCCCTGAGAAACATCGCCCATTATATCTCCACACCACCCCCAAAAAATTTTCACCGCCCCAACACTTCAACACTATTTTGTTTTATTTCTCTTATTAAGAGAATAAATAAGAAGACTTCTTCTAAATAAGAAGACAGGAATGTCAGGCCTCTGAGCCAAAGTTAAGCCATCATATCCCCTGTGACCTGCAGGTACACATCCAGATGGCCAGTTCCTGCCTTAACTGATGACATTCCACCACAAAAGAAGTGAAAATGGTCTGTTCCTGTCTTAACTGATGACATTACTCCTTGTGAAATTCCTTTTCCTGGCTCTTCCTGGCTCAAAAGCTCCCCCACTGAGCACCTTGTGACCCCCACCCCTGCCCACCAGAGAACAACCCCCTTTGACTGTAATTTTCCTTTACCTACCCAAATCCTATAAAATGGCCCCACCCCATCTCCCCTCACTGACTCTCTTTTCAGACTTAGCTCGCCTGCACCCAGGTGAAATAAACAGCCATGTTGCTCATACAAAGCCTGTTTGGTGGTCTCTTCACATGGACACGAGTGAAAAACTCAGTGGGTAAGACACAGGCTCTAGAATCAGACATGTCTGTTTTTGAATCCTAGACCTGCCACATCCGGGCTATATGACATAAAGTAAATTACTTCACCACTTTAAGTCTGAGTTTCCTTTTTAATAAAATGGAAACACTGATCCTAGTTATCTGAGATGGCTGTTGTGAGGATACAATGGGATAATGACATAAAACTCCAAGCACAATGTTTGGCACATAATCAGTACTTGAGAAATGGTACTTATTATTAGCAATAGAAAATCTAAGCTCCTGAAGAAATATCCAGTTACTACGATACTGCCTTCAGCAGCCAAACATTAATGACTAGTTTAAGTGACACAGTTAAAGTTATGAATTGTGCTTCTAAGTTGCTTAAGCCTATTAACTTACTTGTGAGTTTTAAAATAATTTGTCTTTAACACAAGCAAATGTTCACAGATCTAAGGCCAGACTGACAAATTCCAGATCAAATGTAAGTATACTATACAGGAATACTTGGAAATTCAGATTTCAGACAAAATACAAAGATAAAAAATGTACCAGCCGAAAGTATTATTATTTTTGAAGTATTATCACAAAAGTATTATCATTTTTAAAGCAAGAATCATTTTTAAGGTAAGTAATAACTAATAGTGACCTGATTAGTAGTCACAATTTTCAGAGAAGTGCTTGCTAGAGTGTCAGATTCAAAACGTTATATGTTGAACCTTACTGTATATAATGAGCAAAAATGTCTCTGGCAACATTTAATTAAAACTAATTCCTATGCAGGCATCAATTCTGTAACAGATTGTTGACTCTTAGCCAACAAATGTAATCAGTGCTATGCTGATAAGTATTTAAAATCCACCTCCCAAGGGAAGGGAGGCCCTCAATTTGTAGTGTTCTCTAGTTTTTATGGGTACAATACTCCACAATAGCCCATTTCCAGCTAATGATCAGTTCTCAAAAGCCAGCGCTAGCCAAGAACACCATACCACCTAGATATGAAGTTGGCATTCAAAATGGTTAGGCGGTCCACCTGAGTAGGGCTGTTTACAAGGAAACCAAGGAATTAGCCCACAAATGAAAAGTAAACATAGATAAATGATACATAGATTTTTCTAGGCAAGTGACTGAAGCAAATTCACAATGGGCTAATTACATAGGTATGATTCAGGCTCTGTTTCCCTTTCAACCACATTCCTCTGTCACAGAGCTCATCTGCCCTCTGCACCAGTGGTTTCACACACCTCAGTCTTGTATCAGCTTCTTCTATACAGACCCTCTTGTCTTTTAAGACTGTTGCTACTCTGAAGCCTTCACCTGCCCACTTGAGGGCCTCTCAGGTTCTCCCTGAATTCACTTACTAATATCATTCACAAGGAAATAATGATATTTTTCCCTGACTTTCCTCATAAGATTATTGCAGTTTCCCTTTTATCAGTAAATCTACAAATTATGCTAAAAACTCCTCCAGCTAGTAACAGAGGAATGCTCTCTATGAATAGGAAGAAATTAGTTATCTACTTAACAATTTGCTTACCTGATCTTTTATTTGGGAACAGAAAAACTAAGCTTTTAAGAATACTACCTGGAAGACTGCAGGAAAACCCAAATACATTCCCTCTCTTTTATTTCCAGCTTCGAACTTTAGTCCACCCCCTCGACTATTTTGCTGCAGGAACCCCTAACTCACTAAATTAAAGGATTTTTAAAAGTAAAGTTTTAAATGAAAATAAATTTACATTTATTTCATATTTCTCTGTTAATTTATAATGTTGTACTTCAAACCTGTTTAACTCCCAAAAGACAAGCTGTTGAATGTGATATCCAGCAATTCTATAATCTCTCTGTAAGTTATACTAAAAAAAAAAATTAAGTTATTTCTATGGCTAAAAAAAAAATCCACTGCAAGATGACAGAGTTCTGCAGATGGATGGTGGTAATGATAGTAAACAATATGAATATATTTAATGCCCCTAAACTAGACACTTAAAAATGGTGATGATGGTAAATTTTAAGTTATGTGTGTTTCAACATAATTTTTTAATTTTATAAAAACATTTTTAAAATAAGAACAAATCCATTAATAAGAAACTCTGCCCTTCCATGGTTTCAAATAAGAGAATAGATTTTTTAAAAATAATAATAATATTCTTTAATATTGCCTTTGTCTCATTACAGACTTGAGATATAAGGGCATCTAGTGATGAGAAAGGCTGCATTTATTCTGCTAGATATCAATGCCATATGCTCACTTTTGTAAGGTCTCCTACATTCATTATAATTAACACCTAGGGCTAATATGAAGAGGTAATTGTTTAATCAAGAAAACAAATGGTCAAAAAGACAAAACATACTGCATTCTTTGCCTCTCACTGGGTCAGGCAGGCCAGAGCAGTCCACTGCAGAATTTGGAATGGCAACTCTCCACCTGGAGCCACTGCTATCACATTCCGTATATTCAAAGTGATAATCTTTCTGCAAACAATCACAAAAACAAGCCTTTGTTAGAGCCAATTCTAATGGGACAACTGTGCTTTCTCTATCACCCCAAGTCCCTGTTTCCAAGCTGTACCCTCTCCTTGATCCTCCCCCATCCCACCCACACCAAGCGGCTTATTGATCAAAGAGATATGCTGCTAGACACAGAGTAGGTGCTGAGGAGATGATGCAGGACAGGACAGTCAATGCTGTCAGGTTGTGACCATTATCCTTTCACCTCATCCATCCAGAAAAGCTACAGCACACTTCCCTATCTCTTGTAGGCTTTTTAAGCTCTGAATAACTAATAGATGTGAGTAGGAGAAAGAGCAGAATAACCCTAGGAATTTGACTACTGTCACTGTCCCATGTGTTTCAAAGAAAGAAACAAGAGAACCATTTCCATTGACCTAATTCTCACTCTGTTTAAAATTTAACAGAAGGTGTAAAAACTAATCATCAAATACTAATAAAAGACTACAAGTTTTTAAAGTAGCTCTCCCAAGCTTAATACACATGTACCACAGCAGGCTGCCATCAATTACAGACTATTAAAATTGACCATTAACTACAACTGCCAAATTAAAACCAACCCCCAACCCACCTCTCTCCAGCCTTTGGTTGTTTTGAAATTCTCACAATGACCTCCCTTGGCCAGAGCACATTACACATAAGTGATATTTAAACTGAGAGGAACTCAAACAAAATATTATTGGAGCATTTTAAGAATGTGAAAAATTCCAAATCTACCCCAAATTGTTTTCAGTTCAATACCTTACTTATTCAATTCAATATCCTGCATGTGGCTATTCTGCTGCATCCACAGTTTTGCCTCCCTCACTGTGTCAATGACAAGTGAGAACAGAAACATCAAGCCACATCACCATGGAGAAATCAGGAATGAGAAGGCCATTGCCCTTGACCTTCTCTGGACAGCACACTTTGCTAACAATGACTCTCCTAATTTTAACATTTTTTGAAATCTAGATAAGCTGAGATTTCCCAAATCATCAAGTCTGGGTTCTCTTTTGTTTAACAGTTCTTCCCTCAATGCATGTTGCTTCTCTCATAATTACTATAAGAAACAAGAAGAACCCACGCCATTCCTTCAGCACTTTGCTTGGAAATCTGCTCAGCTAAATATCCAAGCTCATCTTAAAAGTTTTGCTTTCCACAAAAACATAGGACCACAATTTTGCTAAGCTTTTTGCCACTATATTAAAGGGGTCAACCTTTCCTCCAATTTCCTGGAGGAAATATTGGAATAAATATTTATTTATTTATTTATTTATGAGACATTCCTCTTTTCTTTCTGGACCCTCACTAGTATCACTTTTAATATTTTTAAAAATATTCTGCTGGCTGGGCGCGGTGGCTCAAGCCTGTAATCCCAGCACTTTGGGAGGCCGAGACGGGCGGATCACGAGGTCAGGAAATCGAGACCATCCTGGCTAACACGGTGAAACCCCGTCTCTACTAAAAATACAAAAACTAGCCGGGCGAGGTGGCGGGCGCCTGTAGTCCCAGCTACTCGGGAGGCTGAGGCAGGAGAATGGCGTAAACCCGGGAGGCGGAGCTTGCAGTGAGCTGAGATCTGGCCACTGCACTCCAGTCCGGGCGACAGAGCGAGACTCCGCCTCAAAAAAAAAAAAAAAATATTCTGCTTATGACAATTTACATATTCTTTAAGATGATACAGACATTTTCTGCCATGCTTCTCACTTCCTCCTGAGCCTTCACCGGCAGTCTCTAAAATCCACATTTCTACCAACAATCTGTTCAAGGCCATCTAGACTTTACTAGCATGCACCTCAAAATTCTCCCAGCCTCTGCCCAGTTTATCCAGTTCTAAAGCCACATTCCCACTTTTAGGTGTTTGTTACAACAGCACTTCCCTTCCAGGTACCAAAATCTGTATTCATTTCCCATAATAGCTGTAATAAATTAGCAGAAACTTAGCAACTTAAAACAACAGAAATATATTCTCTCACAGTTCTGGAGGCTGGAAGTTCAAAAGCTGTATTACAAGGTTGATCAAGGTATCGCCAGGCCGTACACTCTTAGGCAGCTCCAGGGGAGAATCCACTCCTTGGCCCTTCCAGGTTCTGGTGGCTGCCAGCACTTAACTGCCTTGTGGCTTCATCACTCCTGTCTCTGCCTCTGTGGTACCATTGCCTTCTCCTCTTCTTGTGAAAGCATTCAGGGCCCATCATAGTAAACTCACTTTCTCAAGATTCTCACTTTAAATCTTCAAAGTCCTATTTTGTCATATAAAAATAATATTTACAGGTTCTGGGGATTAGGACTTGGATTTTTTGGAGGACAGGGGCAGCAGAAAGGAGTCTGACTCAGCCTACCACACCCTCCCATGGCAGAATAGCCTTGACCTGCCATGTATTTGCATAATGACTTTCTTGTTTCTCTTGTTCCTTGTTATTTGTATTAGAATGCATGTCTTGGCTAGGAACTGTGCCTCAGCCCTGTAATCCCAGCACTTTGGGAGGCCAAGGTGGGCAGATCACTTGAGGTCAGGAGTTTGAGAACAGCCTGGTCAACATGGTGAAACCCTGTCTCTACTAAAAGTACAAAAATTAGCCGGGTGTGGTGGTGTGTGCTTCCCAGCTACTCAGGAGGGTGAGGCATGAGAATCCCTTGAATGCTGGAGGCGAAGGTTACAGTGAGCCGAGATTGAACCACTGCACTGGTCTGGGCAACAGAACGAGACTCTAACTCAAAAATAAAATAAAATAAACAAAATAAAATAAAATAAAATAAAAGTCTGTCTTATTTCCATGTTCCACTGAGAAGATTCTGGCCCCTGTATATTAAGTTTAGGTGATTTCTTATCATCCTAGCAAAATAATGATACTGTGAAGTCGTATGAATTTCAAATAAAGCAAGGTCTCTGAATAAAACAGGTAAGCTCCAAAAAACTTTCCTCCATCGCTGCCTCTGTTATTCAGCCTGCCAGTTGAGAACAGCAGTCAGAGAACAGCAACCAGAACACGGAAAAGGTATTATGTTTTCTGGCTGTAATGTTGGATGTCATGTGCCAGTTAATTTTCCTAAGACTCCTTTATCCTATCTGCCTTCTCTAGATTACTCAAGGACTCTAAAAGGCAATAGCCTATTGTTACTATTGTTACCAAACTCTTAGGAGTTCAACAGGAAGTTTTAATTTATTTCTTTATAATTTAAAAATACTGAAATGCAAACCTATTTCATGCAAACGGGAGACCCTGGGGTCAGGGATTTAGATTGCAGCCCAAATCAAATGGGTTTTATTTTAAATTATTTAATAGGCTACTTCATTTGGGCTGTTAACAAATAAAAAAAGAAAAATCTGCTTCTAAAGTCAATCCTTAAATCCATAGAAAGATCTAACAAACACTGTGGTAGAGTAAAATTGCTAAAGGTACAATGTATATTTTCCAAATATTCTGAATGGCATTCAGGGTACTGAATAAAGAGAAGCACAGCACATATGCTTTCAGATTTATAGGTAACACCCCAAAACTCTAACCGTAGATGCAAGTAAACATTGAGCACTTAAAACTGGTCCCTTGGAAATGGAAATTTTCTGGTATTAAAGGATAATTTAAAAGAAAAAGTAGATTATTTCTCATACAAATAGAAAATTAATACATGTCAAAAATGTTGTCATTATTTAGCAAGTCAATCAGTAGGATGTTATCACCAATTCAAAGGAGAATTTGAAGGACACACTAAAACAGGCAATTAGGAAGGTGAAATGAATTTATTGGGAGATGCAAAACTGGTAAATATCTAGAGGGTAATAATCAATTGCATTTCAAAGGATAAAATACATTTTCATTTCTATGGACAAAAACTATTTGTATTACTATCAGTTACCTACAACACAGCATTCTAAAATAATCCAAAGACAATGAAAGGTGCAGGCTGCTATAGAAACTGATCATTCTGAAAGGTGCACTAAAAAGCACATCCAATAATCTTTTCCACCTATTTTAGCATGCTTCACAGTTTTTCTTGACAAGCGGAAAATTCTTGACAATTTTCCCTACACTTCAGGGCTTCTGACAGTTTATCAACAAACACATTGATATGAGTCAGAGCACACTCCAAACAACAGAACATCAGCTCACAAGCCACACTCTCCAAATTATAAACTGAAAGAAGTGCCTGGGCCCATGCCAACTCAAAGGATGGCAGTTATTTAGACATTCTGCAAAGCGCAGAATGCTGGGGTGTGGAGACACTGCCCCAAATAATAAAACAATAAAATTCCCCATAAACCTTGCATTGTAAATATATGGAAACCAGGAAACACCCCAAGAAGAAATAGAGCATGGAATTACTCCTGATCACAAAACACTTAAGGGAAAATTACTCTTCCATATAAATCATGGCACACCACACAGACACGAACTTGCACACACTGACATGCACATTCACAAATCAAAGTACAGATGTGAATCCTTGAATTACAAAAATTCAAATTGTGTTATCTTACATCAAAAACACAAAAATTCAGTATACATCCAAGTAAATACTGGATGTCATGGTACCCCCTCAAACACCAAAGTCATCCGCACTACAAAAGCTGCATGGTGCTCACTGAAAACACCAGGGAATCACCTCCCAGTACTGATAACAACACCTACAGTTAAAATATAGAATAGATAATTTTTCAAATAAATCTCACAAATAATAATATGTACATGTTGACATATTGACCTTTTTTATATATTGACATTAACATATATTGCATATTAGATATGATTTATGCATATAGCAATATATCATTTTTATTTATATCATTCTTTATTTCCCAGCACTTAATTATTAAATAATTATGATGGCCTAATGGCCTAAAGGCTATGGGAGAAATTTTTTTTTATTATTATACTTTAAGTTCTGGGGTACATGTGTACAACGTGCAGGTTTGTTACATGTGTATACATGTGCCATGTTGGTGTGCTGTACCCATTAACTCGTCATTTACATTAGGTATATCTCCTACTGCTATCCCTCCTCCCTACCCCCTCCCCACAATAGGACCTCGTGTATGATGTTCCCCTTCCTGTGTCCAAGTGATCTCATTGTTCAATTCCCACCTATGAGTGAGAACATGTGGTATTTGGTTTTCTGTTCTTGCAATAGTTTGCTGAGAATGATGGTTTCCAGCTGCATCTATGTCCCTCAAAGGACACGAACTCATCCTTTTTTATGGCTGCATAGTATTCCATGGTGTATATGTGCCACATTTTCTTAATCCAGTCTGTCACTGATGGACATTTGAGTTGATTCCAAGTCTTTGCTATTGTGAATAGTGCCACAATAAACATACGTGTGCATGTGTCTTTATACCAGCATGACTTATAATCCTTTGGGTATATACCCAGTAAGGGGATGGGTGGGTCGAATGGTATTTCTAGTTCTAGATCCTTGAGGAATCGCCACACTGTTTTCTACAATGGTTGGACTAGAAATTTTAAGTAAAACATAGCTCCTGTACTCAATAAGCTTATGATTTTGTTGAAGTAGACAGCACACACACAAAACTTTATAAGAAAGCATATGCCGGGAGCGGTGGCTCAAGCCTGTAATCCCAGCACTTTGGGAGGCCGAGATGGGCGGATCACAAGGTCAGAAGATCGAGACCATCCTGGCTAACACGGTGAAACCCCGTCTCTACTAAAAAATACAAAAAACTAGCCGGAGGAGGTGGCGGGTGCCTGTAGTCCCAGCTACTCGGGAGGCTGAGGCAGGAGAACGGCGTAAACTCGGGAGGCGGAGCTTGCAGTGAGCAGAGATCCAGCCACTGCACTCCAGCCTAGGTGACAGAGCAAGACTCCATCTGAAAAAAAAAAAAAAAAAAGAAAAGAAAGCATAAAGAGTAAGGGCTCAAAGTGGAACAGTGACATCACAAGTCAGTGTCCAAGTAAAAACTCCCATCAAAATTTCCAATAAGATTCCTTAACTCTCAGATTTTCTAGAAAAATAAGAATCTTTAAATGTTAGAATCGCATTCAGTCGAGTATGTGTGTAAGAGTATACAAACGTGACCCTATTTTATTATGATTTCAAAGTCAGAAGAAATCTCTGTGAGCTGGAACAGTGAGAAAAGGCTTTAAGGAGAAGACCCTGAAATATAGGAGGATTTGTAACTATTTTAGCACTTACCAGTTCCTTCGAAAACAGCTAGTTTGATAGGATGTGGTAAGCAGCAAGATCAAGCCTGAAGAAACTATGCCTAAAGGTGTGCAGTGAAATACATCAGCCTAGGGTGGATGAATAGGTGAATGACTGAATGTAGTCTCCTGGTCTTCTGTACTCAGATTTGCTCATATTAGTAAACTGCCAATGAGAAAATCAGCTCCCTGATGCTCCCTGTCTATCTTCTGTAGGCAGTTAAGAGTTGACCGCAGTTAATTATCAAGATACAGCAGATGACCACAAATTCTAGTAAAGAATCAAAAGCAGCAGAGGCAGTAGAATGCCTCTATCTTCAAGGCAGAGAAAATGCTGGTACCTAGAACACACACAAATGGAAAGGACAAAAAGAAGCATATGTAATTAATTTTCTTCATTTCATTTTGTTCATGTAAAATTCCTTCCCTTTGAATTTTTTAACGTGAAATGTTGAGAACAGCGTAACCTTGTATTTGATGAGACCGCAACTCCTCTGGGAGAAAGGCTTCCGAATTTAAGTGCTCAGCAAAGCACTTGGCACACTTATTTGAGAGAGTGAAATGGCAAGGGAGACAGCACGAGATTGCAGTGGCACTATTATTTTAATTCCAATTGCAATGAGTGTGCATGCCTCATTATACTATGTGGAAAGGCCAAAAGCAGAATACTTAATGCAGAAATACATGCAACTTATATGAGCTTCTTTAGCCTACATTATTAAGTACCTGAGCACAGAACTGTGCAGCAACATTTATATTCAAGTTTTTCTTTTATAAAAGGAACATGATGCTACCATGGAAACCTGCTAAGTAATACGTATCTGATCTATTTGTGACACATCCTTTTCACTGTGGCCACTGTAATTCTTTTTAGAAATTATTTTGGAAAAAGTTCATATTTTAAACCTGAGTTCAATGTCTATCTTTGTAAACAGGTGCTCAATTCATTTTTGAAATTATTTATGTTTATTGAGTACCTCCCGCATGCCACTGTGTAGACTCTGCGGATATAGCAATGAACAAAATATCCAATTCTCTGCTCTCCTGGGACTTACATTCTAGTTTTAATGAAAGTACATAAGGTTTCTTTCTTAGAAAGATCCAGCTTAGACTATTTTCTTTCTATGGCTCTCAATCCCTGCCTGTAAAAGGACAAGTCATGAACTGGTAACAACAAACCTAGATCCCAACCTCACCTCTGCCATTACTAAATTTAAGACTAAGTGACTCAACTAACTCTTTGAATCTCAGGTTCCTTTGAATCTTTGAAAGAAAAAGCTATGCTTCACATCTTATGGTCTATGTTTCATATTTTCACTGTTCTTGGTAAAGAGAAACCAACCACATTCTGTAATCACGTACTTCTCAGGAAATTTTCAAAAACTGAACATTCTAAAACATACCTACCTACGAATGAATGAAAGAAACATTTCTATTTTCTCAAGAAACCTGCAGCTAGACAATCTACAATAATATTAATATTAGAAATATGAACTAAAACCCTCATCGAAGATAATGAGAAAAATATTTTTAAAACCAGTTTTCTCAGATTGAAAGTATATGTTATTGTATAAGACAGTCTTTAAGTACATGCATCATTTTATTATCTAATTACATTTAAACTTATTGAATTAAATATATGTTTATCTCTGCTCCTCGCCAACCTGCAAAAGAATGGAGTTTCTAAAGAGAGCAGAGAGTAAAGGATTAAAAATACCAAACAGAAGTGAAAATGGCAATAGATGCAGGTGCCAACAATTATTTCTGGAAGACAAAAAGCATAGGTGAGCTCTAATTGACTTATCAAGGCAACAAAAGCTGAAAGCCAAGGATAACAGAGATGGTGATTTGAGCTGCAGAAAGACTCAGAATTGAAGGTACCAAAAACCTCAGAAATCAGAGGTGAAAAAAAAAATATATCTAAAAACAGAAAGACTGTTTGAAAATCTGTTTGAGAATTGTTAAAGTATGCCCCCAGCTGACAGACAAAATGGACTCCCTGTGGCTATCTGAGGTGGTCAAAGTTTAAAAAGAACCAGGCAACCACGGCTGGGTGAAGAAGCAGTCACGCATTCTGTGTTCTCAGAAAGATGTAAAAGTGTTACAGGACCTCCCTTTCTACAATCAAGCCAAACTATTTCTTATCGTCAGTGCCGAGATAAACCATGGCTAGAAACCACCACCCAACAAGGCCATTGGAAACAAATACCTGACAGAGACTTCTGATTTGAGGCCTGGAACCAACCAATCAAAGCTCCTCTGCCCCAGCCAATCAGGGCTTGGTTGTATCGCTCATCAGAACTCAGCTGCACCACCCAATCAAAAACAAGAGAATGTCAATCCTTCATTTGCACAAATAAACTTGATGGGGAACCCGTGCAGTGAGTTTTGCTGTAAAACCCTAATCCTCCTTTGTTCTCAGGAATGCAACTTCCTTTTCATTAAAGGCTGCATCTCCCTGGTTTGCAAACTCTTCACTGGAATAAACCCTTTCCTCCAAATTCCTTTTCAGAGAACTTTTGCTCACAGAATGTAAACCTTTCAGTTTCCCTTTCACCTCATGACAAAGGAAGAGTTATGTCCTCTGGGGAAAAAAAAAAAAAAAAAAAAAATCAACTAGGGAGGTTACAGATTCAGGGACATCAAGTAATGAAGCAAAAAAAAAAGATTTTTTTTTTTTTTAAACGGGGCTATGTAAACAGCTAAGTAATGAAAGATGAGATCCACCTCGGGCACACATCCCCAACAATGAAACCCTAAGTCCAGCTACCTTCAATGCCACTGTCCTTTCGGCTTCAACTACCACCCCCAAAGACTAGAAGAGCCATCTTCCTGCCCTCCCAAAGGTGCCTTCAGTGGATGTTACACCCTACACTAGTATCCTTTCCCACATCATTTCAGCTGATTTTCACACTTGCTTCCCTTAGAATTTAGATTAGCTGGAATGTAACCTTTATCCATAATATGATCATTACCATTGTCATTAAAAACATTAACAACATTTGCATAACTCTGTAAGCTTTCCAAAATAATTTTCATGACATTAACCCACGTGAATTTGTCCACAGTACGGTCCCACGTAGTAGGCAAGGGTCATCCTCATGGCTCCTGACCTATCTCAATCTCATCTCCTGCTGTCCAGATGAACACCACCATCAGCCTAACAGGCTTCTTTGCTTCTGCTCTTGCCCACACCCACTACACTCCACAGCCAGTTCTAAATAGAAGATGTCATTATGTCATCCTTGCTCAATACCCCAGAATGGCTTCCCATTGGCCTGAGGATAAAGTCCACAATCTTGCATTGCATAAAATGCCGTTTTCAATTCATTCTCGATCTGCTGCTTGAAGCTTCATTTCTTAACATTATTCATATATGAAATGTTGAAGCTACAGGATCAAATATGCTATACAATTCCTCGCCTCCAGAGCCCAGCATGTAAGTGACTTTTTCTCTGCCTGGAAGGTTCTTTCTGCCCACATCTTGTAATAGCATGTGGAAATCTATATAACAAATCACTGTGTAACAGATTCTCTTTCAGGCCCACCCCTACTATTTGCAGGACCAAGGCCAGGAGTATAAATTGATGTGCCTCTTCCTCTTCAATACCTACCCTGCACCCTGAGAGGTCTGCCTCACATACAAGAGGCAACCCCAGCCTGCACATCCAACTCTAGTAAGTGTTCCTGCCACAATGGCATGGTCTATTAATACATCAGGAGGATGGACCTGGGAAACCTCACAAAGGCCCTAGAAGCAATCTTGGACCTTTTAGGCAGGTAATTTCAAGGTCATGTTAGCAGAGTATGATAAAAAGAAGTTGGGGCATGACATGCAGGTGGCCACAACTCCTTGGCCCACAGACTGTAAAGCAAGAGGAGGGACACAGAGGAGGACCCTCTACAGTGGAGACCAAGGCAGGGGCCCCTCTTGCCTGGTCTAAAGGTAGTATTGGTCTCTATTATATGACAACATCCAAACATAAGAATAGTGAGAAAGATAGTTATCACTTTATAAAGTAAAATTTAAAATTTCTTAGAAGGGAGGGAGGATCCCTCCCTCTACCTCTTGAAGGGTCCTCACGTAACTAGGTAATAGTAATTTTCTTTTTTTTTTCCAAGCCCAAATTAAAATCACAAAGGTATATGAAAGTATAATTTTCCAAAAAGGGAAAAGCAAAATCCTTGGAAACCCATTTGTTTTGTCTAATTATATATGGTTAAAACTTACCTGTACATAAGCTATAAATTCTTCTAAATTAATCAGGCTGAAACTAAAAGGACGTCTTTGCTTTTGCAAGATTTGAGCAACTACTTACTATTTAATAAGCACCAAGAGAAACTACACCAAAATTTCAGAATATATTATATATACCCCATGATACATCAATTCCACTTTTAGGAATGTAATCCAAGGAAGCCACGTTTGTATCATAGCATTATTTAAAATAGTGAAAACTTTAAAACAATTGTGCAACAATAACAGACTGGTTAATAAATTAGGGTATACACACATAATAACTTTTATATAGTCCATTTTAAAATAATATGAAAAAGGTATATGTAATAACAAAATTATTTCTGACATATTTAAGTATAAAACACAGGTTATAAAGCAATATATCTGAACTCCTGTAGAGTGAGTGTGAGTGTGTGTGTGTGTGTGTGTGTGTTGGATACATGCAAAAAAGGCTATAAGTACATATACTAAAAGATTGACAGTAGTTAACTAAGTGATGTGACTATTTTTATTTTATATAATTACGTATTTTCAAAATTTTCTACAGTTAAAATATATTTATTTCCTTCAATTCAGGTAATTTTTTTGCCAAGACATTTAAAAAATTCATATTTCTCCTTACTTTAGGATAAGATATCTGGTGGGACATGAGAAAATTCAAAGGATACCACTGAAGGATGATTCCATAACATTCATTAGCTCCTCAGTCTAAATCACTTTCTCTGATGGGTGGCATTCACCTAGCAAGGCTTTAAAGGCAAAGTCATAAGTAAGACACAGGTCAGATAAGTTCTGAGGAAGGGAATATGGAAGGGAAAATCCAACGCTTAAGTACTTTTGAAATGAGCAGATACAAGAAGGATTCTGCTACAGAGTGGATAAAGAAAAGTGGGATAGTCAAATGAGAGAAAACAGAACAAAAAGATGATGGAGCACAGACAGCACACTTTGCTGATTTCAAAATTTGGCTTCAGAAGGGACAACTCCACATCTGAATTCAGTTAAGCCGCTGGCAGATCTCAGACAGAAAAAAAATTATAAAAGTTCAATTTAAATGTAAAAGCTAATTCTTGCCAATGCTGCCACTTGAAATTGAGCTTTACTTTGTGCAGAAATAGCATACGTGATAAGTGGCTCTGAACATTAAGACATCCAAAATTATGTTTTTGTTTGCAAATTGTGAGATAAATAAAAATAAGTGAGTTAAGTTCTTTTGCATTCAACTGACCCTGTAAGAATATCTTAAATCAATAACTTTTTAAAAAAAATAATATAACCCTAATAATACCTCTGTCATAACTATACTTTCTAAAATTAACCTTAAAACATCTATTAAAAGGTTTTCTTCTTTAACCATAAACATTAGACACCTGCTGTTCTGTCTGCCTGGCATGGCTTCCTATTTCTTTAGGTAACAGCATGTCCCCTGCTTCATTACACTTTGTAGTTCTGAGTGGGCCAATCCCTGGCCAGGCCCTAATATGGACATGCTATCTGGACAGTCACAATAAACTATTCACAGTGGTGCTAACCAAGATGAAGAAAGTCCACTATAGTTTCTTGTTCCCATTTTGCCCAAAATATAAAAGCAAGATTCTGCAAAATAAATAATAGCAGGTAGTCTGGAGAAGAAAGTGAGAACTTTCTAACAGCTAATACAATGGTAGGGAGTTACCTGGCTTCTTTTCTTTCCTTTTTCTCCTTGAGCTGAAGGTGGGCCAAATCAGAGAATTGCACAGTGGGTGCAGAATGCTAAAATCTACAAGACAGGCTCATTTTTCTGGCCAGAAGAACAAGAAAAAAGATCCCTGTGGGTGGAGTACTGGGAGAGGGGAAATGGGATCAGAAAGTGAGAGGCATATCCATGTGCTTTTTTATATTAATGTTCTTTTTCTCTTCCAGTCTTTCCCCAAGGCCAGCACCAGTTTAGAACAGCACCGATGCCACCACAACAATGCAAACACCTAATACTCCAAGAGAAAACCTCTTTCTCTACATAAAATGACTAGAACAGGGACTTCAGCTGTGCAAAGGGTTTAGGAGAAAATCCTTATTTTTTTTTAATTCCTTCTTTGTCTTGTCACTTCATCCCCGTCAAGTGGAATTACACAAAAACATGCAAGCTAAAACTATATAATAATTCATCTTTCTGGCCAGAGGAAATATAAAAAGCAGTCCTGAGAAAATATTCAGAGAGTAATGGAGAAGAGAATCCTCTGGTTCAGTCTATGAAGTGACAGCCCCGGGCTCACCTTCAAACTGTGCAAATATGGAATATACTCAAATAAGTATAGCGAAGGCATGGAGAGCTGAACTACAACATAAACCACTATCTGAACTAAACCCTGAGTACTGAGCAAGGGGCAGATGATCCTACCCCTCACCTCCCCTCTCCACACACACAAAAGATAAAAATAGCCAAAGCTTTGAAAACTGAACAGACACTGGAAGGAACCACCATACACAAAAGGTGAGAAAAACCATACGGTCTGAACCTAACCAGGTCAACTGCCTGCTAAAACAAACCAACCAAACAACTACAGAGGATTTTATAAGGATCTAGAGATTTATAACATAATATTAAAAATATCCAGGATACAATCAAAACTCACTTGGATATACAAAGAACAAGGAAAATCTGACTAATGCTCCAGAGAAAAGACAATCAACATATAACACCACCAAAATGTCACAAATATTAGATTCTCTAAAAATGCAGAGCATCTAGTACAACCATCATGCGTAAGGTTAAGGCACTCTAGGGCCTGGGGTCCTCAGAACTGCCCTGCATAAGTTCTGTGTTTTCAGGCTTAAACTGTGTGAGTCAGGTTGCTGTCACTGCAACTATAGGTGCTAACAGATACTTGAGATAGGCAATCATTCTATAATACCAACTCATATTTATGTATGTCTCAAATCTCAGTCAAGGTTGATGAGTGTGGTGGTGATGATAGCTGCCACTCATTATTCATACGTATCAGTCATTGTGCTAAGTTCCCAATATCTTAGTGCTGCCCACCACCTTATAAGGCAGAGTTTTTACAGATAAGGAAACCAACAAAGATTTAAGTAACCTCCCAATATCATACAGCTGATTTATAGGGGTTCTGGGAATAGAACCTAAGTGCCTAACTCCAAAGCCTGTCCTCATGACCATTATAGTTCCCTTGCTGGATCCTAAGAGCTAATGTTAAATCTAAAAATTTCATAAACATAAATCGAAATAAAAGCTGATGCCTCACTATTCCTCCCTGTATATCACAGAAAGCAGAATTTGGTTAGCAATATCCCCTTTCACCCAATCTCTCCCCATACCTCTCAATATCATGTCTCTCCCCATATCATACCTCTCCCTGTACTCTCAATACCGTAACACCACCCTGTCTCCTGGGGAATCAATAACCTCAAAGTAAATTTAAAAATAATTCTTCACAAGTTATCTGTTCCAAAATATCTTTACTTTCTACCACATTTCTTCTAATTCCTCAGCTTTGTCTGTTTTCCTATGGCAGTTTTAAAACAATATTTGATATTTTGTTTTCTGATTACAAAGCAATACATACTCTGTATGAAGAGTTTAGAAAATAGGGAAGCACAAAAAAACTTATCATAATATCATCAACCAAAAATAACCACTGTTAGGATGTCAATCATTTTTCTAAGCACATTTATTTAAAAAAATTAAGATAGCATTTATCATATCAAGTTTATATTTTGCAAGTAATAAGTATTAATATTTACTTGAGAAAATTAGAAAATATGGATAAGGATGGCTTTTCTATGGCATTCTCTTTATTAATATTTTTTAAAGTTATATATTAATATGTCATGGTCACTTCCTGACATGGTTTGGCTCTGTGTCCCCAAATTTCACCTTTAATTGTAATCCCCATAATTTCCACCTGTCAAGGGTGGGACCAGGTGGAGATAACTAAATCATGGGAGCAGTTTCCCCATGCTCTTGTGATAGTGAGTGAGTCTCATGAGGTCTGATGGTTTTATAAGCATCTGGCATTTCCACTGCTTGCAGTCATTCTCTCTCCTGCCACCCTGTGAAGAGGAGGCCTCCCCAGCCATGACTGTAAGTTTCCTGAGGCCTCCCCAGCCATGTGGAACTGTCAATCAATTAAACCTCTTTCCTTTAAAAATTACCCAGTCTCAGGTATTTCTTCACAGCAACATGAGAACAGACTAATACACTTCCAGTAAGAAAATTAAACATTTATCTGTTCACAAAATATAACACACATCTCTGCATCTAGGAATAAATTAAGAGAAAATATAAGGCACACTGGTTGGGAACGATGAAGCCTATTTGCCTTATTCTTTTCGCCAGTACCTATGGATATCTTTCCTTTGTGGGAAAAATAATGGAACATTTTCTCAGTGCTCTCAGACCCTTCTCCATGATTCACTGCAGAAACTTCAAGCAGGCAGATTATTTATAGTCTAAGAAGGAGTCTGAGGCAAGAACTTGATTCTCATCCCAGCACCATCATTTTTCCAACTGTGTGCCTTAGGAAGGGCACTCAGTATCTCTGAACCTCAATTTCCTTGTCTGTCTGTAATAAGATTGTAATGTCTTACACCTCTTCATCTTGTAAGGCTATAGGAATAAACACACATGGTAATATTTAGGCTTGAGTGCCAGGAAAACTCTTACTCAATTATTGTATTTCAGGTCATAAACTATACTAGACACCAGAAAATAATGACTGTAACTGTATATTTTCTGATTTCATCCTTGTGGCAACACTATGAGGCAGGTACTGACACATTTCCTCAATTCTAAAGTGCAGATTTGAAGACTTTTGAAACGACATCAAAAGAAACTTGTCACTAGCTTTGCAGAATAAGTGTCAGAGCCCATGTCTATGCAAATTTAATAGGCCAACTATACACTCATTTTGTTATCACTTCGGTTACCTGTATCACAAGAGTTGGATTTATCTTTAACTTTCTATTTATAGCATCTGAATAAAGATTGCACAATGATGCAGCAAAGAGACCAAAAGTTAATGTGTACAAAAATTACCTCTGCCACAAGAGGTAATATAATTAAGAGGACAGAAGTTGCCAACTCCCCAAGAAAAGACCACGTTAAGTTTAAAAGCTAGAATACAACCACTTCATGCATCTTGAAGGACTGTCACTCAGATACTATCAAACACTTCTGAATAACTCCAAAGAGACAGAGGTTAGCTACAGGTGACAGAATCATAAGTGTAACCTAGTAGAACAAAGAAGCTCTTAGGGGTATTTATAAAAAGAGTTCAAATTATTCACAGTAGGGAAATATAAATTAAAACCTAACAAACAAAATCAACAGGAAATGTGAGACACCAGTCCAGCCTTAACTTATGGGATGCTGTTAAAACTAATTGATTAAGTACCTTAATTGGCAGATGCCTAAACCCAACTGAGCCAGAGCATGAGTTCACAAAAGACTTGACATGGGTAAAGCCATAATGTGGAGAGAATGCAAAACAGGGTGTAGAGTAATAAAAGAAGAAAATTGGGGGATACTAATATGGAAGGCAAGACAGAGGTAGTATCAGGTCAAGCCAATGTGAGCTAGGATCCCAAGCACAGGTTTAGAAAAGAAACATGTCACCCAATCTCACAAACTGCCCATGGACAGAAGTAACTCATGAGACTCCCAGGGATATCCAAGGGAGAGAATACAGTCATGGGTTCTTAGTTTCTGTTTCTGGTTGGGCCACCAAAGCCCCTTCCTCATCCCTCTTTTCCACTTATCACTAAAGATAGAAACTGAAGATCATGGTTTCAGGCTGGTAAAAGCCTAAAACAAAACAAAACAAAACAGAACAACAGCAAAATAAGGCGGGCTGGACAAGCTTGCTAGATATTCCAGGCGAAGGCACAGACTTGATCTTTGACAGAAACATTAAAGAAGAAATTATACAAAATTAAGTGGATACACTTATACTATTGTCAGTTGGAAAAAATTATTGTACATTTAACAGGGTGGCAATTTCTCTCACTTACCAAAAAAGGTAATAAAACTCTGGTATATTTTAGAATAAATGGTGCCTTAGAATTGAGGAAATATGGTATTGAGACAAATTTGAGATTCCAGGTTTCTGACATCAAACAGTATGGGTGAGGCAAAGCCAAATGCCAAAAATAGCACAAGCAGAATTCTGTCTTTGCTGTATTACAGTTACTAACCTTAGCAATTCACTTACTAACATACATTAGAGGCAGTTCCCTCTTTTATTACTTGCTTTTAGTACTTCAGCACTTCCTATCTCAGCTGGATCCCCATCCACTTTCTGCAGTCTTTATGGACACCTTCCCTAGTCAGTTCACCTTCCCACTCTCCTCATGACAAATCTAAAATTTTTTCAAGCTCAGTCCCTTCACTCTCAACAAATAACCTTGCATTCTACCTTGACAAGAACATAAAAACTCTCTAGGCATTAGTTTCCTCAAATTGTCTCCCATCTTCTGTGTTTGGGCATGCACAGACTGACATGCATGCCTCCTTCCTGTGGGTCTCAAGTACTAATGGATCCTTCCTACTTTCCAAAACAAGTATCTCTGCCTGTTCTTCCAATCTCATCCTCTCCTTAAATGTGTTCCATTCATTCCACTAATTATTCTGCCTCTTTCTTGCTTTGGTAATGCCTATCTTTCATCTGGCTCTCCCCTCAACAAATAAATGATTAACATTTCCCCCATTATTAAGAAAATAAAACAGCATCTCCACTGATCCTGCGTGTTGGTGGCTCACCATTTGCTCTCCAGATCCATTCTCCAAGGCAGGCCTGGAGAGGTTGACCTTTCTGGACTGTATCACTCAGGCTCCTTTGCCCTTGGATTCTGGATGTCCATCTGATGGGAGGCATCAGCAGGAGATTAGAGTTCTCTATCTCCTTTCTGCCTTCCACAGCCACTGAGCTTCCAGGAACACCATTTCCTCCACTTAAGGAAGGGTCAGACCTACAAGTGCTAACCAGTTGCTACTAGCTCTTCATGCTTCTGTTGTTGGTTCCCTTAAATCGGTCCATACCTCCATAAAAATTTCTTCATTAAACTCTATTCAGTTGAACTTTTGCGAAAGCCATCTGTTTCCTGTTGGGACTCTGTGATACATCTTATGCCCCTCTCTAGCTCCTTTCCATTTCTTCCCAGCTATGCTTCCTGAAAAACTAGTCTAGACTCACTAACTGCCAGTATCATCTCTCATCTATACTTCAACTAACTGTGATCTGGCTTCTGTCCCCTCATGAATCCACTAAACTGATCTGTCTACTGTGGTATTCTAGACCACTTATGACCTGGTCCTGACTACCGTCCAGCTATACCTCCCACCATCTGCCATTAAACCATGTGCTCAAAACACAACAAATGTTTCTAGCTGTCTTGGAGGATCTTACATGGTTCCCTCCACTTGGAGAATCCTTCTCTGCTTCAGGCACCTAATGAACCCCTAGTCATGTGCAAGCCTCAACTCAGGAAGCACCTCCTTCTGGGAATACTTACTTCTCTTATTCTCCACCAACTAGAATTAATTGTTCCACACATGTAGTCCCAGCTCCTGTATACAACTCATACTCATCACTTTACAGTATCATTGTGATTTACATTGTAATCCCACCAAATAGTTATGTCTTGCAGCAGAATGAGACCAGACTCCCCAGAAAATAGGTCTGGAGGCAAAATCTTATGTGATAACACCTTTTTGGGAAGTGCAATTCCGAGGATCCAGAAGCAAAGCAGGAAAGAAGAGAGAGCAAGCATAAGAGTGTCACTGAGGCTGGGTGCAGTGGCTCATGCCTGTAATCCCAGCACTTTGGGAGGCGAGGTCAGGAGTTCAAGACCAGCCTGGCCAACATGGCAAAAGCCCATCCCTACTAAAAAAAAGTACAAAAAATTAGGTATGGTGGCACGTGTCTGTAATCCCAGCTACTTGGACACTGAGGCACAAGAATCACTTGAACCCAGGAGGCAGAGGTTGCAGTGAGCCAAGATCGCACTACTGCACTCCAGCATTGGCAACAAAGTAAGACTCTGTCTCCAAAAACAGAGAGAGAGAGAGAGGCACCAAGCTGGCCACAGCTTCCTTATAAAATGATTGTTCAGATTTGCAGAATTGCAGAATGTCTTCAGAGAGAAGGTATAAAACTACTGAGTCTCTGAACAGCCAATCTAGGAGTAAGAAGAAGAAAACTTTACCCACCAACTCCCTTTGCTCATTGGTCAATGTTTGGCCACACGGGATGTTAACTCCTTGGAACTACCAGGTTGCATATGTGAGCACTGAACAGGTCCCACAGTGTTTTAGTGGCAACAGGGAAATCTGAGGACAAGAGGCACATGGCATGGACATGAAGCAAGATGCTGTTGGGTTCTCCCTTCAAGCAACATGAAGGACTGCCAGCAACCTAACAATTATGGGAAGCAGAAGTAGTCAGACAGCAAGATAAGTGTATAGCTCTGCCATGATGTATAAACCAAATGTCTCCAAAACCTAGGATAGTTCTAGAAAAAAATAACAGGAACTTAGGAAATATTGACTAACTTATTAGAAAAATAAGTTGATTCTTGTCTAAATGACACATCTCAATTGAGAGGTTCTAAATCTCTTAATGGGTAGATCCATATAGTATTAGTATCTTCAATGGTACAAAGTTGCAGCTAATTCTGAGGCTCGTGAGCCATTTTAATTCAAAAGTTAGAAGAAGGAGTCCAAAGGGTGGCAATAAATTCAACATTTTTATTATATCTTCCCTTTTAGAAAGAGAAAAGACTGGCCTGGCACGGTGGCTCACGCCTGTAATCCCAGCACTTTGGGAGGCCACAGCGGGTGGATCACCTGAGATAAGGAGTTCAAGATCAGCTTGACGAACATGGTGAAACCCCATCTCTACTAAATACAAAAAGTTAGCCTGCCATGGTGGCACACACCTGTAATCCCAGCTACTTGGGAGGCTGAGGCAGGAGAATCACTTGAACCCAGGAGGCGGAGATTGCAGTGAGCCAAGATTGTGCCATTGCACTCTAGCCTGGGCGACAAGAGCAAAACTCTGTCTCAAAAAAGAAAAAGAGACAAGCCTAATGCCTAAGGTTATTTTATTTACCAATCGGTGTTTCTCAATTATTTGGATGGGACAATCTTCATTGTGCAACACTGTTCCCACCTGTCTGATCCAAATTAATGTTCTAGTTTACAAATGAGAAATATTCCCATTCAACTAAAATGACTTTTTCTAACAGTAATATAATGCTGTAGAAATGAATAATTAGGAAATGGACTCAAGGGTCTGAAGTTCTACTCCGTATTTATGAGATGCAACTAATCAAACGTTCATCCTTGAAACCAAAACAAGCATTCCCTAAAGCACCAAAGGAGCTCTCCAACAATGTTAATGCTTACACTCCCCCTCCCCCACCCCACATACTCTACATCTGCCTCACTAGTATCTACGGAAGCCCAAACATATTTCAGTGGATAATTTTGGACAATCTGGACAAAAGAATACAAAGAACTCCCACAGCCCCAATTTAGACAAGAAACAAGGAACCTAAATCAGTTGTGGTCATGGTTACCTAGCCACATGTTTAGGCAAATAAGGTAGGATCAACAATTAGTTATTTCAACCTTAAAGCAGAAAAATTAGCCTTTGTTCACAACTCAATTTGTGAATAATCAGGTCTGTCAGAGTTCTTGCTAACGATGAGTGAAAAAGTTATGTATATGCAACTTCTATACCCTGGGTTTAATTTAGTCCCCCATAGGAAAGATTATGGTAGCCAAGGAAATAATTGTAAATACATGGTTTCCTTCAACAAAAACTGGAACATTCAGTCCAGAGAAAATCAAACAAACACATAAGGAGAAGCATTTTAATGAAAACGTTAAGGGACATATTACTTTTAAATTTGATTATCAATGGCTTCCACGGTATCAACTATGAGTCAAATAGTTAAGAACAAATGTAAACATAAGCCTTTATTGAAAGATTGCAAAGCCCTTATTAAAACAGTATGTCATCTAATGATGTGATACTATAAAAAAATGTTGAATACCCCTTTGAGTTCATTATGAGGTTTGGGTTCTCAATAATGGAACGCAGGAACAAGGCCATGACCCTAGAGGAGAATGCATGCTCATCACAGCTCACCGTCCCTAGGAGTGGAGGCTTCTCTGCAGCAGGGTGTTTGTTTTAGTCAGCTCAGGCTGCTATAATAAAACATCATAGACTGGATCGCTTAAACAATGGAAATTCATTTATCACAGTCTAGAGGCTGGGAAGTCACTTGGTTCCTGGTGAGGGCTCCCTTCCTGGCTTGCAGAAGGCTGCCTTCTCCCTCCCCATGGCCTCATATGGCCTTTCCTGGGAGCATGAGGAAGAAAGATCTCTCTTCCTCGTTTATTAAGGCCACTAGTCCCATCAGGAGGGCTGCTCTCTGATGACCTTATCAAAGCTTAATCACCTCTCTAAAGCCCACTGCAGCTTAGGGCTTCCACATAGGAATTTGGAGGGGACACAAACACTCAGTCCCTCACCATGCTGCTCTCTGGTATTAGGAGGAAGAGACCAACTATTTGAGTTCTGAAGGTTCTTCTGGGAATTTCAAAGGAAACTGTTATCTTTTTGATATAATATTTCAATCAAGAGGCAAAATTGTGTAGCTGATGAAAGTACAGAACTCTGAAAGTAGGCCTGGTTTGATTCATGAGCAGGTTGCTTAATTTTTTGTTATCTGTAGAGAAGAGTTAATAATAGTAACTTCCTCACAGCCTGTTGTGAAAATTAAATGAGTTAATGTGAATATGAAAGTACAGTAGCCCTCTTTATCCATGGATTCTGCATCCTCAGATTCAACCAACCACAGATTAAGAATTCAAGGTATTGAGCTAGCAGTTACTCTTCTCTGAAAGATTAAAAAAAAAAAAATGGGTGAGAGATTATTATTTTCTGAGGACCACAAGATCACACAGAACAAAGAGCAAAGTTAGAGAAATAGTTAGTGGGCCAAGAGCCTTATTTCAGCTTAAACTTATACAGTTTGTGATTCTCATCATAAAATATTCCTTTCTTCAGTGTTCACAGAAAAGAAGCAATAAGCTCTCCAACTGCTAACTACAAGAATTTATTTAATCTCCCTTGGACATGTGCTTCAACTGCAAAGCATCTTATGGCCACAAAGTTTGGAAAGCAGGTCTGTCAAAGGAAACTGGGTTTGTTCCTTTAATCTATATGGTATGTTTGCCACTAAAAAATTGAATTTATTTATCTGAGCTGTAAATGAACACACCAGCACTGTGTTTATTAATCTATCATTGTATGTATAGATGGACATATTTATTTATAAATGTATATTTATATGCATCCCATATAATAACAAGCAATGAGCACTACAGGTAAGATACAGATTAAGGGTTATCAGTCCCAAGAACTAGCAAAGTGCCTTCACAGAGTTGGCACAGTGCAACTTTGTGGGTGATCATATCAGGTGATTGATGTATCAGGTGAATGATGATGATTCATTTTACAGTTGAAGGAACAAGCATATCCATGTTACTGAATAGCTGGCCAGTGACAGCACTGGGGCAAACATCCAAGACACCTTGCTCCCAAGGCTGAGGTCTCATCTAGTATACCACATTGCTTCTCTTTCCAGTAAAATTGGTTCTCACCTCCAAATTTCTTTGTTTCTAGTGATACTACTATCATAGATGTGGTCTACCAGAAGAATTTACAGTCTTCTACTTTCAAAACACACACACACAACTTTTCTGATTATGAAAGTAATTACTAAGTTATTGTTGACAGTTGAGAAAATTTGCCCCAGCTCTATTATACCAGGGAAGTCACTGGCATAAGCCAGGCAGTTCAGAGCCAGTTTGTTCAAGCAAGAAACAAGCAGTCCAGAGCTTGTTTAAAAGCTCTATGAAGTCATGAGTCTCCTTCTGTCTTCCTGCTTCATCTCTCTTGGCTTCCATCCTCCAGGTCACTTCAGCATCCAAGGTGGATGCTAATGTTCCAGCCATTATATTCATGTGACAGTCAGCAAGACAAAAATAACTGAAGAGAAAGTAGAGAATATGTGCTCTCCCTCTTTTAAAGAGCCTTCCTGAAAATCCCATCTGAAGCATCTGTTTACATTTCATTTGCCAAAATTTACTCAATGATCACAAGCTATAAAGGAGCCTGGGAAAGGGTGCTTTAACTAGGCACATTGCCCAGGTTTCTGTCACTAAGGAAAATGGGGATAATAGATATTGAAAGCAAATTACATCATATGCTTTTTCCAATGTGTAAATTAAAATAGTGTCATCAATAAAGGAAAGGGAAGTAAACTGCTGCTACAACAGGAAGCTGATTTTTTAATAGCTCCTGGCTAGGCCTGGTAGCTCACACCTGTAATCCCAGCACTTTGGAAGGCCAAGGTGGAAGGATTGCATGAAGTCAGGAGTTTAAGACACCCAACCTCAGCCTGGGCAAAACCCTATCTCTATGAAAAAAGTTTAAAAATTAGCAGAGCATGGTGGTACATGCCTGTAGTCCCAGCCACTTGGGAGGGCTGAGGCAGGAGGATTACTTGAGCGTGGGAGTTCAAGGCTCCAGTGAGCTATGATGGTGCCACTGCACTTCAGCCTGGGCAACAGAGCAAGACTCTGTCTCAAAAAAAAAATTGCTCCTAATAAATTTCTTAAACTGAGTATTCCAAGATATCAAAAAATAGCTCCTAACAAAAGAAATTCCTAAAACTGAGTTTTCCAAGTTGTAATTCTAGAATCTTCAGTGAAGATCAAATCTACATAAAATGGATATTTATCATGATCTTATACTAAATAAGTTGGACCCACATTATTTCCTAAACTACATTCATATGAAAAAAAACAGGAAAAAGCAATGTTAACTACCCCTAATCTGTCCTCTCTGTCTTTCCCAGTAGAATCTGATCACATTAAATGAAAAAGTGAATTTACTTCTATTTATGCTACTATGGGGACAAAATTATAAAAAGAAGTTTGCCAAATGTCTTAACTGATGTTCTGATTCAAAATAACCAGAATGTTCAATTTTGGAATCCTTCATCAATTTGAAAATAGTTAAAGAATGTCATGATCATGATCCTCTATCATCTTAAAAAATGTGACAACTATAAAAACTACAGAGATTCACTGGAAATATAAAGAAAATCTTGCCAGGCGCAGTGGCGCACACCTATAAGCCCAACACTTCAGGAGGCTGAGGCGAGTGGATCGCAAGGTCAAGAGATTGAGACCATCCTGGCCAACATAGTGAAACCCTGTCTCTACTAAAAATACAAAAATTAGCTGGGCATGGTGGTGCGCACCTGCTGTTCTAGCTACTCAGGAGGTTGAGGCAGGAGAGTTGCTTGAATCCGGGAGGCGGAGGTTGCAGTAAGTTGAGATCGCGCCACTGCCCTCCAGCCTGATGACAGAGGGAGACTCCGTCGAAAGAAAGAAAAGAAGAAAGGAAAGGAAAAGGAAAAGGAAAAGGGAAAGGGAAAGGGGAAGGGAAAGGAAAGGAAAGGAAAGGAAAACAAGAAAGAAAATCTTACCAAATGAGGTGACTGGAACCCAGAACTGAGTTCACTTAGCCATCCTGCAGTAATCCCATACCACACGATAAGCACTAGGAATATGACAGTGAATGAGACATAGCCCTGCCCTCTAGAGGAACAAATAGAGCAATCAAAGAGATGAGTTATTTCAATACAAGACCATTATTACTGAGTGAAGAAATACAAAAGGAGGAAGAAAATTAGCCATCTAGGTTATTAAAATGAGAGGAATCTTACAAATATTTGGAGGAGAACAAATTACCTACTGATGCTGATAAATCTCTTTTGAAAGACTATTTTACATTAAGTTTGAGTTAAATTAGAATTATACTACTGCCTTTCATTTTTTTTTACCAAAAATGGATGATAAAACTGTAATTGAAACTGTTAATGTCCAAACCACGTGCTGATCATTCCAAATCCTCTATAATCTAGTCCTGAAAGCCTTCTCAAAATCCAACTTGTACACAATCCCAACACTCCAGCCAAACTAGTCTAATTACTAACTTCTAAATGAATCACAAGTTCATCTGTTCCCTCTATTATGGACAAGTTTCCTCTACTCACCCCATGCAACACACACATACAGCCCATTCAGCTAATTTCCTCTCTTCCTATGAATCTATTCAATACCTCTTCTCAATTGAATCTTTTCCAAATCAAAACCTCTCTTTGATCTTTTTGAGCCTTTAACCTATGCCGCTGACATCATTCCTCAGATTTCCTTTCTTATTACAAAATTTATATTCCTGGACAAATTTTAATCTCTGTGGGAGCAGGTATTTAGTCTTATATCTCTTTGTAATCCTCTGAATCTAGTAGCAGATGTGTTTAATGAATATTGATACTTTCAATAATTATCTGTCATATCCCTTTACTTTATACACAGAGGGAAGGGCAAAAGCATAACCTTCAAAATGAGGTGCCCACTTGAGAAACGAAGAAACAACATTAGAGTTTCCTTTCTTCCAAACACGCAGAGTTGACAAAGATAAGCTTAAAACAGTCTCTTGATTTAGGAGGTATAACAATGAGTAAATAAAAGTCATTTATCAGGTGCTTCGGAATTTCTAGATAAAAACTGTCAAGTTAGTAACGTATAAGATCATCATCAATCCTCTTAGATGCTTAAATCATGTGGCAAAGCATAAATAAAATGCATATCCCTGAGAAACAGCCCCACTAACACATATACTTTTTAAAAACTGACTTGGTTAAACAATCCTTGTCTATTGTCTAAAATATTATGAAGTTTTCATTTATGGTTCCCTAACATCTTGTAACAAGAAAGCCATTTCTGAAGAATTTCTCCAGTCACTGAGCTTCGGGGGGTAGTTTCATTGCTAAGCCAGTAAAAGTAAACTGATTGGTGTCTTAGGAATTGATTGGAGGAGTGGTGGTAAGAAAAAGTTGACTTAGTACTTTAGCTGGTACTTAAAAGATATCTTAGTTTTGTAGACACGTGTAGGAGTCATTCAGCCTAGAAATCAACCCCTCTATGACCCAAGCAGAAGAGACAGGGCTACACTTCCTGACCCATACTTCATTCATTCTTTAAACATGATAAGTATCAATGTATCTGTTAGAATACCTTAGGCTACAAGTAACAGAAAAAATCCCACTCAAAATGGTTTTAAAAAGAAAACTGAATTTTTTTATATAACAAGAAATTACCAAGATAGAAGAGTTTCCAACATTGACTAATTCAGTGGCCTACAGATGTCCTCAAGGACTCAGATTCTCCTTTTCTTATCAGGACTAGCTTCATCCTTAAACTGGCAACAAGATAGTTGTAGTAGTTTCAAGTGTCACCTTCAGGCAAGACAGTAGCCAGACAAAATAATCACCTCTTTCAATTTTTCTTTCTTATAATCAAGAAAACTTCTTCTCACTTTTAATTGGCCAAGATAGGGTAATGCTCACCTCTAATCACTGCAAAGGAAAAGATCTCCATGATTAGTCTAGACCAGCTGTGAGCAAACTATTACTTAACTCAGCCATTCTAGAGGGACAGACAATACATAAATGAGTAAGAGTGGCGGTATTACAACTTCATTTATAAGAACAGGTAGAAGGCTGGATTTGGTTTTCTGTAGTTAGCTGAATTATAGTTTAGACTAACAGAAATTACTAGAGTTGTGTACAAAATATTTTCCCAGAATCACACAGTAGACACATAAACAAAATTGAGGTAGAAGAAAGCAAGCTGGAAGGGCAACTGGTTTAGCTATTAACATAACGTGTTTTGCATGCTATGTGATGCACTAACAATGTAAGACTTGGCTGCCTGTTATCCTCCTATGATTTATTTTCCTCTTTCAAGGGTTATAAAAACATAAAGTGACTTGCCCCAGTGATCTGGAAATGGGACAAGAAGAGTGTAAGGTAAGATTAGATTCAAGAAAAGTGATATAACAAGCAAATAAACTTGAAGGATAGGAGAGGAGTCATTAAAAGAAATCCCCCCCAGGAGTTTATTTTTATAGATTATATTATTTTTTGAAGACATATTAAGTAAATATTACCAGTTAAAATTCACTGAGTACTTACTAACATGTTAGCATAGTGCCATATGATTTACATGTATTATCACATTTAATTTCACAATTCTATAAGATATATTCTCCATGTTACAGAAGAAGAAACACAAGTAATATGGTTACGATGATAGCGCAGGGAAGCCAAGCCATCTGCTTCCCAGAGCCAAAACCTTAACACAATGAAACCAGCCACCAAGTTAAATGCATATGTGAGGGAATTGAAGGAGAATAAGACAGAAAAGATCTTCCCATTTGGGAAACTTACATCCTAGTTTAAGAGACAAAAAAAATTGACAATTAAAATAACAGAATACCAAGCTGTGGAAAAATGGGAAACAAATTAGGGTGCTCTGAAAGAGAAAAGAAGGAGAGCTCTATTTTAAATAGGGTACCCAGGGAAGGAGGCATTCGTGATATGACCTGGAAGATGAGATGGCACCAGCCATGGTTGGGGAGGAGTTATCAGCATAGAGGAGAAATGGATCAACAGGAGGAGAAGCCAGCCACAGAGAGGAGCCCAAAGAAGAGCATTCCTGGCAGAGGGAGCAGCCACTGCAACAGCCCAGAAAAAGAGGAATGGATATTTGAGGAACAAAATGGTAGCTAATCTGACTACAGTTTTGGGAAACAAGAAGAGTATCATGAAATGAGAAGTGGAGAGGCCAAAACATGTAAGGACTTAGAGATCTTAAAATGGAGATTGGATTTTATCCTCAGTGCAATGGGAAGCCATTAAAGAGTTTGAAGCAGGGAGATAATTTGAAATAACTTTCATTTCTTAAAAGACCACACTGGCTGCTATACAGAGAACAGAAGTGGGGTATGAAAGTAAGGATATCAGTTAGGGGGTTGATACAGTTTTCTAGGTAAGAGATGAAACGGGCATGGCCTAGGCTAGTGGATTCCAAGTGTATTCTGTCTTAGGAAACGCCTTACCCCATGGCTATCACTTCTCATCTCTCCCTCCTCCCATGCCCCGCAAACACTAATCTTTTTATCCTAGATAGATTCTGAAGTTAGAACAGAGAGAAGCCCAGGACCAGCACCTTAAGTCAGAAGTTTTGATTGACTAAATCCTGAAGTAGTGCAATGCTATGTAGTGCCAATGTATGAAACTAATCCTGAAGTAGTGCCAATGTATGAAACTAACTTCATTAAAATACAAAGTCATAAATTTACCTATAGGCACTGTTTACTTTTATAAGGCTTCTAAAAATCACTTATATACTTTACATGTCCCTCTCTCTGATCCTGTCACTGATTTTTCCAAGTAACTATCTATCCCTATGTTTAAGGAGGGGGAAAAAAGCTTAAATTTTTTGCATGTTTCATGCTTTGTGTAGATTTAGAATAAAGTATCTGGAGGAGAGGGGACTGGACAGATTTTTGAAAAGTTGTTGTGAAATTAAAGAAAATGGCAAGTACCCTAAATACATTTAAATAATATTCTGCCTGCTGAATGGATGGCATTCATATAAAAACTTAAAAGAAAGCAAATGCCCATCACAAAAAGAAGCCACTATATTTCTCCAGGGATTCTCATATAAGTGCTAAATTTGATTTCAACTTAAAAAGAAGATGTCAGAAACTATCAGCCTCCCCCTCTGCTCATCTTCCACCTCTCATATGGAATTACCAGACCTAAATGACCCCAGGAGCAATTTTAATGTTCAGCATTAAAACATCAGTAACATTAGATAAGCATTACTTATCTACCTATTTCTCCATACTTTTAAAAAATTTAAGCAGAAGTAATTCAACTGGCATGGGAAGACATAGAGCCATTAATAACACCTTCACTTAACCTGCAAAGGTCATAGGTTTTCAGATCAAGTCCAGAAATTCAGATCTTCTCCAGAACTGATTACACCCCTGAGTCTGACTCCAGAACCATCATGAGCATTCATTCCCACCATGGTCTCCAGACCAAGGGTATCTTTGGTTATGTTCTAGATCACATGTGTTCTAGATCCCTCACAGGTTACAGAAGTATCTCAGTCAAGTGTTCAGCTAGTCAGTTGTATCAAAAAGTGATTTGCCCTAGACATCCTAACCTGAGTGGTTAGCTATGATACTGAATTGCTGTTTATAAAAAGCCTTTCTTATGTTTTCACATAGGAAACACATGGTATGTGGCGGGCATCCCAAGAAGCAAATTAGAGGGTAGCCAGACCCACTCTCTGGGAGCTGAATGAATTAAACAACAATATGTAAAGGTAGACAAATAAAAGATTAAATTATCACTAATGGGAAGTCTAGAAAATGCATGTACACATTTATCAAAAATGTACTGTTTCCTTGTATACATGGCATTGCACTTGAGGATATAAAAGAAATGTAAGTATAAACGCTACCCCTCAAGAGATCACAAATGAATACAGAAAGTTCTGAATTCATCAAGAAGAAAGTATTCTAGTTAAACAATGGTAATATGAAAACACTCAAATTTGTCTTACTACATTCTCACACAATTTACACATACCCTTCCTTTAGCATTTAAAGTATTTTATCACCCATTAGCTCACAGTGATTTCCACTGCAAGTCTTAAAAAATGGTGAGTGATGAAGAAGCATTTTCTCTATTTTTATGAAGAAGGACACGAGGTTCACAGACGTCAAGCAATTTAACTTAATGATAGTTATAGAGTTGCAGAGCTAAAATTCAAATCCAGGGCTTCTTAACCTCTGAATCTATTCTTGAGTTTCTCAACAGTGAACTTCTGGCATTTTGGGGCAGAGAGTTTGTTCTAGGAGGGTTTCCTCATACATTGAGGATGTTTGCCAGCATCCTTGGCCTCCACCAACAAAATACCAATAGCTACATAAACTTCACCCCGGTCATGACAATGAAAAACGTCTTCAGACATGTCAAATGTCTGTGGAGCATCCTCCCAATTGAGACTCATTCAACTAGTTCACTTTCAGGGTTCTATTCAAATTAACAGAAACTATGCATTTACCATATATGGCAATTCTGATCAATTTTTCATAAACCAATTTTTTAAAAAAGTCTATTCTGCCAATTCTTTTTAGAATTCCATACATAGTTCTGTTGTTTTTTTTTTTTCTCAAAGAACCTGAGAAACTATAATGCCTCGTGTCAACAGTAACATCAAGCTATAGATACAGGAAAATGGCAGTTAATAGAGTTTCCATTAATGGAGCGCTATGGCGCTTTCAAGGATTAAAACAGCTTTTTTCTTAAATTTATTTATGTATTAGTCAGGTAAAGAAAAAAGTATCAAACTGGTCTCTTCTCCGCCCCATCTCTTCCTATTTCAGGTGGTATCCATATTTTATAGCTGCAGAAGGGAGGTAAAAGGAGACAAGTTACAAATTACCCAGTCAATATCACTCAAATGAAAATAAAAAAAAAGATAACAAACTCCCCCTGCTTTCCTTGGCATTTTCTAGTGGGCCACATAAGAACATCAAACATGTAATCCACTTAATTTGGGCTGGCTATTTAGGAAAAGCCTTCCCTTGCTCTCAAACCATAAACTGAAAGGCTTAAGCCTTTTCTCTGGGTGATTTTCTAAGTCAGAAAAGAGAAAGCTCCCAAACCCCTTTCCTAGTAAATATTAAGGTGTCATGTAAATACAATTCCTGCCAGAGATGCCTGAAGGTGTCTAGAAGAGCAGTCTGGATTTATCCTCTGGCCTAGACTCTGAGTCTGACTCAACCCTGCAATGTCACCAATTTGCTGGGGATTCTGAGCCAGGCATTTATTTTGCTGCTGCTGCTTTCATTACTCTGCCTTTGCTATTAACCTAAGCAAGTGCCAACTCCACTCCATGTGTTGTGCTGAATATACAATATGAGACAAACCCCACATGCTGGCTTCACATCACAAGCTTCAGTTTGTTAAATAAAAACACAGGAAAAGCATTATCATTTCAGTGTTTTCAATCACAAAAACAAAACATCATCTACTGACCCCTATCAAAAAGTAGCTGTATTGCTAAATTTCTGGCAAAGTTGGTGTGTCCTACAAAGAGAGCTGACCTAGAACAGTTGCACATTCTGGAGAGAAGAGGGGGTAACATAACAGAATGAGACGTTCAAATCTCAGTTCTGTCTCTGACTAGATGTGTGACCTGGGAACTTTCCTTTACTTCTCTGAGCTTCTTCTAAAAATGTTTCTTCATTTCTAAATGGAAATATTGTAACTCAGAACTGTGGGGAGAATTAAATAAGATCATGTGTATCAGGGATAATACTGCATCGTGTATTCTTATCCTCCAAAATGAGGCTCCCTGGAAACCATCGTGACATAAAGGAAACCTTGGTCCACCTGGAAGAAGTAGAAGGCCTACTACATTAGAACTCCCACTGACTGTGAGGAAGAAAGGAGGGAGACTTGGTCATGAAAAACAAAGCTCTATTTTCCATGCACATCTGAGCTTAATGGTATAAAATGTGATCCACCAGAGCTACACGTCAATGCTGATCTGCTATTATGTCACGTATGCCTGCAGAGTCTCATTGACAGTACTTTACATTTTTCATTATTACCAATGGTATGTCAAGGAACCCAGCCAACTGGTCAGCAAACTTTAACTTGCCAATTAGAGATATCTCAGTCCAAACCAATAATGTTCCTAGTCACCTTCAGTTTAAATTATAGCCCAGTCCAGTTCGAAGTCACGGTACCCCTCTAGCACGGATTACACTTATGCACAGTTACTAGTTGTGGCCTGAGGAGGGGAGAAAGTGGCCTTCTCTCTTTCCTCTATGCCCATGCACTGGCTCTGTTATAGACAGCAAGGAGAAAGCAATGGAGTAGAGGGGAGATAGGGCACAGTTGGCTTCTGCAGCAGCAGTCTCCTTCTGGTGGCCATCGCTAGTTCTCCATCTGATGCCAGTGATATATAATTGTTACCATGAGCATGGTCGGCTCCCCCATATGAGTGCTTAAATACTAAAGCCTTCTACCACTAAACTATTCTTGGAGTAGGCAAAGCATGCTACCAGGCATCATTACTTCCATGAAGGCACACAAGATTCTGAGAGGGGAATTTTTGTGACTCTTCTAGACCCCAGCATGTAGGCAGAATACTCCCTCATCAGGCATGTGTTTCCCACTTCGTTGGGGGTAGAGCTCCCAGGGAAGCCCACCAATGTCTCCCACTCAACTACCTTCTGTATCCTTAATACTGAGTACTTCAGGAAATTACAGCCCCTCACTCCTAGTCTTTCAGGATTTTGTGAAGCTTTGGCACATGTTGGGCTAGATACCCCATCTCCCAACACTTCACTCTAGCAGAGCATGGGACACTTCCATGAGTTGCCAGCCAACAGTAACTGCAGGTAAGAAATGAACCACACTCCTTCAAAACCTCCCATGCTAGATTCCTGGACTAGATATTCCCTGATTTTAGGGCTTGATTTTGGAGAGGGAAACAGGATGAATGGCCCTCTTAAGAGAAGGAAGGAGGTAATGACTACATCATCAATTTGCTCTCCCAGAAATTCTTCAGTCCTTAGATGGAGAATTTGTGTGTGTGCAGAGTCTCATTTACAGTACTTTACATTTTTCATTATTACCAATGGTATGTCAAGGACTCTCCCTGTCAGGGAGGGAGAGTCACACAGGTTCTACAGGTCTGCCATCTCTCAGCAAGCCCTTCTTTATGGGATTGATAACACAAAGGGCATTTCTCTTATAAGAAAGAAAGAAGATGTTGAAAGAACCCTGCCCTACCTTTTCACCAAGGCAAAGACAGACTAATATTGCAGGGGTCAGCTAAACTCACACTTTTCCCAAGGCCATAACGTATATGGTACCAGCCAAGAACCCCTTTCCTTGGATCTGACATTATGGTTGGTGATCTGGTTTGGCTCAGTGTCCCCAACAAAATCTCATGTTGAATTGTAATCCCCAGTGTTGGGAGAGGGTCCTGGTAGGAGGTGGTTGGATCATGGGGGCAAATTTCCCCCTTGCTGTTCTCATGATAGTGAGTTCTCATGAGATCTGGTTATTTAAAAGCATGTAGCACTTCCCCCTTCGCTTTCTCTCCTGCTGGCCATGTGAAGATGTGCTTGCTTCCCCTTTGCCTTCTGCCATGCTTATAAGTTTCCTGAGACCTCCCCAGCCATGCCTGCTGGACAGCCTGTGGAACTGTGAGTCAATTAAACCCTTTTTCTTTATAAACTACACAGTCTCAGGTAGTTCTTTATAACAATGTGAGAACAAGCTAATAAAACTTGCAAATATGGCTTCCAGAATCTCAACATTCATCAAGGAATCTAAACTTAGAGCACAAGAGTGCCTGAAAGCTTATTGTGGTTCAAATGCCTTATTTTAAAATAAAGAAGCTCAGCCTCTGAGAATAAGGCATTTTCCCAACAATGCAAAGGAGCCACATGAAGTAACTTAGAAAGCAATCTCTGTCACTTTGGCAGAGTCAGACAGGATTAATTGTGCTGAGAAAATAAGCACTTCACTTAGCTGCTGTGAGACTTGAACACAGCTCGAAGGACGCCTGCACACTCCCAGGCTTCCCTTTTTGCTGCAGAGGTTCTTATCTACAAAGCCATCTAAAAAGCCAAGTGTGAGGTGCCGGCTGTGCCATGAACTCACTAATTAAAACATATTAACAGCATCGAGTCCTATTATCCTTTCAAAAGGGAGAGGGCCAAGGCAGGCCTGCAGCAGCAGAGAAGATACTTAAGTAAAACTGTTTCTCCCAGATAAATAATGGATATAACAACAGATGCCTCTCTTTCCTGGATGGGTGGGGACAACAAAGAAAGAATGTGCTTGTTTCCAAAATGAAGGCAAAATAGCTGCAGGCTAAAGATCAGCCCCCATTCAAACACCAGAACAGAGAACAGGCTTGGCCTCTGTGCCCCAGTATGAAACAAAATCAATGTTTCTACACACGTTACTCATTTCATTATGTACTTTCACTTTGCCTTAGAAAAGAAGCTAATACAAATTCAATACATGTCCACACACCAAACATAATGCTGCTGCCTTGTCAGCCATGTGGAGCTCTCACCACCAACTCTAAGCATCTTTGACAGGCTGTTGTATACAAGATGCTGCAGAAAGCAACTCTTCGTGGGAACTTTCAGCCTGCCTGCCCTGTCATCTGCCATTATTCTTGCTCAGCTGTGGTGGATTAGAGATAACAGCCACCCAACACTTTTTTTCCTAACACTTACGTACTATCAAGGTCACAAGCTAGTGGCATGCTAGTGGCTACTGGAGGCACATCATCAGCTGCACAGCTAATTACAGACAGTGCGTTCTTATCATGAAGGCCATCAGACATATTAACAGAGGAGGAGGCCCTAAACTGCTATGCACAAAAGAGAAAGAACAGAGAAAATGATCTACAACTTTAAGTATCTTCCTCTAAAGAATATCAGACCACAAAGAAAATTGCTAACCCTGGGAAAATAAATCCTACATAGTAAGCAGTAGGAAGGAGAACTATGACCCCTCTTTGCAACAGCCCAGGGCTACCAATAATGAGATCTCCAAGGCAGCTTCCTAATCCTTTTAAGGAGTAGGAGAAGGGTACTTCTGTGCATATTGTATGGACTGAGTTCAAGGTGCCCAGTATGTCAAATTTTGGTCCTGTCTATGTGCTAAAGGTCAGCTAGTAATGATTTATGAAATGTGATTACAAAAAACGAATTGTCATTCATCCTTATGGGCCCACAGTGAGACCGTTTATAATGGAAGCTCAATACATATACACCAAACAAATGAACAAAAGGAGAAAAAGAAAGGCATGTCAATTGCCTTTATCGTATTTACTATAAGCATCATAGCACATAACGCTTTGATAAAAATGAAGCACTATTTTATGACATTAAAGTCTGTGTTTCCTCAGTAGGGCAAAAAGAGAACTACCCAGGAAGCCTTCTATATTGGCAAAAGGATAATGCTGAAAGAAGAAAATGGTATACGTGCTAGATCCACACATGACATGGTTCACCCAAGAGCAAAACACATAATGATTTGTCCTGGCATTTGAAGAAAAGAGTATTCAAACCACAACAGGATTTCCCTAGGTAAAAGCTGAGTGTAGGTTTTTATGAATATTGCTTGAAATATAGAATAACAGTTCAATGAAAATCAAAGCCATATTTATAATTAAAATTATTCAGAGAACTCTCACTTATGGGGACAACTGATTTTCCAAAATGGTGCCAAAATAATTCAATAAGGAAAGAAAATGTCTTCTCAACGAATGGTGTTGGAACAACAGAATATTCACATGAAAAATAAAACTCAATTCCTACCCTCATACCTATCTACAAAGTTTAATTCAAGGTGGGTCATAGGCTTCAATGTTAAAGTTAAAATTATAAACATTTTGAGGAAAACAAGAGACTATCTTCATGATCAAGAGTAGGAGAGATTTCTTTGACCAAATACAGAATGCAATAATTATAAAAGAAAGAAAGATAAATTAGACTTTACTGAAATTTAAAATTCCTCCTCACCAAAACACAACATTAAGAAAAAAGAACTGGCAAGTCATAGACTAGAAGAAAATATCCTGAAAACGTACTTCTGGCAAAGAATTTGCACTCAGACTGTATTAAAAGCTTCTACAATTCAATTAAAAATTGGCTTTTGTGTATGTGCGTGGTCACATTTCATAAACCATTGCTAGCTAACCTTTTAGCACATAGGGCTAAAATTTGCCAGAATGAGTTTTAGAATTTAGAATCAGCACAAGACTTCAACAGAAACTTCCCAAAGAAAGATATACAAATGACCAATATGCACATTAAAAAGTCATTTAATCATTTAATTATTAATCAAGTACAGAAGTCCCTTAATCATTGGTTGCCAGGGAAATGCGAATTAAAATTGCAATGAGGCACCGCTACACATCCATTAGAAGGGCCACAATGAAAAGGCCTGTTGGGGGATGGGGAGCTAGAGGAGGGATAGCATTAGGAGAAATACCTAATGTAGATGACTGGTTGATAGGTGCAGCAAACCACCATGACATACGTATACCTATGTAACCAACCTGCACATTCTGCGCATGTACCCCAGAACTTAAAGTATAATTTAAAAAAGAAAGAAAGAAAAAGACTGAAAATTCAGGATGTGGACAAGGATGTGAAGCAAGTAGAACACTCATCTTGCAAATAGGAGTGAGAACAACTTGGAACATATGTTTGGTAGCTTCCTATACAGCTCAATAAACACCTATCCCATGGTCCAACCATTCTACTCAAGATTTTACCCAAAAGATATAAAACCATAATGTCCACAAAGCAGACTTGTACAGAAATGTTCACAGCCACTTATTATATTCAAAATAGCTAAAAACTAGAAACAACCCAAATGTCCATCAACAGAAAAATGGGTAAATTGTGGTACAGTTATACAAGGGAACACTGCTCAGCAGTAAAAAGAAACAAACTGCTGATATGCACAACAATGTGGATCAATCTCAAAAAACATGATGTTGAATGAAAGAAGCCAGACACACACACAAAAAAGTATGTACTGTATAATTCCATTTATATAAAGATCTAAAACCAGCAAAACTAAACTGTGCTGAAAAGAATCAGAAAAGTGTTTGCTTCTGCGCAGCAGAGCTGGAGAATTAACTGGAAAGAAAATGGAGTGTTTTGAGTGATAGAAGTACTCTGTCTTGACACAGATATGTGCATGTGTCAAAGGTGAAACTGTATACTTAACATCTGTGCATCTGATTGTATGTACACTGTACCTTAAAAGAGTAACAAATACAGAACCCTAGTTAGTAGGTTTGCTTTCTGCAGTGGTTTGGGCCAACAATTCTGAAACTAATTTCCATGTATTCTAGACTTGAGCAAATGAGTATATACACTGAGTATAACTGAAACCAGGTTTCTCACTGTTGGAGAAAGTAGTTACAAGTATAAGAAATATAAAGACACGAATGTACCTTGTGCTGTTCAAGTGGAATTAATGTTACCAGCACGAACTTGTAGTTTTCAATACAAGCAGATATGGAATGAAATAAGATAAAGAGGTAGATATGCACACATTTATATACATACATAAACACACATTTTCTAGATTTATCTACTTGGAAGATCTAGGGGAAAAAAGAACACTCAGTAAAACAAACATGCTTGGCTCTCAGATGTCAGTTTCTAAATATCATCTTTGGTTCAAGGAATCACTGCTTCTCGGAGAAGAGAATAATTTGAGGGATGGGCAGGAAAAGTATATGATAAGCCTAGAACGGACTGTGCCAAAAAGTAAAGAAGTGCTCAAAGAATGAATGAAACAAGTAAAGGTATCATGGCATCTAGCTTGAAGGGGCCTCCAATAGCTGAATATAGGCTGATTTGTGCATCAAAATAAATAATCAAAACTATTAACTAAAATAAGAATCCATCTGTGCATATTGACATAAATAAGGAAGAAGGGAAAGGCTTTCTTTTCAATAGAAGGTCAATTAATATGCAGAGAAGGAATGACAAAGTTAGAAAACCATTTAAGGGTTGCTAAAACTAGTGATTGAAAGTTTAATGAGGACTGGGATATTTCTACAGTCTTACTATATCGCCCCACAAATTGCTAATTATTACAAAGTTAGAAAACCATTTAAGGGTTGCTAAAACTAGTGATTGAAAGTTTAATGAGGACTGGGATATTTCTACAGTCTTACTATATCGCCCCACAAATTGCTAATTATTACAAAGGGAAACCAGTAGTTTTATAGTGAAAGTCCTGTCATACCCAACCAAATAATAAAAAGTTACCTTCACCAATAATGGAACACACTGCTATCACATGTCTCCTGGTATCATGCATTGGAAAGAACACTACTGTGTTATTTGTGTCAAAAACATAAAATGTCAATCTAATCATGGAGAAACATTCCACAAACCCAACTGGAGAGACATTCTAAAAAATAACAGATCTATACTTTTCAGAAGTATCAACATCAAGAAAGACATAACTGAGGAACTATTCCAGACTAAAGGCTAAAAAGGCATGATAAAGAAATGCAACATGAGATCTTAGGCTGCATCCTGGATTGGGGAGAAAATAGTTATAAAGGTCATCACTGAAACACTTCATAAAATTTAAAAATGGACTACAGATTAGACAGAAATATGCCTCAAAGTAAAATATTCTGATTTTAATCATTGTGCTATGGTTGTGTCAAAGAATGACCTTGTTCTTATGGAAAGATGTACTAAATGTTTGCTTGTTTGTTTGTTTGTTTGTTTAGAGACCAGGTTTCACCATATTGGCCAGGCTAGTCTCAAACTCCTGACCTCAAGAGATCCACCCGGCTCAACCTCCCAAAGTGTTGGGATTATAGGCATGAGCCACTCCATTTAGCCTAGGAAATAAGTACCGAAGTATTTAGTGATGAAGGGCCATAGTGTCCCCAAGTTACTCCAAAACAATGAGAGAGACAGAGAGAGAGAATGAGAATAAGAAAACTAGAGCAAAATGTAAACAATTAGTGAATCTGGGTAAAGGATGTGCAGGAGTTCCTTGTATTAGCCTTGCAATTTTTCTTTAAGTTTAAATTTTTTTTTAATGAAAATTTCCTACAAAAAAAGTAATTGGGGAAATTAAGTGAGCCATAAAAAAGCTATTTCGTAAGTGGAAAACAGTATGTAAGAAACAGTAGTACACTGGATTTATGATAATTTGGAGGAGAGAACATATCTGAATTCACTGATTCATGAATTCAAAAAAAAATTCGATCCCCAATTTTGTTAAGGAATGCTGAGCAGAAAACAAAACAACAACAACAAAAACCAGCTATGAGACTTGGATATTTACCTTCATCACAGAATAGATAAGACATGAATGCAACTAACCATCATGCAAGGTGAGTTCTGATAATTACTACAATAACTGTATGAAGTTTATAGGGCAAAGAGCACATTTAGCTCAACCTGGGAGGTCCCACCGTGGCTTGGAAGAGGAAATAGAGATTCAATCTATGGAAAGGATTTCAATATACATAATAGAAACAGGGAATGAACTACAAAGGTGTTTTTACACAGAGAACATTAGGAAGAAGGACACTAAGAAACAAATTACAGGATTTATCATAGCAACTGAAAGGAGACAGTTTGCCTTGGGAATAGAGAGTAAGAGAAAATACTCGAAAAACAGTCTGAGGTCAGATTATTGAAGAGTTCTGAATGCCAGAGTTATATAAATTTAATATAGTCAGTGGAGTACCCCAGTGTTTGGGGATTAGGAAAGGTAGTGAAATAATGGCTATCTCAAACAGAAAATCAAGTGAGAGGCTAACCCAACAGTACAGAAAAGCAGGAATAAGGATCTGCAGCAAAAGAAAACAGAAGAAGACCTGTGTTCCCAAATCCTTTCTCTGGTTTTCTCACCTCTAGCAATAAAAAGGCTCAAGGTAACCACTGCTTGTCAAGTAGGCTAATAAGTATTTAGAGTGCTCACAAAGCATTTTATAAGTTCACCTTTAAAGAAACCTATTAACACCCTCCACAGCACAATGAGGGTTATTTCCATGAATTTATTAGGTCTTCTGTTTTTCTCCAGTAAACCTCGAAAAGCTTTAAAGAACATCCTTTAAAATCTGTATATAAAATTCCTTTTATAAACACTACCTTTGAAGGTCTTTCCAGGTAAACTCATTATGAAAGAAAGAAAGAAAAAAGTGCAAGTTCAAAGCATTTCATTTCTCCAGAGGTCTCTTTTCCCAGATTCAGAAATAAAATCTGTGCCTGTGGCTATTGTCAAACTTTACAGTGGAATTTACATTTAACATTTCTTACAAAGCTTCAGTCTACAACTGGTTATAATTCTTAGAAACAAATACATTCTATTCCAAAGGAAGAAAAACTAAAAATCAAAATTCTTAATACTTTCCACCCCCACCAATAGTTTTGTCAGCTTTCTAGTTGGAAATCTTTGAAACTGGGATTCAAGTAGAGCTAAACTGATTTAGCAGATACAAATGGAGTCAAATAAATCTCCAATATAGGAAGTGAAAATATACTATCAGAAGTACTATCTATGTCTTTCATCAGTGTTCATATTAACACAGAACTAAAATTATAGGCTGCATAGGGGAAGACTAAGCATCCTCTAGCATTTCAGAAAAACCAAACAATGAATTCGGATACATTTCTATGCATTTCTATTGAAGGACCACTAAAAACTTAAAATTTGAGTTTCTCTAAGAATTTCTATTGTTTTTTGGAGCTGGTAGGAGAGATGACCCTTCGAGTAGAACAAAGAAGACCTTGTTCTGCTGCTGTCTTTACCATTTCTCTAAGGATATTATAGCACAATCTGCACAATTCACAGACAGATACTATTACAGTTTACAAATATAAAGCCAGTGAGAATTCTATGTTAAGATAATACCTGCATTGTTTAGGGAATAATGACAAAAAAAAATCCATATGTGTTCAGTGTAGATGCCAGTTTTTTTAAATATTTTCAATCTGAGGTTGGTTGAATCCACAGATGTGCAGCCCACAGATACACAGGAACCACTATATACACAATTTTGCATTCTCCAAGTTTATATGAGTAAAATGTTACTTTTAAAATAAAGACTTTGAGGGGGGAGGGATTGCATTGGGGAGTTATACCTGATATTAATGATGAATTGATGGGTGCTGACGAGTTGATGGGTGCAGCACACCAACATGGCACAAGTATACATATGTAACAAACCTGCATGTTATGCACATGTACCCTAGAACTTAAAGTATAATAAAAAAATAAAATAAAATAAAATAGACTTTGGAAAATAATTTAAAAAAATGTCAGCATTGTCCTGGGTTAAATTTTAAAGGAGAAAATATACCGGCTGGGTGAAGTGGCTCACACCTGTAATCCCAGCACTTTGGGAGGTCGAGGCGGGCAGATAACGAGGTCAAGAGATCGAGACCATCCTGGCCAACATGGTGAAACCCCATCTCTACTGCATGGTGGCACGTGCCTGTAGTCCCAGCTACTCGGGAGGCTGAGGCAGGAGAATCGCTTGAACCCGAGAGGCGGAGGTTGCAGTGAGCCAAGATCGGGCCACTGCACTCCAGCAAGGCAACAGAACGAGACTCTATCTCAAAAAAGAAAAGGAAAGAAAAAGAAAATATACCACCACAAAACATGTTTGCAAATGAACAATGGACTTCATGCTGTATTAAAGAAAGTAATAAAGGACAGAACCTTTCCTAGACTGAATCCATGTCTATATACCTGAAAGTAGCATTCAGCTTTTTAAAACTCCTAATACTACCGAACACTCTGGTAATATTCAGTTCTTACTGACTGATAGTAACAAACTTTAAGATAACTCATACTTCAGCAAGAATTGCAGATATGTATAACTCTTTTTAATACAAATTCTCAGTACAATTTTTAAGTTTCAGTGAGTTCGCAAAATTGCCAATTGGCTTAACATTGTCGTATAAAAAATATGGTCTTGTTTATCCAGCTTTTACCGACTTGGTATCTTGGGAGCTTTCACAGAAGCACGTAACAACCGCCTATAATGAGAAATGTGTTGGTGGGTCACTAGGGAGTTGATCATTGAATAAGTTTCTCATATTTCTTTACTTCCTAATGATATTACAGGAATTTATAGGAGGAGAAGAAAGATGAGAGAAACAAAAGACAGGTTCTATATGTTTTAAATATTGAGCATAACATCTGTACCAGCTATATATTATATAATCCTGAATAGAAATATAAGCTATAAATGCAAGTCACATGTGCAATTTTAAGTTTTCTAGTAGTCACATTAAAATGATTTTAAAAACAGGTAAAATTAATTTTAATAATATATTTTTACTTGATATCATTTGAACATGTAACAATATAAAAATATTAATGAGAAACTTTCTTTTATTGTACTCAATAATCTAAATCCAATGTGTATTTTACACATGTAGCACACTTCAATTTGAAATAGCCACATTTAAAGTGGTCAATATCCGGACAGGTGCAATGGCTCACACCTGTAATCCCAGCACTTTGGGAGGCCAAGGTGGGCAGATCACGAGGTCAGGAGATCGAGACCATCCTTGTCAACATGGTGAAACCCCGTCTCTACTAAAAATACAAAAATTAGCTGGGCATGGTGACGCATGCCTGTAGTCCCAGCTACTTGGGAGGCTGAGCCAGGAGAATTGCTTGAACCCGGGAGGCGGGTTGCAACCTCCCGGGAGGGAGGTTGCAGTGAGCCAAGATCGCGCCACGGCACTCTAGCCTGGCAACAGAGTGAGACTCCTTCTCAAGAAGAAATTTTTAAAAAAGTAGTCAAATCCACAAATGGCTACTAACCACAGTATTAGTCTAGATATACTCTTTCTACATTCAATCAGTATATTTTTATTCAATTATATCATATCTCTCCTAAGCTAGAGATCATTTTTACATTTAGAAGAGGCATTACACAACAGATATCTGTAAACAAAGCATCTGTACTTTCTGTTCAGATACTTTTTAGAAGTACTTTGTTCAGTACTCTGTTGGGTACTTTTCAGAAAGTATCTGAACAGATACTTTCATTGCCACAAAAATAAGATAGGAGCTAAATCTCATGTTAGCAGGGCTTAAAAGAACATTCCAACTGGAATGAACAAAGTATAACAAAAGTCATATCTGCAATGGGTCCTTTGGCAGAAGGTAGCTTTAAATCTGCAACTGTTCTAGAAGAGAAGAAAGTTCACACAGCCTGCCACTGCTGTGTGACCAGCGAAGCACTACACTAAAATCCAAGAAATTTAATGACTAGAAAATCCTCTAAAAAATTGACCATAAAGAATGTTAAAGCTGGCCCAAATAGGTTGGAAATAAAGCACAAAATCATGCTATTGTAGTAACAAGCCATCAAATAGAACACAAAGAAGCATTTTGCAAACTTCCTCATCATTTCTGCTATTACTCTAAGGTATTTATCTTGTGTTTCCAGACCTCACCCTCCAATCTTACAAAATGAAGATAATATGCCACAAGAATATATGCAAAAATGACCAACAAGGGTCTGCTTTATATCATGGTTTATATTCATTTCCAACAGAAGAGAATGAAGCTCAAGATATTAACCCGAGCTTGAGCAATTGTTCCCAGTGATCTAGTGGCAAAAGCTCTAGCACTATAAATCATTCCATACATGCATTGGGGGAAAAGAATGTTAACAAATGCCTTAAAATCAAAAGGGAAAACACTGTCATAAAGACAATGTATTCAAGTCCCTCATACTAAACTTGAGTTTAACTCATATCAAAAAGCTATTCTTAATCACATAATGAGCTTGGTTTCTGGTTATTCCTAAAATGCCCAGGGTTTTCTTAGGTAACAGGAGACAGCAGATTAGGCAAGCAAGACAGGTTGAGGAGAGTGTTAGATACCTAAAAGTTGCCACATTGAGAACTACCAGCAGGGATGGAGTCAGGAAGGGCAGGTGGTGAAGAAGATAATGGTGAATTACAGGGGACACTGATGTAAAGTCAAATACACCGGGAGCAGCAATGACAGACTCTCAGTAAATGTTGGATTCTCTTCATAAGCATCTCCATAATGATTACCTTACATCATCAAACTAACTTACGTTCAATTTCATTTCATTTTATTAAGCAGAAAAATTTCCCTCAAAAACCAGCCATAGTTGAGACTCATTATTGGTGATTCCATATTTGCAAATTTTACTCGCTAAAATTTACTTATCACTGCAAAATCAATACTCATAGTAATTTCCTAGTTATGTGTGAACATGCACAGTGCAATGAAATATTTGAGTCACCTGACACACACATTCCCAGCTGAGGCCAACAGGTGATGCTCTGCCTTCTTGTTTCAGCTCTCATACTGTCACTGAGTGTCCTTTTCCCGATACATTTTGTGCCATGATTTTCACTTTTTTTTTTTTTTTTTTTTCTTTACGTTGCTTTAAAATGGCCCCAAAGCATTGTACTGTCTAGAGTTCCTAGAAGGTTTTGATGTTCCTTAAGGAGAAAATACATGTTAGGCAAGCTTCCTTCAGGTATGAGTTATGGTGCTGTTAGTTGTGAGCTCCACATTAATGAATCAACAACATAGATTAAATAAGATCTCTTAAAATGGAAACACATATAAAGCAACATTATATTTCAATCTGCTGACAAAAATAAGACCAAAGGCTCTTGTATTTTCTTCTAGGACCAATTGTTCAGTATTCGCTAATGCAGTCTTCATGGCAACTTTACAGACCATAACTGCAATGAATAACAAGAATTAACTATTTATGGTAAAAGCTTCAGTGCTTATAAAAGTGACATTTCCAGATAATTATTTAGTAATACTGGATTTCGTGAAGATGAAGCTATAATAAGAAGCTAAATGTAATGGCCAAACACGAGTTTACATACAGAATTTCAAGCACACCTATGTCAACACCACATCTACCCTATAAACACAATCACAATGTGATTCACAAACAATGTGAAGCTTAAAGAAATAACTAAAAACCATTTTTGCCAGATTAAGTGAAGCAAATATGAGTGCATATTTTAAAATTTAAATTTTGATTTATACAATCAACAATTTAATATAAGAAATTTGCAAAATTTTTCTCTTACCCACTATAGAGAGCTCGATTCCTGTAATATATTATAATTACACAAGAACATACTAAAACACTCCATAGAAACGAAATATTGTTCAATTCACTTCAAAAAACAACTGCTATGAGAGGAAGATTTTAGATATAGTAAATATGTTATGATTGTTACCATGGTTTCACGGGTGTATGCATCTGTCCAAACGCATGAAACTGTATACTTTAAAGATGTGCAGTTTTCAGATATAATTATATCTTTATTGATTTTATACCAATAAAACTGGTAGAAAAAAAAAGAAGTGGTGCACTGCAGGAAAAAAAAGCAACTGCTATGACTATAAATTATCACCATACTAATAAATAAATCTGCACATGCTAATAGAATGATAGATTTATATTCACAAGAAATAACCATTTAGAATATGACAAAGTCCATCTTTAATTTTTTGCAAATATTTTTGCACTATATTCAAAACGTGCCTTTTAACTTTAATCTTTTATCAAAACAACTTTATCAATATTCTCTATCAAAATATAAGACCAAAACTAAAACTGATAAATTTGTTGTGAACTGCAACACTATCTGAAGGTCGTTTTTCTTATTAGACACAAAAATAGGTTATTGGCTTTAGACATCATCTGACACCAATTTTAATCCCAGTTCTTTCCTACTCTCCTGCCTAAAATTTCTTCAGCAAATATAAAGTATTTTTAATTCCTCACTAACAAAAATTATAAAAGCTTTTTATTAAAAGGCCTTCTGCTATAAGTCCTTCAAAGATGAAAAATCTGGCCAAGCACAGTGGCTCACACATGTAATTCCAGTACTTTGGGAGGCTGAGGCAGGTGGATCGCATGAGGCCAGGAGTTCGAGACCAGCCTAGCCAACATGGTGAAACCCTGTCTCTACTAAAAATACAAAACGTCACTAGGGCATGGTGATGGGCGCCTGTAGTCCCAGCTACTCAGGAGGCTGAGGCACAAGAATTGCTTGAACCAGCTACTCCCAACTGCTCCCAGCTACTGAGGGGGCAGAGGCTACAGTCAGCCAAGATCATGCCACTGCACTTCAGCCTGGGTGACAAAGACTCCATCTCAAAAAATATATATATTTTTCTAATGATAATGAATATTCCTGTATTTCATATTTCAGATTGGGCTCGTTACACAAATTTTCTTAAAGTAGGTTGTCAGTTAACAGGCCAGTTTCTTAACTAAAGCACTGGAAATAATGCAGCAGTTTCCTTTCCAGGTAACAAATCTCTTTCTGAAGGTGTGATCACCTTCACACTCTCAAGTCTTCCCCAATTAGTGTTGTGTCCTTTCCTGTGCTTAGTGATTCACTGCGAAACTGAAACCTGAGACAAACGAATCTAAACACATGAAAGCAAACAGAAAATTCTTAATCTTCAAGACAGAGAAATGAGTCCTCATTTCTCAAAGACTTTTGAAACTGTTCTGTATGTTAGTGTTTATGTGTATAGGGATATTTTAGACTCAAATGTATCTCTGTTTTTAGAGTGAAATGATTCATTGCTGATAAACTATAAAGTCCTAGGTTAGAAAGTTTTAGGACTTACATGTAAGGGGATGGGTAGAAATGGGGATGGGCAAGACTCCATCTCAAAAATATATATATATTTTCTGATGATAGTGAATATTCCTGTTTTTCATATTTCAGATTGGGCTCTTTACACAACAAATTTTCTTAAAGTAGGTTGTCAGTTAACAGGCCAGTTTCTTAATTAAAGCACTGGAAATAATAGAGTAAGGGGATGGGTACAAGATGGGTAGAAATCACAGGAAAAAAGGGCAATGCCTAAACAACTTATAGCTAATGTTGCAATCGCTTTTATCAATGATGTAAGAACTGACCCTACTGAAGTATTTGCCACACTCAGTTACGTAACTATCGTCACTATCCGGAGGTAATGAACCTGTCTTCTCTCTATACCTGTAATCTCACTCAGCAGCTACACAATGTGGGTTGTGAATGTCCATGGAAAAGGAAAAGGTAAAAGTTGATAACAAGGTGAGTCATCATCAGCAAACAGCAGCACCCATAGGAAAAAGTTCTCTAAATGTCAAAACAACAGACTAGACATGATCAAAGAAATCTCCTTTCCAAAAACCTGCCTTCAAAAAGTAACCAAAATCCAACTTTCCAACAAGAATAAAGATAGAAAACAAATCTTCTAGATTTCTATCCTACTCATTGTCTTACATTCATTTTCCACAGTTGGAAAAATAAATTAGAGAGAAAGATGAATTATCACAGAAAAAGAAAAAAGATAAATGTTATAATGTTGAAGACAGAAATTTGTATTTGATTTCATGTATTCAATTTGAAAAGACACCCAGTCCTCAGCTTTTACATTCCTGACAATCTCATTTCTCTTCCCAAAAACTTATAAGATTAAAAAATTAGATACATTCCATTTTGAGGGAATTTATTCAAGGAAATATCTAAAAATAAATATCTAAATACAGCAAAGATTTTATTATCACAATGTTTATTATGAACTATAATGGGAAGAAGTAGAAAACAGTCTAAACGATCGACAATGGGGAACCGCTGAAATATATTTTGATATATCCACACAGTGGAATTCTGTGCTTATTTCAAATTGTATACATCTGCCCCTGACATGGAAAGATGCTCATAATAGGTGAGTATAAAAAAGAATTTTTATTAAATGTGAATGAATGCATACATATGAAAGGGGAATGAATATATGCTAAGGTATTAACAGTACTCATCTTAGAATGCTTGGTTTACTTATATTTCCTAATTTCTTTTACAATAAACACTTATTTTTTTGTTTTTGTTTAAAAGATCTACCAGAAGTAAAACACAAAAATAGGCCGACCATGATGGCTCATGCCTGCAATCCCAACACTTTGGGAAGCTTACGTGGGCAGATTGCTTGAGCTCAGGAGTTTGTGACCAGCCTGGGCAACACTGCAAGACTTAGTCTCTCCAAAAAACACAAAAATTAGCCAGGCATGATGGTGTGTACCTGTAGTCCCAGCTACTCAACAGGCTGAAGTGGGAGGATCATTTGAGTCTGGGAGGCAGAGGTTGCAGTGTGCCAGGATCTCACCTCTTCATTCCAGCCTGAGTGACAGAGTGAGACTGTCTCAAAAAATAAAATAAAATAAAGCAGATAAAGACTAAATAATTGTCGTTAACATCATCGGCCTAAAGTAAACAGAAGTTCCATTTCACACTGGCAGAAAAGTCACTTCTTTTTTTGTTTTTATTTTTGTTTTTTTGAGACAGAGTCTTGCTCTGTCGCCCAGGCTAGAATGCAGTGGCACAATCTCGGCTCACCGCAACCTCCGCCTCCAGGGTTCAAGCGATTCTCCTGCCTCAGCCTCCCAAGTAGTTGGGACTACAGGCGCCCACCACTGTGCCCAGCTAATTTTTGTAGTTTTAGTAAAGACAGGGTTTCATCATCTTGGCCAGGCTGTTCTTGAACTCCTGACCTCGTGATCCACCTATCTAGTCCTCCCAAAGTGCTGTGATTATAGGCGTTAGCCACCGTGCCTGGCTAGAAAAGTCAATTCTAATTCTACATTTAATGCAAGAAAAAATGATAGATACTCACATAGGTTAGTACCAATTCATATATTTCCCTGACAGGTAGGAATATTTTGCCTCTTTATAACAAAGGCAAATGATTTGGATTTTCTAAGAAATGAGGCAATCTAGCCAGATGATTTTCAAAAGGCGAAAATTTCACCCAAAAAATGAACCAGTTCAATTTCCTGTAGGTAAATGGAGTATGATGAACAAAATTTAATAGTTACTTGATGAATGAGGATCTTAATGCCTGAAAGGACAATGCAAGTTATAAAGCTGTGGAAACAGACAAATACAGAGAGAAACTACATGAATGAGTTCGGACTCAAGTACACATTGCGGAATGGGTTCCCTGAATAAATCCCAGACATGCCCTTGTTTTCTTGTGATGTGTGTCTGTCTCTGAGCTTCCAGTTCAAATTCAGATCCTAAACTTAGGGTACTAGTAGCTTTGCGTTAACTGCGTTTTTTTCTAAGTCAGCGGAGAAAGTTATGTAGCAAAATAAACACTAAGACAAGCAGCATTCCATGTTCAAACAGGACAATATTAGAATGTTTTGCTCATTATCAAACATATATACCAATCACCTAAGGGAGACTTAGAAAAACATGTGAGCAAGGCAGAAACTGAAAAAAGCAAAAAATGACAGAGATCACTTCGTTAAGACTTTTAACTTCCCTGTGACCAAAATACCATAGATAAAATAAGAAGACAAATAGCAACGTAGAAAAAATAAATATTTCTAACAGATTTTCAAGATTTACATCTTCATTACATTTTTGTATTTCTGTTTATTTATTTCTGAGATACGGTTTTGCCCTGTCACCCAGGCTGGAGTCTTGTAGCACAATCGCAGCTCACTGCAACCTCAACCTCCCAGGTTTAAGCCATCTTCCAGCCTCGCCGTCCTGAGTAGCTGGGACCACAGGCATATGCCACTACACCAATTTAAGTTTTTGTATTTTTTTGTAGAGACTACATTTCACATGTTGCCCAGGCTGGTGTTGAACTCCTGGGCTCAAGTAGGCTGCCCGCCTAGGCCTCCCAGAGTGCTGGTATTACAGGAATGAGCCACCATGCCCAGCTCATTATATTTTTCAAAAATCTCTTCCAGTCATTAGGAAAAAGACAAAACTCACTAAAATTCATTAAGCAAGCATTCACAAAAGGAAGAAAACAATATCTGGTAATGTTTTATATAAATAGAAATTTAAAATATGAACTAGACACTATTTTTGTTAAAGTAACAGTGATTATGAATAAAATTATATTGGCAATCAAAATAAGAAACAGCCACTCAAATATTGCTGGTAGTATGTAAGTCAGAATAATATTTCCATAGGGAAATTTGGCAGTGTGTCAAAAGCCTTAAAAGCACACACTTATTGACAAAACAGTTCTATTCCTAGGACTCTATCCCTAGAAAATAATTAAGCAGTATTCTATATAAAGGAATATTCATTGCACTTAATACAGGAGTGAAAAGCTAAACTTTCATCAGTCGATATTGGTAAAATAAATTCCTTTCATTCAAAATTCTGTTATACCAATATAACATATTTTTAATTTTTCATTTAAAATTATGTTATACCAATATTTTCTTATAGACATCAGAAAGTGTTCAGAGATGTTAAATTGTAAACAGTGCCATAAAACAATGGGTACCATCATCCTAATTGCTCTTTTAAGTATATTTTTGTACACAGCTATGTGTTTTAATACATATATATGCACTTACATACACACATATGTATATGTGTATATATTTTAAAAGATTGAAAGTACCATACCAAAACATAAATTTGAAGTACTCGTAATTCTGTATTTTCTAAATTTTCCATGATAAATATACAGTTTTGATATCAGAAGAAACTATTATTAATAAAAGCAAACATCTATTCATAGCAGCACTGTTCACAATAGCCAAAAAGGTGAAAGGACCCAAGTGACCATCAATGGATGAATGTAAAACAAAGTGTAGTACATACATAAAATGAAATATTTTTCAGACATAGGAGTACTGATATTACCACAATGTGGATAAACCTCTAAAATATTATATTGTCAGAAAAGTCAGGCTCAAAAGGTAACATATTATAGAATTCCATTTACATGAAATGTCCAGAATAGATAAATCATATAAAATGCAGATTAGTGGTTGCCAGGAACTGCAGGGAGGAGAGAATGGAAACTGCCTTATGGTTACAGGGTTTTACTTTGGAATTATGGAGATGTTCTGGAGAGTTACAATGCACACTTTATAAATATACTAAATGCCACTGAGTTTTCACTTTTAAATGGTTAATTTTATGTTATATGAATTTAGCCTTAATAATTTTTATATTTAAAATTTAGAAATTATAAAGAAAAAAGTAAACATCCAATCATCACATTCCTCTTTAAAATTTACCAAATAGGACAGAACGGAGTCCTCAGAAATAATACCACACGTCTACAGCCATCTGATCTTTGATAACCCTGAGAAAAACAAGAAATGGGGAAAGGATTCCCTATTTAATAAATGGTGCTGGGAAAATTGGCTAGCCATAAATA